>NW_015373944.1:1923852-2421050 GCF_001272555.1 Dufourea novaeangliae | reverse complement strand
GAGCCGACACTCGGTCGACGCTCGGGCGGCTCGGGTTACAATGTAACACACAAAACGAATCTCCCATGAATAAAAATTTAAACTTTTACTCTTTTCAGAGTACGTTCTTAAAAATATTATGAATAAATTTAGGAGATTCTCCTGATGAAAATAAGTTCAAACCCACCATAAATCGAGCTATATTTAATAACTCACAATTCGTCCAATCAATTATCCCACCTTTCCCTTAATGTCGCGATACAAATTATATGTTCCTGCCATTCTGCTCGCGAGCCGTTCAAGCGGCTCGGTTACCCATCACTAGCTGCGGGGAGTCGAAACATCTTTGAACAGTTATCATTAGCCAGCCATGCTCGTAATTCCACGGGATGGACGGCGGTAACCGGCGGGTCGGTCGCGTGCGACAAAAGACCGAGGACGGAGGGAACAGGGGAGGCGTCGTCGATACACGACGGTCGACTCCTCGCAGCCTCCATCGCCATTACTTCGCCTGGTATCGACGAACCGGACTGACCTCTCTCCGGTGTCCGTAAATTACGACGCATTCCAGCCGTGACCTCCAAATGTTTCGTCGCCGGCGGGCATTATTTTCGCGAGCCGATTGCGCGCGCGGATACGGGGCCTGGACACCTCTGCGCGCCGGAACGAGCTGTCGATGCATAAAGTAATAGAGAAAGAAAGACAGAGTTGGCCAGATACAAAACACGATCTTGTGCTACACATACATTTTCGCCGCGGTGCGGTCGGACCCGGTTCTCTATTCCCGGCGAACAGTTTGCTGCCAGATGTTATTACGCGACCGATTACCTGGATGGTAATGTGACGGTGTTTATGGGATCGGCTTATGGCACCGCGATCCGTATCTTTCGTAATAAGATAATGGTCTTATTCTTGACGTCACGAACCGACGTGTGGCTACTCGCCTGTTCTTCCCGATTTTCCCGCGGATATAATATCGATCTTTTTCTGTCTGGTTGCTGTCCACACCTTTTTGCGCTTCAGTTCTGTAGTTAATTTTCGAAAAACCTTTTCCATGTCTTCATCTTCACACAATCTTATGGAATTTCATGAAAATCGAAGGGTGGTCCTTTTCAAAACTGCAGGCAACATTCTCATAACCGCCTACTATCGTATAAATCTTCTATCAACCGTCCAGACAACTTACGAGTAGTAGATAGGTACCGTGTATGTATGTGTTTCCCAATCGGATCAAGAGAATCTTCTTCCTCGTACAACGCGTCCCGTTCAATTCGTTTCTGTTTGTTATCGCTTATTTAAATGTTACGGGTCAATACGCGGCCACCTACCAAGGTGAGCTGTGGCACGTCGAGCCGCAGCCATGATAGAATTCCATCGTCGTTCGATCGACGGTATCCACCGGGACGATACACGACTCACGCCTCACGCCCCATAAGCGAAACAGTCAGAACGGTCAGTTATGTGCCCGATCATGATAAATGGCCACCGATCGCGACTCCGACGAATATCGGCGAATGGTTATGGCTCTATGAAACTCCGCGAGCAAGTCGTAATCCTTTTTTCATTTCTCCTTTCTGTCCAACGGAATAACTCGTCGGCATTCGTCACTTCGACCATTCCCCCCCCCCCCGCCCTCACTGAACCTCTTGATGGAATCGTTTATCGGACGAAGACCAACGGGGACCTTTCGCCGGATATTCCACTCGTCTCGCATAAAGCTCGCTGCTGGCAACCGCTGTGGACTGACGCGCCCCTCGGGGACGTGGGGGATTTTTGTTCGATTTGGTATTTTCGTTGATTGCGAATGATGGTTGATCGATGACTTCGAACCGTAGGATTGGAGAATATAAGCGCGAGAAACCGGGAGTACGATGCCCTTGGTTTGGTGTTGCATTGGATTGTAACTACGTATGTAACTTTAGATTTTCTGCATATTTTGCTGTTCTATTCCGAATATACGAAGAAACGCGGCGCAACGAATGGAACTTTTATTTTTTATTCATTATTAATCGAGACTAAGGAATGAACTTGGTTTGCAACTTCTATGTATTACTTACCTCTCGTTCATCCTTCCGTTCTTTAAACATAACTCACTTATCCTACCCATCCTTTTCTATTACACCCTTTCTTATCTATATCTCATTATTTTATTTTCTACCTTGTCTACCGGAAGAATGCAATAAAATCAAAATTGTAACAAACTTTAATATTATTTATGCATTGTCACGAATACAGTGAAGCCTCTAGTAGGTACAGAATTTAAGATTCTGTCCCATTTTAATTTTTCAATATTCGTATATAAAATTCTGAATTTGCATAAACTTCCGTAGTCTAGTTATAGGTATTCACGTAACAAAGTTGAACGGAATCAACCGAATGCATCCGAGCTTTCGAAACCCTTCGCCAAGGAATCCACCTAGCACCTCGCGGGATCGATACCTGTCCGACCGTCAAACCCGTCCTTAGCCCACGGAATCCTCTCTGGTAGGGATCCGTTTCCCGAAAACGTCGCTCGGGAGCACCTGTGCCCGTGAAATTCCTGTGGGGGGGGGGGGGGACCACGTCGTTCTCTTGGCCGCTATGAGGAGGGCCGAGGCGGGAGTGGGGGGATGTGAAACGGTGCCGCGCGGCGAGGAAAAGAAAGGAAGAGGAATCGGTGAACGGACAGGGCGGGGGAGGGGACGTGGATGCTGTCTCGCTCGTTCACAGGGCCATCCATTGACGCCCTCGGCTCCGGCATTTATGAATGAACCCCTCCCGACCCGCGCACTTCCCCCACCACCGTAGATCGTGGCGGCCCCGTTCTTACTCTCTCGATGCACATGCGCCCCGGGGCGTTGCATGCGCACACGTTGCGTTTCGCGTTGCATCGCGAACTGCGGATATCAGAGTTCCCGTATCTCTCTCTCTCTCTCTTCGTCGCCAGCCAGGCGATGCGTCTCACGGTGCTTCGAGAATTTGTCGAGCTTCTGCCACGATCCTACGAAATGTTTATTCACAAGACAGAATGACGGGATGTCGAGAGTGCATGGGAAATAGAGATACAGGCGACCATCCCGTCCCTAATAACACGGTGTCTACATGACACGTTTTCGCTCTAATGTGGTTAAAGGATCGGGGATAAGCTCGAATAACACGATATTCCTACCGTAGGGAGTTCCTACAACACGATATTCCTACATGATATTTTTACTATTCTGAAAATATGGTATTTCTACAACATGGTACAAATTCATAAAACAGGGTATTTTCAAAACATGGTACTCCCGCAATACGTGATCAGCTTAGATTATTCTACTGTCATAAACAGAACTATTCTTCTAAGGTAACTATTTATAGGATTGTTGTACGTCATAAATAGAACTAAGCTGTCGCTTTTTAACTGTTACGCGAGTGTGTTGCAATCAATAGACACCATGCTGAACATCGTTTTAAGTAAGGTAAATGATATTTTCTTAAAAAAAATGATTTCTTGTAATAATCTAATGTCTCCTAAATTGCAAAACGTATTAAAATAAAGGTTTCAATAAAGTTTAATACCATTTAAGTATTATTATTACCATAATAAACCAGCAAGTAAATTCATTATAAAATATCCACCGTTTGCAATAACTCTATTGTAGGTAATACGACGTTATGTAAAATTGTTTCGTACATTTTTTACTTCTAACAATGGCTACGCGTCTCACAATGAGACTTTTTCATCGTCGCCAAAGGAAACCACAATAACCCCTAATTTTCGGAATATCTGCTGCCTAATTTGTACCAAAGAAATCCGTCTGGTCGAACGCACCTTTTTGTGCGAGTCTGCTGGACCATACGCCGAAATCTCAATAATGCGTTCCTCGCGTAATTTGTCTCGTGGTGTGTCTGACGCGAAAAAATGACAGAAACGGTCGGGTATCGTTACCACGAAAGGTGTTACTGGCAACCGCGACGAGACGCCGAGATTTCGTTAGGTTTTTGCAACCGTTAAACAAGATTTGCTTTCACCCGTTGACGTAATCGGAATCATTCGGGTCGATTAGCATCAAATCGACCGTGTCTTCAAACGACGGCAATACTTTCGATCATTTGCAAATATTACGTCATGGCACGATTGCGATTTCTTGGCCCACAGACACCACGGCCATAATTTGATGGTACGTATGCGAGATATGATGAAAAAGTTCCACAGTATTTATTTATTTTAAAAAATATTTACTTATTCGTCAATATTGATATCGATGTGGTATCACGATTTACTTTTAAAACGTAGGGGAAAGGTGTCTAAAACGATCCTTCGGAGTAAAATGATTCCTGGCTTCCCTGTGGCTATTTGTGGTGCTATGTAGTAATGTCGTTCCGCAATAGTTCTCCCCGCACGTCACTAGTCGTTGCTCGAAGTGGTATGTGAATATCAGTGCTCTGTGTGTTGTCCACAAGAAAAATGTACAATGACTGTATGTAACTTTTGTCATAAACGGTTTAATGTGACAGCTGCTTCTTACGCGGATTTAACCACAATTCAATAATAAGTTAATTAATGTTTTGTTACCGCATGTAATAAGTCGAGATTATCTTCAATCACTGAATATGAGTTGTGTGTTTGGGATCATATGATCCCTCTCTAGTAGGATAAAATGATCCCAGGAATCATTTTACCCATATGCTATATTATTGTTTTTTTTTGTTTTAGTTACAATGCCCCGTCCGTATGAAAGAAAAACAACGGGTCAAAGCTGTTTTTATTTAAATAAAATGTAATAAATGAAATGCTTTTTAATGTTCGTCGTATTTACTATCAGTAGGTATAAAATGGTCCTTAAGTATGCCTTCAAAGAAATGTGAATAAAAAATATAATTGAACAGGTAGCTAAATTTTATTTAAGCCAATGATAAGATAGATAGACTAACATACAAAAACTACTTTACTTTTATTTAAATAATGAGAATTTGTATTTTTTATATACGTTACGCCTTAAAGGGATTGTTTTAGGCACCTTCCTCCTATCTCTCTGGCTATTTTTTTTTGTAAAGACCCCTTGATACGAAAACGAATTCGCTCGACACCGAGTAGCTATTGCAAAAACGGAACGGAAATTCACGACGGAAAGGAAGAGAGGAAAGAGACGGTCGCGGGATCGGGGTGCACGCGCCCCTTTTTCCAGACGACGCTGGTGCGCGCGTCCTCGCCGCGTGTACTCCGCACTCCATTTTTTTTTCTTCTCGTGCGGCGCGAACGCAAGAGGAAAGCGGCCTCGCGCTACAATGCGATCCGCGTACGCTACTTTGGCCGCGGAAAAAAGCATCGGGGGCCCGGCAGCATTTTTGTCAGTCTGGACACGTGTTCCCCCCGGACGAGGAATCGGCCGTGTCTTCGCGTTGGTCCCGGTTTGTCGCGCGTTGCTCGCATCTGCTCGCATGTGCTCGATTAATTCCCCATCCCCCAACCCCTCCCTCGTTCCGCTGGTGCAGATGCGACCACGTTTAAAGAGACCCCCCAACCTTTTCCGTTTTGATATTGAGCCACCGAGTATACCGATCCTCGATCTCGGTCTCACTTTTCGTTTAGTTAAAAGTATCATCGCCGGTGTTCCACTGACAGACAACCTATACGCGATTTAATTATTGAAAATCGAGCGTTTATATAAAAATACGACAGAAGACTGCATTCTTGTTCATGAATTCTGGAGTTAGGTAATAAAAAGATAATAAAACATTGAGTGGGAATTGTAGAAGTGGAATTATAACTTGGGTCGGATACGACACGGACGTAACCATTAAAGGGTTAATAATGTACTTTAATTCGAGGAATACCTATATCGTGTATTTTAGATCCTACTTTATTGATATCGAATTAAGGTAGCAGATACTTGTGAAATGTTGCATAAAGTACGAAAGATTACGTGTAAAAAGGTACAAAATATCGAGATAATTGTCGGCAGAGAGGTGAAAATAACGTGGCTCCATCGTCTCGGCGACTTTTTGCGTTTCCGAGACTCATCTGGACGATTTTTCTCCTCCACGCGACCTCGATTCGCGCGATCGCGGGCTCCGTTTGGCTCCATTGTCTCGCATAATTCGCGCGACTTCGAGGAAATTGATTTTTTAGGAAAAAAAAACAGACAATCCGTTTCGTGTATTGGCTGTGGTGCAATGTAATTCGGTTCAATGGCGTGAGCACACAGTTTCGAAAGAACAATTGCGTTGGTGCACAAGAAATGTCGCTTGTCCATTAAATTTTGTTCGATTCTTTGTTGTTCGAAACCATATATTGAAGAAGAAGAAATACGCTGCAATACATGTGTTTTGATTACTAACGAGATATAATTATCATCCGTCATGGATAAATTAAAATAAACTTGGGAAAAGTGACGCAATACCTAGTTGCTGCAAACACAAATTTGTTGATCTACGTTATTTCTAGCATTGATATAACTACGTGTGGTTAAAGTGTAATTTGTGAAAACGATATTTCCCCTGCACAAACTCATCTGCCGTTCCATTAAATAACAAAGAGAAGCTTCCAAATGATATCACTAGAAAGTAAAAGAGAATTTCCTAACGGAGACGTTTTATAAATTGTAACAAAACTGTCGTCGGGGGATACGTTAACGGACGCGACAGCTAATGGATAATAATCACGTAATACACGTGAATTATTGCATAATGCCGATGAACAGTCGGGCGTGGCCGCATTACGCATTCCAGCCGGCGAAAAAAGGAGAATCAACGGGTCGTTGCGTCGGGTGGATCGCGCGTTCACTTTAAATATTGCAACTGATAATCATACCCCCCTGATCCATGGCAATTTACCACGGTGGATCGTACATCATCGTCGTCTGTCATTTACATGATGTCGGGGAACGCGATGTCGATGTGTTTGCACGAGTGAATGGCTGCGCACACGCTCGAGAACGGCGGGAAAACGGTTTTGAGGACCAAGTCGGTGAAATATTACACCCTCGTGCACCGTTCTGATCAATTGGATCCATTTGAACATTTGTTTTGAAGCTGTTTTACATTTCTCTTTTGTTCGTCCAAATCTTATTTTTAGAAAATGCTCTTGGAACAGTTTAAGTTCACCTTAAATAGTTCTGTATTTCGTATACCCTCATAAATTTATTATTATCTCTATTATATGTTGGAAATATTCGTTTAAGGTTTTGGGATTTCAAAAAGTTTATTAACATGCCTGATACAGAAATAATTTGTTATGTTTATTTTATATTAGTTTCTTTCGTACCATATTTAATCAATCATTTACATATTTACCGAGAGCTTTCCATTTGCAATTATACACTTGTCCCGTCATTTAATAACGCATGAAATCGAAAACACATTAACTTTCGGCGACTGATTCTGGTTCTTGGGATTACAAACACGTTTCACAAGAGAAGTGTTTTTCAAAAGCAAAAAGGGGGAAAAGAAGTACTTTCATTCAGAAGAAAATGTAGTATTCATTCTGCTTTAAAAGGACGCAGAAAGGAAGAAGAGCGAAGCAGGAAATTATGCCTGACGGGAAGAAAGAAGAGAAGAATGGTTTTCTTTGAAAAAGGGAACATTACGAAAGAACAAATTTACTTTGAAAAGAAAGGTGGCACAAGAGCAAAGAGATGTCTTATGAAAACACAAAGAAGAAGAACAGGAATATTCTTCTTTGTGTATACATATACATACTTCTCTTTAAGGGAATATAATCTTGGATTCTCGTTGCAGTATCAAAGGTTATTGTTTTCTAAAATGAAAACCAAGATAGTTATTCTATAATCGAAATTTTTATTCTCAATTTAGAAAAAGAAAAGGAACTGTACAATTTTATTTTGAGAAAATTGATCTGTCTTAATGAAGGAAATAGAATAGCATCATTCGTAAACACAGGGGATTAATTGCATAATATCATAAATTTATTATTATTCGCGTTACTAGAAAAAATGTACTCTATTTTGTGATAGATATACATAAAGTTGAAATTCAATTTGAAGTATGGAATAAGTGAAAATAAGGTGTTTTATGAAAAGAAAGTACGACATCTTTTTAAAGATATTATTGAATGAATTTAGCAATAAGGGATTGCGTATTCTACGTGGTTTTACGACTCCGCGTTCCTCGCAGACTGTTGACCTGCGAACGAAAGAAATATGAAGCCAGAGGTAGGAAAGAAAAGATGAAAAAATGAGCCACGGGTTGATTAAACCAGGGAAAAAAGGGGTAGAATGCATCCACTAAAGAAACCGAACCGCTGGGACTGGTCATCTTTAAATCTACGACAACGTATAATAGCAGCCTTCTTGTATATGTCGAAACATCCACATTTCAAATTTGTTACATATTTTCCTCTTTATGTACTGTAATATATTGTGAGGCAATCACAACTATCTGTAATATTCCCTAAACATAAATTTTATATGTTTTGCAAATAAACTTTATCCATTCACCAAAAATATGTAATTACCATTTAGGAGTATAACATCAAGTTTCACTGTTCACGAAACAGTAAAACATTCCTTTATGAATACTCGATAAAACTTGAATGAAATTAATAAGTATATCAACTATATATTTGAATTCAGTTATTTTATATTTCAGCTTCGGTAAAACTCTATACAGTACTATATCTCAGCTTCTTTAATTGTGACACCTAATTTCACACTTCTGACCAATACTGTCTTTAATGTACAATTATAATCTGAAAGTATACTGCCTTATTACAAACATTTTTTAAATAAATTTAATGAAATTATTATTCAACATTTAGGTATAGCAATAAGTAGTTTACTATTTTTCATGAAATACTGTATTTCTTTAGAACCATCTCATAAGTCTGTGTACTATCTTAACAGTACAATTCGCTATTCGTATTCATCATTCTCCGTCATTTTGACTAAATAGAAGACTAGAAAGATGATTTGAATTTAAGCAGCATTTATTACTTAATATTGAATTATAAATTAATATTCAGTACTAATAAATATAAAGAACGTTGCGTGCAGCAATGTGCGCCCAAGAAGAACGGAAAAAGGTTGCAGGCGAAGAGAAGCTGGAAGATCGCACGGAAGGGAAGAGAAGAGAAGAAAGGAAAAGTGGCGCGCGCGTCCCGAAAAAAGAATGTGACGAAAGAAAGGCGGAGAAGGAGTCGGGGAATCGGGCAAGAATTCGAAGAGCGGCATACGAGCATCTTATTTCAATATTTTAAGCGCACTCTGGGGTATCACGCATACCACAAGTGGACGGCCAATATTTGAAACGGACCAGAAACGCCGCGGCGTGGCCGGCCCTGAGAAAGGGAAACGGAAGGCGCGATGCATACAGGGTGGTGACAGAAATACTAACCCACTTCGGAACAGTCTGATTCTTTTTTAACAAAGAAAAATACGTTTACCAAAATCGTAGAACTGAGTTTGATCTTACAGAACTTCGATCGCAAGAAAAAAAAAAGTCAAACCAGATTGTACTTCATTGAAATCTGTTTTATGCTGGTGAGAACAATGGCTGTGTCACTGGATACGTTGCATTAGCATTATTCTATTCTACGTCATGTGATTTTTCCATAAAAAATTAATCCAAATCGTGGCAAGGAATGTGCCTTGTAAAATTTTTTGATCTCAAGAAGAAATAATTTATAAAGAGAAAGAATTCAGTTGTGAGTGACTAAAGCCCGTTTTGCACAATTAGTTCTCCGTGACCACCTACGATATCATTGTTATACACTCGTAATTGATACACCGAGGAGATAGTATAATACAATTCTGATATCGATTGTTTACTAACAGCAATCGAACTTACATATCATTTTGTAGCGTTATATTTGACTGAAACAAATTCCACGATATTGCTTACATTCGAGGGCGTTTTGCAGACAGCTGTTTTAAAACCGCGTGCGTCGACTCCAGCCGATTTCAATGGGCTGCAATTAGTCGCCGCGACAAATCGCTGGGCCGGGGGACCGCGAGGAAAAATCCGCGACGATTTTTCAATCGCATTCAGACGTCTGAACGGCGCGCGTGGAATTCCGCTCGTATCCCGGGCGAGTTGGCGGTATCGTGGTCAGCGTTCATTAAAATTCATTAAAAACGATAAGCTCAATTAGACTTCCCTGTGGCGCATATTTTCGAAACTCACCCCTTGTGACGGGATCCCGAACGGCGTTCCAGGAACCGCTTTACCGACTATAAAACAATAAATCCACTTCCGTAATAAAACTCGATTAACCAACGGACGCGGGGTTAACAGAAATGGTTCGAAACGTTAGAGAAGTGAATGGATAAAATTTTGAGAGCTTAGTGTCTCCGCTGTGTATCAATTGCATTGTTCAGCAAGTCCCAAAATGATGGTACTAAATCTGGTTTTTCTTTTTACAGCTCCATATTTACCATTTTTTAGAATTTCCAAAATTTCGTTGAATATTGTTATTATCGGTGGTCGGGGTCTGACTGAATTTTTTCGAAGGAAAAATCGTAAAGGAGTGTAATAATGAAGAAGTATAGTTACACATTTTGTAAAAACTTTGGAGACATTTAACAAAAGAATATTGGATATCCACTAATATGATTTATTGTGTTGTAGAATTGGGTTAACTGTATCGAGGCTTTTGGAATTTTCACAATCACTTTTACAATGTTAATAAGTCCAATTACAGAAATAATGGTCCAATCAATACACACAAATTCAGTAAACTTAAAAGTTTAATGATCCGCGTATGGGTTCACGACCCTCTTTAGCGCTTCAATTGGACCAGACGAGTTAACTCGTCCTCTGCAAACATCACCGTCATCAGAATCAACTTTAAACAGAAGGACCGATACAAAAGGAGGAAGAGACCTCTTTAAAAAATAGTACTATATCTATCTTACAAAAAATTACCATGCATATTCGTAGAATATAAACTGTCCAAAGAACGTAATGTTCAAATTCCACGAAAGAACTGATACAATACAAACATTACTCTTCGCTATTTGAAGATTTTCTTATTTAACAACAGTCAATACTCGTTAAAATAAACACGTATAATTCTCATTTTACCTAATTACTCTACTTTCAATTATATTGAAAAAATTACAACTATCACTTAATAACAGCTGAATATTTTTTTACTTAGATTAATCTACTAACCGGGTAACGAGAACCATCAATACCAACGACCACAGTACAATGTACATCAGATACAAGGAGGTAAAAAGTGCTCAAAAACTGCGTTTTCCCCCCCCCCCCCCCCCTAGATCTAAAACTTTAAAACAACTTTCCACTAATTCCCTACTTTCCTGCTTAACGTCTCGAATCACCCTGTACACTGTATCGTCACGTTTCAATTCACTGTAGTCGTTCCTCCCACAAGGGAGATTCCATCCTGTCCACCAAGAGTACGCCGAAGGGCGTGCGACAATTAGCCAGTTGTACACGAATAGCGTCCCGTCTATGAATGGCCTAAGTACGCGTTAATTAGTCGACGCGATGGCTCGCGGGACACCAGCAAAGGAAAAAACGATTTGTTCAGTGGTGGAGTAGAAGAGAGGTAGGGGGACGTAAGACCGTAGCATGTGTCAGTCCTCGGCGGAGCTTAATGGAACAATGGAGGGTGGGGAGGGGGCCCGGTGGCAAGTCGAGGGCCTCGCAGTCAATGAATCTGCTGGCCTTTTCCCATGCCCGCGAGCCCAGCACCGCCGAGTTCCCTCTCTCTGTGCGACTCTCTTCGGGTCCAGTCGATTTTATTAACCTCTGACTCATTCCCTCTTTACTCCCCCGCCAGCCAGTCCCCCACTCCCGTCTGCCGGATATTTCGTTCTTTCTTTTGTTTCTTTTTTCCCACTATTTCTGGTACCAGCGACGAAAGATGTCATCCGGGAACCGAAGAAGTTCGCGGGATAGCGATATCATGGACCATCTTCGCGAGGACAGTGTTATTTCGGAGAAGATAGCGGGCGAAGTTAGTCACTTATAGTTCGAACGAAGAGATGTGCGAGGAGTAACAGGGAGTGGATGGAGTCTTTTGGAAAATTAGCAATGGATAAGCAGGTAATGGGAATTAAAACAGCGAAAATGCAGCCGACACGTCGGGAAACGGTGTAACGATTCGCCTAAGTTCAGAAAGGCTAACTTTCAAGTTTTGATCCGTACCTCAAGATTCTCAGCTGTCATTAGCCCTGCAATTGTTTTGCGAGGATTTAAAAATAGCTCCGCTCAACATCTTCGTCCCATCCACCGTGTTTGCGTTCTAGTAGCCGCCATTATTCCAGAGGCGAAAGCACTTTTAGGACATTCGAAAAATCGCTACCATCAAAGGCAGTAACCCCTCGGGATTAGTGGCCAAGTTGGCGGGCCTCTGTATCAGTAGAAAATCAGAAAAAGCGAGAAGGAAAAACCAATAAACTCCCGGGATCCTGAGAGCGGATGGGTCGTCGGGTTCGCAACAAAGCAGTGGGCTGTTGATAAAGTAGCTAATTTGCCGGGTAGGGGTCTCCGTCCGTTTATTTTTCTTCGTTCCCCGGAATCTTTGCTCTTCCCAGCACGGACCGGCCCCCTCCCCCTTCACCCTTCACCATCACCACCCCTCTCTGGGTAACCTTTACCGAACTGGCAGTTTCTTCTTGGGCCCAGCTAAAAAGACTCCTCCCTCATCCATTGAGGAGGCTACGGAGGGTGGCGTTAACGAGCCGGCGAGACTTTCACACGATCGTTTGCATCGAGACAAACAGCTCGGCTTAGCTTACCGAACGACACGATTCTTCCTTATTTACATGAGAGTCCTTGGCCGCAGGACACTCCTTTGACACCGCGACCTCCGTGTATATATAGCCGATTATTCGTGGTTGCTAAGGGGTTAACAATACCCTTAGGTTTTAGGTGTATATGGAGTCTGGAGTCAGGATTTCATGAAGGTCCTGGAGTCAGAACCTCGTGAGGGTCCTAGAGTTAGAACTCCATGAGGGTCCTAGAATCAGCATTTCATGAGAGTCCTAGAGTCAGAGTTTCATGAAGGTCCTGGACGCTGGACTTATTGTTAAGTGGTTAGCAACGGAATGACGGTGAAAACTATTGACGATTTTTCGAAAATTCGTTCATTCGGGACATTACAGGAACTGGAGTCGAAGGAAAAGTGATTGACTATTAAACGACACCATAAGTGTCATAAGTTAATATCCCCATAAGCTACATATATCGAGTTTCGGACAATCACCTAAGAGAAAGAGGAATTATATAACTCAAAAAAAGATAGCTGCCGCTCTATACCGCTTTCAATTAATAATTTTCTTGTTTCTAAGAACAATCCACGTACTCGAAGTTCGAACCAATCACGCCTCAAATACCTTATGTATCTGCAACAGTACCACATACTGCATCTAATAGGAAAATTTCCACGCTGAAGTAGCTAAAATAGAGGGAAGTTCTATGATCCTGCATAATTCACACCGACACTACACAGCGATATCTCATCGACGACCTTGACCTGAAATATTTCGCGCATTTCCCTCGCAACAGAGATCACTATACGACGAGCCCATCCGTCAGGTGGGACGGAGGGGAGGGTGTGCGACGTGGGGGCCACGAGAAGGAGGATCGCCGAACGCAAGAGACGTGCGTGGAGAGCGGTTTCGCCGACCGAATGAAAGGGCGGAGAGGCCAGACCGAAACAACAAAGATGGCCAGGAGGCGCAGCACGCGATTCACTCGGCGAGCTGAGAGGTTCCCCAGCCTTGTCGTCGTAATCTCCGTGGCCCGATTCTGCCGCGAACTTCGTGGAACCCGGCCCCCGGGAGGAGGGAGATTTATCGGATTTGCAAATAATGAGACTATGTTTCAAAGGGGCCCCGACCACGCGCGTCCTTTTGTTCCTGCCGGATTCCACCGGTGATCCTGCGGCCTCTTTTTTTACACGCCGGGCACCTTGCGGTTTTTCTTGTTGATTTCAGCCGGATCACGATCGGTAACGTTTCGGGAAACTCGAGGAAACTGCCTTGTAGGAAATGTGGCTCAGAGGAATTTCATCGATTTTGATAAAGATTCCTTGAAAATGGAGGATATGTATCGAGGTTCTACGGTGTATGGTGTTGATGAAAATATAGGACACTGTCACAGGATGGATCCTACATGCGATACTAATTATAAGACAAAAATGAAAATTCACGAAATCGTGTTCTAGGACTTTGTTTACGTGTTATTAATTGATAAAAATATGGGCAAAATACACGTGAAACACACAATTTCAAGTAACAGGCAATTTCCAGCTGATACACGGACTCGATCGATGACCCAGTGAAATTAATGAATGAAATAATATTAAATGACTGGAACCAACTCGTTAAACAGTTGGAGAACGCGTCACTTAAGTAGAATAATCCACCGCGTCAGACGTACTTTGCGCGTAATCTCGCTCGTATTTTTAAAATATCTCGTACATCAACGAAGCCTCGAACTCAATTTTGATTTTAAAATTATTAACACCCTGTACGTATATCCAAACACTGACAGTCTTAAGATTCTCGTAAGAAGGTTCGCGCCACGTCCCTGGCGCTTTTCATCCCGCAGAACGCTTTCGGCGAATCGGCAAACGAAAGGGGGCAGGGCGAAAAAAATCGCATACGTTTCTCACGCAGAGATTCCGTGGGACGTGAAGCACGCGTGAGCCAGCAATTTACCACGGGAATAGTCCGTGTTAATTGAACCGTATTATCGAGCCAATCATATCGTTCAGAGAAACCGCGTATTTACATACATGCGAAAAATTCAGTAGGACGCCGCTTCGCGGTCCCCTCCGAATTCGCCAGGCTAATTCATAACCCAATACACGTGAGTTTCCGAAACATACATTAGCATCCATAAGTGTCTGTACACAGTACATTGTCGATAATAGAATGTTACTATTTTTCAATAAATTAAATACATCATTTCTGTTGCTATTCACCGAATAGAATGACTTTCTTTAGCTATATGTCACAATCATACTAGGCTCTCCTATCGTTAATTCTTCTCTGGAGCTAAAGTTCGTAACCTCTTGCAATGTTAAAGTTAAACTAATTCTAACCGTACGCTTACATGGTGTTACTGACATGTTTTGCTTCGTTATATGTGACAAATATTTCGTCTAAACGCATGAAAGTACAACAGAAGTTAGAAAAAGGCAGCTAAAATTTATTCCGTTCCTACACTTCTACGTGTATACGTATTGAACATTTCTCCCATGATGAGTCCTCCGTCACGATCGATTCCTATTCGGAGTTAATATACAGAATAATTTCTAAAACACCGTCACAAAATAAATGTGAGCCATAAAATCATTTGGTTTTTCGATGCAACAATTTCTACAGGAAGCTTACGCTCGCAAGAGGTATCCAATATGGCCGCCGTTGGTAGCCTGCACGATACATAAACCAGTTGATTCTTTAGGAATTGTATTCGTACTAACTTCAAGGGAACAAATACATTGTTCATAAATTGTCTAACATACCGTCCGGTTGGGTATACGAACGATAAGATGAAATGTGGAACCAGGTATGGTAAAAACAAAAAATTCCGTTTAATTGCTACTTTGTACAGGACGCGAAAGTGTTCGGTTAAGTAGGCAGAAAAAGGTGAGATCGATCGAGTGTAACCGTGCACAGACGAGTTAAATCGTCATCCCCCCGGTTAGCCGGTGGATTCCATAAAAAAAAGCGAGATTCGCCGTTCCGCGAGTTAACCTATACCGCAAAACAGATGCAAAATCCCGGTTGCTCCATTAAATCCCGTCTTCCAATTCGTGCCGGGCCGAAAGGGAACCCATCAAGCCAGGGCCCCATATTCCAAAAACCATCAGCCGGGGCCCAACCGAAACAAGCACCAACCGAACGCGCTCGTTCCCCGCAATCTCTCCCGTGCAGAGAGCGTTCCCTCTAAACGCGGGGCCCCGAAACCCGAGCTGAACATTTTTGGCCCCTCTTTCTCTCTCCGCGGCCGATCCCTCCGGAGCAAAAAGGATCTCTCGCCGTCGTCGTATCCTTTGATCCTGGCCAAGGAGCCGTTCCCTTCTTTCGTCCCTCTCTCCCAGGTCCGTTCCGTGCACTGGCCCTGGAAGGAAGGACCTCCCTGGACTTGGCCGCCGCTTTGGAGGTCCCGTTCCTCCCTCTCCTCTCCGTCTTGTCCCTCATAGGCAAAAGGGAGGCTAACGGAGGAGAGCCCCCGGGTGGGAGGCCCGAAAGAACGGGGGCCCCGATCGAGACGAAGAGATGGAACACGTCGGGGCGAGGAGGAGGCTCGAAAAGGACAAGGTCTCTCCTTTTACTCCTCCTCGAAAAGAAGTCTGCTCGCCCTTCCTTCGTTTGGATTGCCGGATAGAACGCGATCTTCAATGAGGATTTTTGATTTGGCTAGGTGATAGGTAAGATACCCGTCTAGAACAATCTTCCATGGACGGTTCTAATTTGCCTAGGTAAAGCTAGGTAGTATTTGTCATTGATGCAGCATCTATCTCTCGGGAACGTATCAGGAAAGGTATTCTTCAAGTATCTAAGTCTAATGCCCATCTATGCAACAATCGTCCAAGCTGCCAACACCACAGACTTCTTGTGTCCAAGCCAACCGAGCACACGACTGACAATAATAGTTCCCGGAAGTTTTCGTCCCATTCCCGAAGATTGTCAAACACTCGTTTAATTTAAAATCCAACTCACCAATTCCCAGGCTCCTACAAAATAACCCAGTACACATCACACCCCGCGTACCGTCCTCTGTACCCTCCAAAGGTTCACATCGATGCCTCCCCCCACCCTATCGCGGAAACCTACGGGGACCGTCGTCCTTCCGTGACCATCGAGTATCTCCGTGCATCGTTCCCGACGTCGAAACGCGGCGGAAAAAATACGAGGTTGCCGGTTGCGCGCGATTTGACGTGGCCGCGGCGGTGCGCACGCACACTCGGACACCCCCAGACACCCGCGGGTACAGCCACGACCACGAACCCCGTGGGCCCGTAGAACCGCATTCCAAGCTGGCTTCACGGATGGGGCCCCGATCGGGGGAACGAAGCGGGGACGAAACGGGCCGCGGAAGGGCGAGAGTAAGTGTGTGTTTGTGAGAGAGGGAGACAGGGAGAGGGAGAGAAAGCACGGGTCGGGGAATAACTCGATAAAGCGAAGGACCCCTTCTAATTAAAATGAGTTCCGCCGTGGGTCCTCGTGTACCACTCTCGCCGCGGTCTTATTTCGTCGCGAATCCCTCACCTCCCCTCCTCCCGCTCCTTCCTGACTGGCCGCCCTTCCTGGCATCTTCCTGGTCCCGTGGAATTCGAATGCCGGACACGTGGGAATTTCGGGTGGGGAGGGCCTTTTTCTGGCCGAGGATTGATAGCGGACGATTGATTCAGTTTTTCATCGCGCGCTGACTTCTAAGGATCGCTCTGCAGTGGTTCTCGACGGACGATGCATGGATCGCATAGATTAGAGATTTCTAGGATCGGATGCTCGGAGAATATGTATGCCGAAGGATGAAATTTCTTTTCGAGGGTGGAGGGGTTGGTCGTGTTGTTGGTGTTTGAAGACATTCGGGTGGCTAAGAGAATATTGAATGACTGTGGACACTTTGGCTCCTGTTGTCTTTTTATTGTGCTGTGTGGAAATAAGATTGATTGCATTTCTTTCATGAACTTTTGATTTAATTAACCGATTATTTAAAATATATCGTGGGAGTAGAATAAAAAAACGATTTGGAATACAATTCTGTTCTACCCTAAAGTTGGTCTCTTTAAAATATTATTATCGTAATATCATCTCTCTCACGGTATACATGCCCGCTGGCCAGAGCCGGGTGAACCGATATTTCGACCTCTAAGACGATTCACGAGAGTCGATTCCAGCCGGAATTGCTCTCACGGCAACTTCGCAGGAATCAACCCGATTTGTTCCAAGACTTCAAGACCCGTAAGAGAAAAATCCTTACTCATCCTTTTCCTAATCACACACACGTTTCCAACAACCCTATTTTATCAAGACTGTCAGGAACCTATCCCCATTATTCCTAGGAATTTTTTTTCAAAACTTTGTAGCAATTCACTCTTTTAGATTCAATTCTTTTCTAAAAAACACAATCTTCTAATTTCCGAAAGTGCAATTTCTTCCAAACATCGATGAACATTTTTTGCATACACAACGAATTCAACACTCCGTGAAAAATAAGAATTCCAACTTCGTCCGAATTCTGGAGGATTCTAGTTGATCCGTGTTACACACCGATTCCGCTTAATCCGTCCATCTCCAGGCAAGTTCGTGAAACGACAAACCCTCCCGTTTGGATCTTGCGATTCCCTAAACACGCCGGGCCCGATTAAGCCAAATAGTGGCGGCGCGGCGCAGTGTCTTGGTGCAGTAATTAAGTCCTTATTGAGGATCCCAGAGGGAAGTCATTCTCGGCGCAGCCGTTCTATCGCACAATACATCCAACTTAATGACCCGATGCGTAAATCAAATCCCTCTGCGTGCTCCTCCATCGAAATCCTGCACTGGTTCTCTCTCTCTCTCTCTTTCTCTCTCTTTCTCCCGCGCTATGTACCCCGTTTCACGGTGTTATTTTCTCTCTCTCTCGTGACAGAGAAAGAGAGTTCATCCATTTCTCGCCTCCTCTTTCACCATGTAGGAGGTGGAGGCCCCTTTTGAAAGCAGCCACCACCATCGCCATCGACGCCGCCACCAACATCAGCATCGGCACCATCTCTCGCAAGGTGGGTCGCCTTGGGTGATACATGACGTTTCTCACGGTGATAATTATCACCGTCTGCCCAGGCCCGGGAGACAGAGAGTCTGCCTTTGTATAAATACGCGTCATTAAAAACTCTACTCGATAACTAAGTGGGGGGGGGGAGGGAGAGGTTCGTTGTCACCTTATTTTCTCTTTTATCCTCCTGATTTTAAATCCCTTTAACAGGTTTTCGACCGACTTCACTGTTCTTGGGAATTTTTCGCAATGTTCTCGTCGAAATTGCCGGAAATCACGATTCTCGTTAAGCGAACGCGAACTTTTTATTTATTGATTTGCTCGAATCACGACGGAACACCAGTCCGTGCTCTCGTATAACGTTTCGTCGACGGTTCCCACGGAGCTGATCACCTTGAAAAATGATATATCTTGTTCTGATTAATTATCATCGCGCCTGAAAAACAAGAAAACAGAGGCCGTATGTAAAATTAAGGCCCGTCGTAAATAAATGCCACGATCCAAATACCGGATTTATTGTCGCTTGTACGACACAGCATACATTTTGTAATGTTAAACGTGAGCATCGTATTAACCATAATGTTGCGGCCGATACTACTGGGATAGTCGTAATTTTTCCTTCATTAATATCACACTGTCACTGACAATTATGTGTACACATGCATTCGGTCGGTGAAAAAGTTTCCGATGGATTTTCAATAGACGATACAATCGCCATGGTTTAGTGGAACAATATTATTATAGAATGAATTTCTCCAACATAAACACAGAAAATCGCAAAAGATTGATCGAGCTTTATCAAGCGAACGCGGAAGAGGCACCGAAAAATTCGCATAAATTTTCTCCCGCGGCGAGGTGATATTTTTACTGAAAAAACAAAGACGATAAAAATGTTCGGTTTGGTCGACGAAGCAACCGAAATGTCGGGATATATTTCTTTGCCCCGATATAAAGCCCTCAATAAAGCCTCCTCCTCGTCCTCTTCCGCTCTCACTTTTTTCGTCACCCTTTTCAAAAAGTAATCGGTAATCCTGTGGCGGAGGGCACTAACGAGAATTAATACCGACTGGAACTGTTTGTTTTGTGGACTCGGTCCAGGGACGGGCTTTTAAAGATCCGAGTCGCACATGAGAATCAGTTCGCGGGGCCACGTCTGAATAAATTAAATCCTTACCAGGAATTCACTAACGACCTGTACCTCTTCGGCTACACATCTCTTAATGCATGTACCTATAGACCCTCCTGTACCGCAAATTTTTCCTATCTTCCACCCCCGTCTATTCCCCTCGCTAGACTTATGTTTCTGGGAATACTGCTGTCCCCTAAATAACAATTTCGTGCAGTACTAGATACTCTTTTCCTAACCCAGACCAACGAAGAAAAAGAATTGATCGATTGATTTTATCCTCGACAGGTACACACTGACACTCATAGGTTTACATTTAATTTTCGGATAGGATGACTAAAACGAGAACGTATTGAATATTTAGATTTCTTTTTTCTCCTATCGTACAATTACTATAGATTTACACTGAACAACACGTGCTACGCAAAAAGTCACATCATATTTTCTTGCCTTTAAATAGTTCAGCGCGAATCAAATCGAATTAGAAATAAAATTCATCTTGAAAAACTACCCCCTTTCGATTTTCACCGGGGATTTCGCAGGATCGAAATGAACACTCCTCAGATGTAGCGCTTGAATCGGGGTAGGAAGCGTTGTATGCATGCACAAAGAAAAAAGCATTCGAATCGCCCGCGCGATCTTTTATTTTCCACGTTCTATACGTCAGACCAATCGAACAACAGGGCCGTGTTTACAGTTTGATTGTATACGTCTCGTCGCGGCGCGCGGTCTTGCACCGAAAAAACGAATGTGTGTTGGCGTCTGAAGCGACGATGCAATGGGAACCGCCCGAGGCGTGTCGGTGCACCCTGCAAAGGCTCTCAATCGCAAGAATGTAAAGGCCAACCGGTCCAGCTCGATTCCGATCAGAATTTCGGCCGAACGTGCCCGTAAACTTCACTTTCAACAACCATTATTTTTTATTATTTTTCGAGTATACGATGATCGTTTAAAAAAAAAACCGTCCCCCTCTTTTGTTCTGTTGAAAAAAACAACACGAAAGTCATCGGCGTCTACAATTTCCAACATGGCCGCTGTCTTCGGCGTGGGGACTAGATTGTGGAGAAATGCTGGTGGAAACCCTTTATAAACGAATATGCTATCAAGAATGTATCAACAAGGTATACTAAATAAATATAATATTATAGAAACTTTGAATGGGAAAAATAACCATGATTTTAAAAATGGCCGCCAAAAAGTGATTGGTACTGCTCCAGGGCGATAGCAGATGGGAAGTTAAAACGAAATAGAAAATGTTTTATCCATATAATATTAAAATTTCGAAATTTCCTTGAGAAACCTTCCTGCTATCACCCACTGTATGTTACAATCTTGATTTGGGAACTGTATCCTGTCTCTTTAACTCGACGAATCGTTCCCCAAAATTCATCGCTATGTCACTCTCCCCCTAACACCCTTCACAAGTCTCGTCCAAGAGGGTGGTGGAAGGTAAGGTGGCTGGTTTCCGCGCTTTAAATGGCCGCACTTATTACACAGATTGGATTAAAGGTCTGCTATGTCGGGCAGAGTGGTAGGCGGTGGTCACGGGACCGAGACGAGAGGAGGGAGAAGGGAGGGGAGGCGGTCGGGGAAGGTGGTTTAGGTTGAGACAAGAAGAAGGAGGGAAAGGTATGCGGCGGGGCGGTGTATATGTACGCATGTACACTTACACGTGTGCGTATGGTACGTACATACCTGCGGAACCGGCGGCCCACCTTCACAAGGTGATTCACTGCGATCCTGCCGCGCGTTCTGCTCAGCCATTACGTATATACTTGCGAATCGTCGCAGAAACGTTCGAGATGTTTTGATATTACACACTATCGTGTAACCTTTTGTTTTAGGAACATAATAAAGTAATTATGTATCACGTGATCGATCGAGGGGGATTCGTGTCAGACGAGGATAGACGCAGTAAGCAGAGTGATTACAAAAAATGGTTTTAAACTTTAAGGGCTCATATATAGTACTCGTCGAAAAGAGTAAAAATATGTTTAATCAACAAGAATCTTAAAATCAATACTTTTGGTGCAAAATTAAGTACCGGTACAAATGGTAAGTAAAAAACAACGGTAATAAACGACTCGAATATTCTTCAATACTTCACTGTCCCGACACATTGTACACCAGATATTTGGTCAAGTCTAAAAAAAACTACGTTTTCATCAATACTGAAAGAAAATTCAAAATTTCACTTCCTCAGACGTGAAAACTTTGCGACATCTAACCCACCAGATCCGAAAATCTCGTATATAACACCGACCGCAGAACCGATCCCGGATGGGCACGATCCACAGCCAGGCCGAGACTCATTCCCATCGGTGTGTCGGTGGTGTTTCATCACCGACAAGGTCGTCGCGGCGGAAAATACCAGGCCAACGACACGATTCGATCATCCCGAGACCGTCTAGCAGAGTGAATGCAACAAGAAGACGAGCTGTGGTTCCCAGTTGGGGGTTAGGGGGATGGACCAACACCGAGAGACATACACCATGGTAACAACAACAACAACAATAACAACAACAACAAACGATGACGCCGAGTGCGAAAGCACAGGGCCTGTCCGAGCCGACAATGCGGCAGGTACCTTCCCCGCAGGCATTCCATCAAGATGCTATCGAAAGTGGCCGACCGCGAGGAGGGGTAGGAGGGTAGGGGACAGTAGGCGGCTGGCCCAGGCGAGCGACGAAGAGGGAACGCGCTCGAGGAGGAGGCTGCCGAGAGATATTAAAGGATGCTGTGCCGCCAAACCGGGAGAGGAGGGAGAGAGAGAAAGAGAGGCATCTCATAGCGCGGTGGGTCCAAAAGCGAAACCACGAAGGATCAGAGAGATGGCTTGCATGGGCCTGTTCGGTACCCTGGGCCCCAAACCTCCCTCCCGACGACCCCCGCGAACGCCCTCGAAAACGTGACTTTCGGCGCAGCGCACGCGCACGGGATCCTTATTTATTTCGTGGTACATACCTATGGGAACTTATGCGGCTTCCGTTGCTGCGCTTCGTGGAATTTAAGTAGATTGAAGCACGGATTCTATATGGGCCTGTTTTCACCCCCATTTGTGGGTATTGTATTCTTTGTTCAAGGGTGTACTTGTAACACAGTAAATTTTCGATAACTGCGCGGGAAGATCTCTACTTTAAGCACTTGCGCTTCATCCTCACTACTGGGGGCTCGACTCGAAATGAAGTTCATGAAGAAATCATGTTTTTCTGCGGTAACTGCTCCAAAATTGTCTTGACTTTCGAGCGTTAATGGAGGATTTACTATACATTTGGATCACGCCACACCATATTCTGTTTGTTTTAATTTAAAATTATTAAATTTACCACTCATCTATGGGAATTATATTATTACGAAGCTTGAACGATGGGGCCACCTTTGAACACAGTACTCGAGTAATAAAGGAATATTTTTTATTTTACTGCATGTACACGCGGGTGCCATTTCTTTTTTTAGTCTGCTTGATAAAAAAATATATATATGTATATACAGTGTCCATCAATTTTATGAACTGCCAACAAAATTTCGCGAGACGAATTGCAACGTTAAGAGACAACTTCGACGTTAAACCGCCTCGAAATAATCGAAATGGAATCGAGATTACATCTTGTTTGTGGGAATATTATCTCGTAATGCACCCCGGAGAATTTTAATCGGCTTACAGCCGATTTATGGTTACGTTTCGCTCGTTTTTGCAAGAGGGATTCGCGGTCCCGTAAAAGTTATTTAACGAGCTCCTTTCGGCTTTGCCGTGCTGTTACGTATTCGTGACTGAAACTCTGTTAACCGGGACCGTAAAATAGAAAAGAATCCCGTATTCGATCGTCTCTGAAACCATCAACCACTCAATCAACCGCTCAATCGAAAATTAATTAAACGAAAAACGTTGAAATTGTTTTCGAGCATGTTCACGACATTCGTACTTGTTTCATTCATATTCGCGTTTTCATAGGAAGTTCTTTCACTTATTGCTCCTTTATCGGACTAAAAATACATAAACAAACATTCAACAAATTTCCTGACGAGAATTTGAAGTTCATAGATCAATCTATAATTTCGATTTTATTAGAAAAAACCTCAGATAGAAGTTACAGGTCATTCATGGGAATTTAAAATCGTTTATCAAGATGGATGCGTACGTATCAAATGACAGAAGATCAACATCCCTACTTACATAGATCAAATTTCTGTGAATGTAATTAAAGAAACGGTAATCGAACAGACATTTATACAGATTGTTCTGTGTCCACATAGAAAAACAAATCTTCATTAATTTTCATCAAACTACATCGAAACACATGAAATCCGTAATCTAGATACTAATTTTGTTGAAAAATCTTCGATTCGATCGATATCGTTCGGAAGCTTGAAACACAGCGGAAAATCAAATGGGGGTCTGTGTGTTGTCTGTCGGTGTGCATGTGCACGTGAGCGAGCCAATCGGCCAGGGGACGTGTTTCTCGCGGATCAGTGTGGGTGTACACGTGGTCTGGTCTGTGCTCTGACCCCAACCTTTCGATTTCGTCTCTTCGTTCCTGGTGGTATTCGCGGCGTGTTGTTGCAGCGGCTGCGGCGGCTTCATGAGGATCAGCCTTAATGGGGGTAGCCGAGGAATTCCTCTGGCTCGTAACCCGCGATTTGCTGCTCGCGAGGTGGTTGCGTACGTGCGTACAATATCAGCCTCCGAAGAGAATAGCCTCGACGTTTTATTGCTCTCTTGTTAACCCGTATCCCATCCCTCGACTATTCCTTCTCTCTTTGAAGCCGTCACTATTTCGAAATCGTCATTTTTTTTCTCTCGATCGATGTGTCTCGTATTTTTAGTTTACGACAAAAAGTTGTTTATTCAGGGTTAGGTATGCAATAACAGCGGTCACTTGGAATGTTTAAAGGCGTGCACCACCTTAGGACGCCTAAGAATAGGTAAAGTTTCGGAATTTTTTTCATAGGTGATTGCTACATGGAAACTTTCAAGCTTTCAGAAGATATAAATGTACCCTTCTTTACTCTTCAATTTTTCAAAACTAAAAAACGTTACAAAACGGTGAAGTTACTCGCTGATTTAGAAACCTTTTCTGATAGAACATTGTCCGGTTATAAAAAATGTAAAATAAATATTAGAGATTTTTCTTGCGACAGTTTCAATTAGAACGTGAAAATATAAACCTTTCTACCATGTTATACGTACATTGCTACAATTTTTCCGTCGTATTATAGTATGTAAATTCGTATTATATGAACGTTTACAGTATCCAAACAAAATTGTTCCCATGTCTGCGACCTTCTTATCAATTTCCACGCAAGAATAACGCTCGATCCTAACAAAAGATCCACGAGCAACAGAGCAGCCGAGGTTCGCCAAAACTGTGTCAGGGTGAAACGTGCGACGCAACGACTTACCGGTCGATTTGTCCAAGTCAGCTGTGCGATCCTACCGTTCTGTCGTCTGAATTATGATAAAATAAAATTAAGATATCAGTGAGCCGAGCGGACATACGGTGTTGCTGAACGACGAGAGAGGAATGTGGACTTCTTCATCTCCCTCTTTTCCCTCACTTCCGAGCACCTCTTTTTTTTTTCGAAAAATCTGCCACGACTTTCGAACACAAAGGCTCGAGCTTCGTTTAAATCGACCGCGAAATCGATTTCTCTCACGTTCGTCTTCGACCAGCTCCACGAGGCAAGTCGAGCATTTATTAAACGAGCCTCTAAGGGCGGAAAACCGTGACGGAGTGATTGCCGGTTGTCTATAGTACGTAAAAAAAACTGGAATACGCGGATGGAATAACGTAGACGTCTGGATTCTACTGTGATATCCTTCTTTCAATTGTTAATATTAATAATTGTCAGAGTTTGACAGACATCGATATTTCTGGAGCAGAATTTTTTTTGTATGTGTGTAAGGTTTCAGAAAAGGAGTAAACGTCTTCAAAAAGTAACTTTAATGTGTTTTTAGTGTCCTTTGGGAAAAACAGTTTCGAGTTGTTCAATTTCCTATGGTTAAAACACATTCAAGTGTAAAAGCCTAACTTTATGAGGTGTTTTGCGAGGGTCCAAACAAAATACCAATTTCCTTTAACTTTATTATCTATATATTTTACCATATCTAGTTTCAAACAATTCTGTGTGCTATAAATAGTCCACTTGTCGATAGTTAAACCGATAGTACGAACGTTGTGTCTGCTTCTATTCTACAGGATTGCTTTTTTCTATCTATCTTCATTAAGTAAATACGAAGCACTTTGTAATAAAAGCATAATGAACAACAAACTATCACTACATATTGGGTATTACAGCTTCTTTTATAATTTACAGAATAAATTTATCATCATAAGGAACTCTACGATCTCCTTTAAATCTCTGTTCATTCTTGAAATATAATAATTTATCAATTTTATTGTTACGTACATAGATCGTATAGATCAAAGTGAGTTGCAATTTGCGAAGCTTGTCGCTGGTGCCGCGGCGCCAACAGTAATGCGAAATAGACACTCTCCGACATGATTGTAGTCGGAAGGAGAAGACGAGAGTGCTCGAGAGACTGGATCCGTGACCGCTCATCGGCCGTAAATCCCTGGCGGATGGTTAGAGGTCGGGCGCGGTGGCTTGTTACCTCAATATGGAATTCAATGGAGGGTAAAAGCAACGACGAGAACGATTATCGGCTTCTTCCTCGGCTACCACCTTTCCAATTTTCTGTCTCATGATTTCAACCGAACGAATACGAAACTAGACGCATAAAATTGACTGGAAACCTCAAATAATAATCTGTAGCCTTTTTTGGTTGAGTGATTTCAAATAAAATTTATGTAGTCTTCAATTAGTGCCACAATCAAAGTAAACAATAATAACTGTTAATACATTAACAATCTCTAATAAATGAGATTGGATTGAATGCAATTAAAGGTCCATTCAGAAGGCGACAGTATTTATTAAAAAGCTATACCTACGTTTCTCGGGTATCAGCAAACAGACGTTCGCGGAAAGCGAAATAGGAGACGGCGACGTAGGAATGTGTAACGAAATGCACATTCTCCGATGATCTCCTCAGGTGTACGCGACGCAGTGCATCACGGTCACGTGAATCACAACGTTGCAAACATTATCAAGTTTTCTGCGATCGTTTGCATCGACGGATGGAAACGAAAATCACGGAAGCAGTTGTTCCTGCGCACGCGTCTGCCATGTTGCATAATGTTCCGACTGGCCATTTAAATTCTTAACGCATCGCGGCCGCTGGACAGGTAAAATCGTCCTTCGTTAGAGGCAGAAAAAGAGGGTAATTAAAAATTGAAATTAAACAACAAATTACGTTTAATTGTTTCGTATTTCTTGTGTGAACTTGCAAAGGGAAGGCTTAATTTTTTTCTTTTAGTGTTTCATTCGGTAGAAGTTTAAAATACAGCTTCCTAGAAGTCATTTGAAATTTGTTATTAATTATGAAACATTGTATAATCTGTATAAAAGCAGAACAAATTCTATTTGTGTTTCTATTACCCAAGTTACCCAACTTCGTTTCTTAAAGTATTGAAATCGTATATAAACTTCAATGAATCATACAAAATTCTCGAGCTGTTTTCCATTCCAAGTCGTGACACGAATATAATAAAACGACCTTAAATGTCACAGTTCCAGGTAAACATTTCTACCACAAGCCCGATGAAAATATAATAATACTTCCGTTAGATAAAACGGTGTGCGTCTGACTCAAGAACAAAAAAACGATTCACGACATGTTATCGCAGCTCGTTAAGCGGCGAGAGATTAAATTATCGAAACGCGTCTGCACCCGCCTCTAAATATAATAAATCGTCGATCAGCGGTTGATCGAGTGAATGACCAGAAAGAATCAGGGTGCGTCAAGAACTCCACTGTCCTAATGATTTGTCTGCCCTTCGTTTATCTCATTAACGAGTGTTCAATTCTACGTTGTCGAAAAACGACAAAGAATTGGGATTTCGTAAGCTCGAGTCGAAATTCTGCCGAATTACGAGATATTTTTGAATCATACTTTCATGATCTATGAAATTCGAAAAAAAATATGGAAGGATAGTGGCTGTCGTAATCGAATGAAAACTAAATCTATGTGCTCGATATCTTCTTGATAATTGTATTGTCGTGATCGATCGATCATTTATTAATTTTTGTATTATTTCAATTCGATAATAATATATTTAAATTATGAGTCATCAAACAGAATCGTAAATATTACTTTATAAATTACTGTATGAATAAAGAATTGAAAATTTCCATAGATATCAGTAATCTAACCATAGTACAATGACACCAACCTGAAACAGAGGCGTTAGATCAACAATGTGCCGCGGGCAAACCACACAACTGCAACAATAGATAAACAATCACGCAATTAGCACGCTTTAATCGCCGTTCGCGGCGAGGAACTGACGAATGCTGGGTTCTGTAGTTTGAAACTTCGTTCAATTAAAATTCAACTGTGGTCTTTTTTTTTTACGGCAAAACCTCGTACCTACATGCGATCTGCGTGGATCCGCTTGTAAAGGATTCAAGCGTGAACATCTTAATTGGTACGTAGGGAATAACTTTTTGATTACATGTGGATCATGAAAAATTCATACTGCGCCCGAAAGACTCGCGACGTTGAAATTACAGTGTGCCCTTTAATCGGTGCAGGTATACGTTTCATTCGACTGAATATACGAGACACTTTGGAGCAAAATTTAATACACTGTGTTCTCTATTTAAACCGGGGATTATCATTAACAACGTTTAGACCCGCCTGGTGTGAATTTTTTAAAAAATAATTACGGCTGTACGAGGTGTCCTAAAGATGAACGACGACACTCTTGATAAATTCGAGTGAATCCTGTCGATTGAACAGCGCTAAAATAAAAACATTAATCATGTTTCAGGCAAATCACCAAATTTACTTACATCTCATCTCTTTCATTTGAATTCTCGTGTACAAGAAAAGCTTCACATTTTAGTAATCACGAAAGAATCCTCGGATATGGATACTCGAATACTCATCCTCATATCCGATTCTCGAACGGGAATTTGGGTTATTATGAGTATACATACTTGGATATTCTGTAACCGTGTCTCGGACAAGGCGATCTTTATTCATCGCGATATTTTTTCTCGATTTTCCGACCAGTAAGAGTCCGTTCGGATTTCAGTTTCAGCAAGGACGATCATTATCGAGCGAACGAGACGAGCACCACCGGTCGAACAATGAGAGCGCTCGTCTCACGCGTGAACGTGGCCGCAAAAACGAGGCTCCTTTTGCCCGGAGGTAGCCATATGGCGTGAATTTGATTAATCGTACGCGCACCGCGTGGAACTTCACCTTCATTTGCAACGATACAGACCGCGCGCCGCGGAACGTTCTGGTTTATTATTCGAGGGACGTGCCTGCTCGCTGCGCCGCGCCAAAGATCAGGCCCTGGTTATTTAATAATCATGAGGATCGCCGGATCGTTAGACCGATTACTACGAAAATCCCCGATATATCGTACGCTCGCTATTGTATGCTTAATTAACGGAAACTACGAAGCAGATATTGCGAACGAAATTGTATCATGAGGCGAGGGAGCGAGAATGAACGGAGAGATTAACAGAATATCGCGTAATCTTCATCGAGTACGAAAGTATATGCATACCGAGTTTTAATTATATTGTGATTTTACTACAGAAATATTTCATCGTTAAAATTTTTTTTAGTTTGAAAATAAATTCTGTAGATTATCAATGTTTTATATTTATCAACTACAGTTACTTAATAAATGATAATCTAACCGAAGAGATTCGATCGGAGATTTGAAAGATTCTTTTAAATATCGCGCTACAGATTTCTTATTCCAGGTGCGTTATCCAGAGGAACTCGTTTTCGGTTTCCTAGTCAGGTTTCTCATTCGAAGAAACTTGTTTTAAATTCCCTGGTACAAGTTCCTTACCCCGAGGAATTCAGAACTTTGAATAACGTAGAATTTAATGTATTCTAAGTTCCTTGCCGGAGGGTCTTTTATGTTCAGAAACCCGTCTCAGACACACAGACCTCGTATCCGAGATTCATTATTGTTTAAATACGTTTCTCTTCGAAAAATCTTTATCAATTTTACATTTCATCTTTTACAATCCTTGATTACGAGAGAAATTCTCACCACTTCGTTATTTTGTATTTTTTATTCTTACCGTCAAATATTTTATCTTCAATTCTTTATTAAGTAAAACAGAATAGAATTTTTTTATTTCTTTTACTAAAGTAGTTTTTAAGTTCATCATTCTACGATTATTATTATCCTTTCACACGCATAACCCTTTATAATTCCAGTCTACTCTAATCTTTATATTTTTACAATAGTGTCACACAAGAAACTAATTTTTAACTAAGAAGAAATCAATTATATAAAGCCTCATAATATATGCATAAAAAATTAACATCGGTCTGTACAACGTAACATCAAACCTAATCACCTGTAATTTTCAAACATTAATAAAAACCAGGACACCCTGTACAGCATCAGTTACTTACCCCACAGATATTTCTCCATGCGTCGAAATGTTTCAGACACAGAGGAGCCAACACCAATGTTTTCATTCCCCCCTGAGCGCCATCTTAGCCGCGGGCAACAAGCTCTAATCGCAAGATGGATGAACTTAGGATCAGCCAGGTGTTTGCCACCGTCGAGGATCGGTGTATACCCCTCGCGCACGTTTCCTTTGCTCTATTACGTCGTCGAAGATTATCGAGGCAAGGGCCGATTTCGTTAAGGGTGGCTGGTCAGGCTGGCTGCGACTTGCACCCTTCGCGAGCTCGTGCCAAGCAGATGTCTTATTGTCATGCTAAGGGATCACCCCTGTGCGACGTGTAACGTCTTTCAGGCCGTCGCCGTCGGTTTCTGCTTGTTTGAAATTATTTTTTCGCAGGACAGGAGGGAGGCAGGGGGTTGGACCGGGTAACGTATACTGCAGAGAAGACTCCTGTTCCCCCCTCCCCTCCCACAGTTTTAAATATCCCTGCTGACTTGTGTACGCGTTTATTTGACCTGTTTAACAATAATTCGACTGCAGATTAGACTGATTCACTGCGAACACTAAAAGTGATTAATAATATTTAATTAGAGTTTTATTTGGTTAAGGAAGGGTGTGTGTGTGTGTACCAACGGGGGTAGGTTAAGAGAGCTAAAGTTTGTAAATGTAGGATAAGTAGATTAAGTCTAGAAGTAAGAGAAGAGATGTAAAGGATTTGTAACCCTTAAGGGAACAATAAATTCATATACATATTAGTGTTTTATTTTATTTGAAGGTTACTACAACCCCCAACCCCATTCATTCCAGTTTCTAGAAATTAATTCATAGATACCTACATTTCGGTACATATCATATCTGTAGTGTAATAATAAGAAATGGTATAATATTCGATTCGTGAACGTTAATGCAAATTTATAATTTCAGACATCTTGTGGTGCTACAAAATTTTTCATTTGGTAATGTGTTTTGTTAATTCTAAAATACGATTAGATGATCATTCTACGTTACTAAAGTTTCCATTTACGAGTATTTCGAAAATTCATCTACCCTGTAAATACGTAAAATCCAAAGACTAACAATATTCATAGAATACAAAGAAAACCTGGTTATGAAACCATGAAGAAATTCTTATCTACCATGTAAGATCAAGAGATCAGATCTTTATGCTATTAGTCCCGGTAAATTTTCCCCGAAAAACTTGAATGTTATCAGTACTTCGTAATAAATTTAAGATAACGTCTTCTCGTGAGAATCGTAAGATAAAAAAAAAGTTTCAAAATTCGTAGTTTGTATGACTGTGAATTTCATGAATTTACAACTCTTACGTGTGCATGTGTGTGTGTGTGTGTGTGTGTGCACGGAACATAAGAAAATAGAGACTTTAATAGAAAAAATATAACAATAACATTTCAAGTACACACCAAAGGGAATACAGGACTAAACACAATTAAAATCCCCATTGGCGTTATTATAAAGAGGAAAAACTGTGATTTTTGCAAAATTTCTCAATCCACTTAAACGTTTTCAATTTCTATGCACGTTAATGTATTTCATTAAAAAAATCACACAAATATAGTTTCACTGCGCAGCGTAGGCGTGCGCAAGAACAGTTCCAAGAACGAATTAGCCAAAAGGCAAGAAGGGGCATCGATCGATCCTAAGGCCAATATCACACGGCCCCGTGCAACCGTCGTCGGTCGCCGTTTGTTGGCCCTTCACGCAGCGGTCCGCAGCCGCAAATTTTTCAACCCTGAATGCCCGCCGAAATTCGCGTCGACACAATGGTCTCGTGCCTTTGCCTTTTGATTTCACTCCCCCTCTTCCTTGTGTCCGTGCATGCGGCCGCAGGTCTTCGAACTCGAGAAATACTTTTCTTGGCCTCCTTCACAGACGACGACGACGATCTCGAATAAAAATCCGCAGCTGCCTTCCCTTTTGTGTTTCACGGCACGGGCCTAGGACGCTAGACTTTTGTTGTTACCTTGGGCCCTTTTGTCGTGGGCCTGGCCAAGGTAGCGCGCGACTGACTTTCGATCGATAAAGGATCAACGGGCTCCGGGGAACGACCAGGGTGGGATTCGTGCGAGGAAACGCGATACACACCCGAAACGCCGATTCCTCCTGGAGGACTCTTATTTCGCGAAATTCCCGATTCTGCTTGCTTGTTCCTCTGTTTCTTTTTCGTCGTGACTTGACAACGAATCCCTCGATGCAATAATGTAGATATTTTTTCTTTCTTTTTTCCGTTCATTCGTTGACATTTAACCCTGCTATGGCTTGCTGGTTTAGCGATGCATTTGAAAGAACGATGAAATGGAGAAACATGCGTGTTTTTCAGATTTCGTTAAATAGTGAAAGTTTGTAATTGATATGTTATTAAACAATTTTTATTTTATTTATACAGAATAACATTGCCAATAATGCTCCATGTGGATGTGGAGATGTGATCTGGTTTTAAAGATACAGGCTCGTTTAACATTGACTTCTCTTGTTAATAGTTTCCGTTCTTCTACCCACAGGCAACCATGCGAATAATAGTCTGTTAGTTTCCACTTATACTCATTAAAGCGTAGTTCTTCGACCGCGAGGTGCCATTAAAATTTGACGATCAATTAGCTCCCATTCAAATCCCTGAGATCGTACAAGTGTACAAGGAGCTTTATACTCGTCTTTGCACATTTTACAAACAATATTAATCATAGAATATGTTAGAAGGTATGGATTGAACTGCTATTTCATCACAAGTACCAATTCCCTCCGGCATTGATTCAAAATTGTTCCAAGTTATTACTACATCGTAAAAATAAATCCAAATATATCCGAATGAATTTATTTATTTGTGAAAATAGCAAAAATTTGAATCTATAATGTAAAAAAAGTAAAGTTCCAAAATACGTCATGTATAGATGCTTCTTAGGATGATTAAAAGCATGCATACCTAATCTCGAAAACGACCACTAATATGTCTGTCCATTGCTAACCTTTTCTACTTAGAACAATCACTGATGAACCGTTATCTGTATAGATACAAAAATTGTAGCACCGCTGTTACACAAACCCCTTGAAGACATAATTTATAATATATGACTCAATTTTCTAATACTACATAACACTATTTGAAATTTCTCACAGAAAACACTGAATCATCAGGTGGTTCATGCCACAAATTGAATTTTCCTGCATCTGATTTCAAATCGAAAATTTATTATTATTATATACATATAAAATAACTTAATTATACACGTGATATAATTACTAACGAATAAACTAAGTGCTACCCAAACGTCCCCGAAAAATTTTGCAAAATTAATTCCCTCGAGAATGAAACTCGAACAAAACATTCGATATTCCACAGTCTCGACTTATCTTCCACCCGTAGAATCGCCCGTTACACGTTTGCACCATGAATTCCGGGCTCGGTGTATGTTATACCCCAGCCACGATCAATTCCAAGTGTACCTTACAGCATTCGTAAACGGCCAGGTGCCGCGGGGTCCTCTCCTCGAGTGCAGTCACCACCCATGGAAGCAATTCCAACGTATCGAGGTCGTCGTCAGACGGTGCTTTGCCCTCTCCCCTCTCTCCCTCCCCTTCGAGAAACCGTTCAACGGGGAATACACCCTACCGTTTTCTTTTCATTCCGCCACGTCTCCTTCACCCCCGGCCCACTTCTTGCGCCACCGAAATAGTATTACGTTAGACGATAGACGGTAGTCGATCGCCAGGTGTCCAAGTACCCTGCGCTACCCCCGTGAAAACGCAGGTGTGCCGGCACGCGTTCTCTTGCTGTCTTGCTCCTACACACTTCCATACGACTTCGCTGTCCTATTCTATGCGTTACGAACGCGAGAAACCTGGCTGCAGACGTGTCTTGCACGATGAAACACGCCCATACGTCAGTGGGCTCCTCGATCACCACCCGTTCGCAAGGTGACGGAATTTTGATAACAGAATTTCGAGGAATAATCTCGAGGCATTAGAGGGTATCGTTTTATTGACATTATCCTTTTTTCGGATCTCACTACGAAGCCAAAGGGCTTGAATGCAGTCGCAGCGTGAACGGTGACATAGTCGGTTAGATTACCAGTTCGGAAGGTAACAAACTTTTGATAACAGAATTTTGGAAATAATCTCTAGAATTAGAGAACGCTGATTAATTTCTAATCATTCGTTATTGATTTGAGGGTTTTTATGTAAAGTGACAAAGTTTTCAAATTCCACCCATCAGGGTCTTCAGTTATAGACACTCGGGGGATTATTAATGTGACGGTATACCCGGGAATCATCCGAGTGACAGCTTTCCGCTGTGTGATCTCGGAGGTCCCTGTCTCGAGCGCAACCGTCTTGAACATAAGGTGCTCCTTCTGCGGCAGTAACGCTGACACGTGTAAGAGGTGCATATGCCTTGTATCATTAATGCATAAAAGGCATGTGCCAAATGTCCTATAATTAGCGATTCTTATTTTCAGCCATTCTTTTGTTCGTCACGGCGGCAAATCAACATGGCGTCTCTTCGTGACACTTCTAATATCGACTATTATTCTAATCGTTAGACAAATCCTTCTCCCTTTCTTTTAGTTCGCAAACAAGGTCCCAAACAGAAAAATGTTATTCTTCTTTTTTTTCGACTTACTTTCACACATAAAATTATCCCCTACCTGATCATACGTCCTGCTGCACCCTGTATACATAGTTATAGTAAGCTTTGCTGCCGAACGGATTTGCCTTCCCATTATGTAACAGAGTTGAGCAGAATTTTATTCGAATAATGGACAGTGAAAAGCAGCAGTATCTAAGGGTGTCGTCCTGAGCTTTAAACAATTAATGAGATTAGATAATTGTTCGACAAATGTCGATTCATTCATAAAGAAATATTATTGTATTACAAAAATTGAAATGTCCACGTTCAAACAATGAAAAATGACGAAATATTTTTTTTATCTATCATTCGTTATTCGAAACTTTTTATCTAGATTATGAGTTTGCCCATCTCTGTGTTGTAATTCGGATAAACGATATTCTACAGTACTCAACTATATACAGCGACAACTCACGTATACAAAATGAAAAAAGAAAAGTTCTAACTTCTAATCGACAGTCAAATTTCCCCCGTCTACCAAGCGATCCAACGATAACATAATAACAAGGCGTAAGGGAGGGGAAAGCAGCATCGGGGGACGAAGAACGGCGTTGCACCCGCCGCAATTTACTCGGCGCGGGGCGGTACAATGGGAAACGAGTGGCTTGCTTCGCGTCCGACAATGTCGGCTTTTCTTCCGGGGGAACAGCAGCAGCCGTCTTGAACATAAGGCGTCGCCGTCGGTCGCCCGTTTCCTAGGGAGACTCTCGCTCTATTCAGAACGGGGTGCATAAGTAGCATCGTTGCAAGGCGCTGGCCGCATAAGGCGCACGTGCTGCACGCGTGCCACCCCGGCCAGATGACTTCTAATTGAATTATCGTAATCACCGGACGAAAATTTCGGGGGCCCCCGTGGCATTGTCTTGCTTGAAAGACCAGGGGGACCGTCGTCGAGGGCGGTTATTAACGCAACAGTGGCCGCCGATGGATTTTTACGACGACCGGTAACACAAACCCTCCGAGTGATTCTGAAGAACGACTTCCGCGAGGTGGTCGAGTTTAACGAGGAATTAATGGCAGGATTTTGAGAACTAATCACAGATTTCAATTTAACTGAAGGATAGAAAAAACATCCCGCATTCGGCCGTTTCCATATGAAATGAGTGGTTTAGTGATCGGCGATGATCGTATATGTATATTGATGATATTCGAACAATTCAATATCAAAGTAATCACTTTTCGATACTTATAACTTAGAGTCAGGACTGATACCGTATCGATGCTATCGATATCTGGCCGCAAATTTTCATCTGGTATCGAGTAATATCAAAGATATAAATATCAAAAAGAATCGATATCCCCTTGATACTTATACGAAAGTATCGATACCCATTCAATACTTTGTAAAATTGTTGATACTTGTTTGATATTTCATCGAAATATTGATACTAGATAAAAAATGGTACATTTTTCTTGGATTGACTGAGTATGTCAAAATAATGAACGTTCATAAAACGTTCGTGTACATAAAAGGGAAATTGATAAATTCGTAATCGATTAAGATGTTTTATATAATATTTCTCATATGGTACTAATTTATACGAAAATTAACATTGCAAATTATAGCCTGAAATTGAATTACCAATATATGTAACGTCTTCTTGTAATCAAATTTCCTGTCGTACAGATTTCCGAATAGAGAAACGTCACGAAGCTCGCGCATACTCGAACAACGTGCTAATAAGAACGCTGGGCTGGCGTAACGGCGGTCCGAAAAACGCTCCGTAATTATACTGTTCGTGTCGATATATTGCGTGACTTGAGGTTACCCGGTGGTATCACAAAACGTTCTTTGTAATGCACACGTACCCTGGAATAGCCATCTTATCACGAAAGGGGAGACCACCTCGTCGCGTTTCGCATACTGTAAAACACACGCACACCATCTATCACGCGCGGTCGTAAAGCCGCAATGATTTTCACAATCGTAACGACTAAATTTTACGAATTGTTCGCTCGCACGATTGTCTAAACGTCCGTTTCTGATCTAGAAAAAAAAGAGCACAGGGTCGGCTTTCAAAATGAATAATTTTCTATTGCGAAATTTTCGGTGACGAAATGAAGAAATTCGCTGTGAAGAATAATTTTTGTTGTAGAACCGTTGTTAAATAAAGCTGATTCTTACTTATCGCAATGACGCACATTGTTATCTAGGATGCGTAACAAATAGTGAAAAAGATCAAAAATCACTGAAAGGTCATGAGACCCTTCGAACAGAGCTCCCGACAGCATTTGATAACTATTAAGTTAGCCAAAAAGTTTGTTCGGTTCTTGACAATAGGTAGTTATTTTCAGGCGCGCTGGAATACAATTAACTTTTCGTTCAAATCTTGAAAGCACATGGTTATTTGATGGCTACCATTTAATCGTACATTTTAATCAAGTGCAGAGTACTTTGACTTGTCTATTTTTGGAAAAACAAATGACTTTATGAATTTTATAAATTTCTGAGCAAGTCGATTTTTCTATTTTTGTACCGCTGGATTCCGGACACTGTGCATCGTTTGGTAATTTTTCAGTAACAGTACATTTCAACCTCAGTTTCTGGCTGTTTACCGGGCTCCAGTAGGGTAATAAAGGAGACAGAGATAAATGTATATACGTTTCGCGCGTCTTGGGTGCTGCATCTGTCCTGTTAATTCTGCAGGGCCATTGAGTTTTCTATAAACACGATGCAGATGGACGGATGTGAGCGGAAGGTCAGGGACACACGGTCAACGAAATCGTTTTGGCGAGGGCAAACCGATAAGTGGCATGGCCTCGGGGCTACTGTCTTATCATTCCGTGTCAGCTGTGCGCCCCTCCTATCCCCCCCCCCCACGCAGTGTCTCGATTCTCGGAAGGTCCTCGTAAAAATATCACAGGATGTAGACGCCTGCTATGCCAAAAACCGACCTGCCTGCGTACAAACTGGCGTAGAACTCTCACATTTCACTGTCTCGTGCGAGCCATATGCGTCGATTTTTAGATCTACGATCGCGATAACTGGGTGTGTTTGATTCCGTTTGGTACACTGACAGCGACACAGTGCCGAGCAATCATGTAACATTTTGGTATTCCTAACGACAGATTTTTGTAAATAATTTAACTACTTCTCCATGTTAAATAAACATCCCAACCATACTCTTGTAAATCATTCTAATGATAATAATCCATTTGAAAAATAATATTTTCAGGTGTTTCGGAATAAAAAAGGAAATGCAGCTAAGTTGGAGTGAAAATAATCGAGCGGCCAGCTTCCACAAAAATTCGTTCCACGGTGCCTACGATATTTGTCGGAGCGTGTGAACCGGCTGACAAAATCCCTGTATATTTACATAAAAAGGAACGAAAAGGAGAAACCCGCGGGCCCAGGAGTCAAGGATTCACGAAACACGCCGATAAACCGCAAGTTCATGGGGCTCCATTGATGCCAGGCTTCTTGTCACATGGCGCCTGATCTACCGAAAGCGAGAGCATAAAATTAAGAATGAAAACAGTCGGAATTTTATGAATCGCGCACGTCAACCAATTTTTATGCTGTTTAAAAAAGAAAACGTTGTCCGGGCGAACTTAAACGACGAACAGGCTGTATCAAAAGTTTCCTCGTTCAAAAGATTGACCGGACAATATTTCTATGGTATTTTTATTGTTTAACGAACGATACTTCGTGACATTTATTACAAAACATAAAAGAAATGAATTATGTAATATGGCACGTATATTTGGCTTTCAGTTCGAAGTTACGAAAAATTGAAAACGATAAAAAGTTATTGTTTGTTTGAACATGAATAGTACCTTTACGATGTATGTATATGAATAATATTTTCAATGTTAGTTAATTTCTTCAGGAATTATACAGATCAGAGTATAGAATGGATTATAAACTGTGTTTTTGAAGTCTAGTTAAAGTGTATGTGTGTGGTTATTTCCATTTCATTCCATTCTTCTAATTACAAAAAAAGGAAGTGTGTCTGATAACCAGCAACGAGCTGGAAACGGATCTGAGGGACGAGGCTGATAGTTTGACAAAAAATTCAAAATATGGTTAGTTCTGAGAAACTGATGATTATCTTCAAAACATAAAAAAAAAATTGTATACTTTGCCCTGTGATACTATATTAACTTCAAAATTACGACATTTCTTCTCCACGTTTAATCAGTTCAGAATTGTAATATGTGTCAATGGTATGAGACTTTTTATAATACGATTAATAATTATCATTGTCATAGAAAATCAGAGAAATTAAACAGTAGTTTCTGCTTGCAGTCAAGAATTCTATTAGTCCAACAATAAATTTCGGACCAAAATAAATTTTCATAGTGTGTACCATAAATTAACAAACGGCTAATTCAGTGATTCAGTGATTCAGTGATTAAGTTAAAACTCAATATCGAATCCTATAATCGTCAACTACACACAAAAACACAAATTACCACATCATTACAAAAAGATCCCTAAAGAATCGAAATGCTTACTCCAACATCCGATCCTCTCTATACGACCATTAAAAAACACCAAAATTCACATCCGTAATTTGGTAACTAGTTAAGACATCACCCAGAACATTTTAATCGCCGACAGTATATGGAAACGCTAATCAGTAAATTATCTTATCATTATAAGACATTACTGACTAAGTACGAAAATTATTCGGTGATTTCGATTGCTTCCTTTGGTGCTCCCTGTATATAATGATAATTTGAAAGAATGGAAAGAAAAAGAAGAGAGCCTGATAACCGCAAAAAGAGATGAACGCGAAAGCGTATACGAAAAGAACCGAACCGCTTGTCGGTTAATACCGAGAGAGAGAAAAACAAACGAAATGAATATCTGTGCATGGGGGACCAGTTAACGGGTGAAAAGGCTTCCCAATTCGAGTCGTGGAAGCATAAGAGAGAACGACGTCGACGTTCTCGTAGAAGAGCGAAGGATCCGTGGATACCGTGGCGCAATTTCGCATGCGATCATTATCCCTTCGCTGGTTTCCAGCGCCTATTCGGAATTCCATTGACAGTTCCCGAGGCCCGGGGTTTCTCGCCGGAGGGGTATTATCGTCAGATTAACCGTTTCATAAGCAGGGTGGCCATGCCCCGCCGCCGCCGCCGCCGCTCCAAGACAATCCGCGGCAGCGTCGGGAATCGGTGGTTCTTCTTGTTCTGTCCAGGGTTCGCCCTCTCTCGGTCCAACGGGGGCCCCCGGAGTACAAAGACCCACCAGACGGGAATACTCGTTTCTTTCTGTTGCCTTTCATCCTCCTCGGCACTTCCTTCCCACCGTCTGCTACCTCGTCCCCCGCTGCCGGCCCCCTTCGATCCTCCAGTGGCCGGCATCTTGATGGACCATGCTTTAAATTAACCTTTTCTCGCGGATAATACTAGCCGGTTTCGCCCTGGAAACGCGTACTATTCTCCTATCAACCGCGTAAACGATACAGATGGGACCTCTGGTACAGTGGTCCAGATGAATATTCGTCCATTTGATCCTGAAGATTTAATCCATTCGGTTCGATAGATACTCCTAATATGGAACTGTTGAATCACTCGATTCCCAAATAGTCTCCACAAGGAAGAAATATTCACACCTGAAACCGCTCCCAGATATCGTCTAACCTAGCCGAGACGGACGAGAAGTGGGATTCAATCTAACCCGAAATTTCTGCCTGAAAAACACCCTGTAATCCCGATTCCCAATTGGAAAAAAGAGGATCGGATAACGAGGCCGGCTCTTCAATCGAGGATGCCCGCGAAACGGGCCAGTTTTCGAATCACTGCGGCGCGCCTGGGACCGTATTATCACGTTGCAGGCGAAACACCGTGTTGCCAGGAGGCCTAGCATCGAAAAACACCACGCCATTATCCGTCCCTCCGCGGCCAACCTTTCTCTCCCCCTCCCGATCTTCAGTTCTGCAATTTAATCTACGATGTGGAATACCTTCCCCACCATCTTGTTGCGACCGCTGATTTAAGCACACCTTGGAACGGACGCGCACGCCGGAGTGGAGTCTTTAAATTAACCATCAACAGATTAACGAGCGACCGGACGCGCGAACTTCCCCGCGTATCGGCCGAGGAATTATATTCTGTTTGCAGTAACAAAGTGCAAGCTTAATCCTCGGGACTTCGCGCGACAGTGAACGAGAGAAAGAGAGTAGAAAGAAAGAAAGAAAGAGAGAGACAGAAAGATCCGCTTCGCCTCCGCGACGGAGGGCTCGGGTTTCTTTGAATGATACACGACTTTCGCGGAACGCCAAAAAGAGCATGGCCGCGTCAATCCCTGTGGACCCAAGGAAGAGGCCCCCAACGGCCCCAACCCTGTGGGAAACAGTGTCATCGTCGACGCGGGTAAACGCGCGCCGCAGGTGAAATATTGTCATCCGGCTGGACAGGCCTTCTTCATTAATCTGACCGATGACTAGCTAATTTCGTACGGTGGTTTGTGTGTCGGGCGAACCAAGCAGGTGGTGGTGGTGAGCTATGGGGAATGGCGGTCTTCTTATTTTACAGAGGAAGTATCATTACGTATTCGATGATTCGGGCACGAACGGCCCGATCCTCTTGCCTCGCGGAATTCCTGTGGGAACTGAGACCGGCGATCTTTGGAATGAAACATCGAGATATGCGGCGGTAATTTTTTTGTTTAATGAATTTGTTGAACGAAGATTTATGGTCGTATGGCGGTTTGAACACACACTTGTCGACTGATTGAACGCCGTTGTTGGAAGGCTGAGAAACTTTGCGTGTGGATATATCTAAATAGTCTAAATCATAGTTTACTAAATCTTTTTTGGCTCAATACCCCCTTTTCAAAGTTTTTTTTTGGTCAGTGCTCCCTTTGGGTGAATAGTCCCTATTATCGATGTTTCCAAGTGTAGTTGTGCCGTATAATCTTAGAATATTAAAAAGTTAGATTGAAAATCCAGTGAATCATCGATGAGTGTTCGAAGGCACCGCGGTACCGAGTGTTCAGATGTCATCCCCACCAGTGGGCGCTTGACTGGTTCCACGGGGACCCACGCAGCTGAATTGAATTTTAATAAAATAGAAATTTCAATATAATTTCTTAAAATTGTACTTTGGTTTTCATTTAATGAATATATTGATAGAGAAATTAAATAAGACTTTTGATAATATTACTAATAATTATCACTGTCGTGTACAATCAGAGGAATTAAACAGTAATGAATTAATTAAGACTCATCGAACCTTATATATCGTCAGCTGCACACGTAAACAGAAGTTACCATGTTATTAAAAGAAAAAGAAGTTCGTGAGTTACTCCGACATCCAAACGCGGTCCTTGGTCCCAAAACCAGGGGGCCACGAACCGAGAGCAACGCGAGAATGGGGGCCCCCCGAGATCGGCGTAAGGACGAATTATTCTCGATTAAGAAAGAAGTTCCCTGCCACTTCCACGAAGTACTGAACACGCCAACGCTGCCCTTCGAAGGACCCCGTACACGTTTTGCTTCCATACGCGTTGCGCGGGCGGGCGGGCGAAGCGGGCGGAGCGGGGCAAAGCGCGTGTCTATGTTGGTGCACAATACGAATCGAGTTCCATTGAGACAATTGGCAATTTTCGACGCCGAATATCCGTCGGAAGCGGCGGTAGCGCCCACGGCCACTCACTTGGCAAATTGGAGGCCAGACAATAAATTGCAAACGGTCGCATATAGGCGTACACGGGGCCGCCGGGTACAATGGGTGTTGTGTACGCGTACACTCCAGCTTGCGCGCGCGTTCGCCTCGTCATCGGCATAAGGACCGCACGCAGTAACATTACCATTCGGTCGCAGACGAATTCATTGGCTATGCCAGGGCGTCTTCCGTTCACAGGCAGAACGGTTGTCAGTCCGGTTTGACCCGACTTAGATCGTACGTGAGGAGCTGTTACGGTCGGCACTCATCAAACGCCCGACGAGGAGAGAACGCACTGGCCCCCGAGAGTTGGTTCGTCTCTCCACCACCACCACAACCACCACCACCACCACCACCTCCTCCTCGTCCTCCCCCTCTTCTTTCCTTTCACGCTTTCACCCTCAGGAGAAGAGATACGGTTTGGACTCCTCTGGCGAGGACCTCCAATGTCCATGGCACCGACACGCACACTGATTTCTTGTTTAGTCACTGACAAGCAACGTGTAGTAGACCTTGGTCTAATCATGGTCTGTCGACAAACTTGCCATACTGTGGGAGATTAATGATTTTTACTAGGAGCTGTTCAAAATGATTCTCGATCTGACGAAATATTTTTTATTATGATTATAAAACTAAGGAATATATTGGGATAATCCTTATCCTGTTTCAAGATGGCGAAAAGAGTAGTCGTTTAGTTCTAGTCTGGATCCGAGTAGATTTTAGTCTGACACGCGAATTGGTCCCAAATGTGTCGGAACAGTCATTAAAATGATACAATGTCCGATTAAAAATACTGCTGTGTGAACAATTTTCTCTCTTTGAAAATTAGAATGAAGAAAATTACGATAACATAATTCAAGCCTTAAACTACGCCTTGTCCATTAATTTTTCACCATCATTATTCAATCTCCAAAAAACATCCTATATTCTTCAGAGAATTACATATTCCTCTCTTCCAATGCATTTTGCATACCCCTAAATTTAAAAATTCTTCAAATTTCCTGTTCGCGCATAATTTGTAGGAGCAACAGTAACGTACCATTATCCGTTATCTTCCAAATCACCAAAAGTGTATTATATGTATATCCGAAGTGGGAAGACGGCGTGCGCAAACTGTTGCATTTACAAACGGGGCGCAGCAACAGCAGCAACAAGTTGTCCGACATCCCCATTGATTCACCGTTGTGTCAGGGATTATCGATCGTTCCGATTCCCATGCCAGTATCTTGGGCATCGCTCGCCACGAGTCAAAGGACATTCTCTCTCACCGTGTATGCCCACAGAGTGGTGTCTCCGTGGCGTCCTGATGCCGTTTAAAATATGAGGGCACGCACGATACGCATCTGCCTCTGCCTTTATGCGCAATTACGATGAAGCTGGCATTGCGCCCCAATGCACCAATCTCGGAAAGCCCACGAAGAGACGTTCTTCTATTTCGTGCCACTTCATGGGGGCTTATTCAACGGGATTCTCGGTATATCTTGTGGGAATTTCGTATGTTATACACATGTACCTCACACATATGGATACACTGGGCTACAGCGTGTGTGCGTGTCTATGCGAGAAAAATCGAAAAACCAACTTGTGAATTAACCATATAAATACGATCACAATGGTTCGTATCGCGGACTTGTTTAATGAACTCCATTTTTAAGCTTCATGGATGTTTGTAATATTCATTTATTTTGTTAACGACCGTTTGGTGAAAGGGTCGTGTGACTCAGTTTATAGTGAGAATGATTAAAATACACACATTTCGATACAATTATTATCAGAGAAAAAGGAAATTAAACGTAATTTTGTTTTTCAATGTATCATTTTTCTAATGACTACACTAGAATCGTTCGAGTCGTTTTTTGCGACGGATCGTATAGTTGTGTTTTTTACCACTGTTTACAGCTCGTTTTAGAAACACTTCGACTCAGCATGAACGACTGCAAGAATCCACAAGTGTTCCACATCTTTGAAACAAATAATCCTACAGGAGGTATATTTTATGGCGGTGCTATCTCGGCATTTTAGTCCCTGTTTATACGTTATAAAAATAAACCGATTCTTAGAATATCCCTTATTTTACGCCGACTCGCAAAGTTATGATCGTGTTGAAGCTACTGGTATAAGATACATACCCACTTGAGCAACATTTTCCGGTGGCAATAAAACATCTGCGTTTGCAGCTGCATAAAGCAAAAACATTCGGAATTTTTCTACTAACCGCGCCTCTAGTAAACTGTTCCTCCTCATGTGTTTCTGTCGGTTTTTGTACTATTTATTTTATGAAATAATGTTCCCGTTTTACGATGATTCCGTTGATTTCGATATTAAACTTCTACTTGATTCGATTTTTCACGAAACTAACATGTCTGATTCTCTTGTGACTTTAACAGAACGATTTCAAGATGATCCTATTTTTCAATATTTATCAATGAATTCATGGGAATTACGACACATTTGTGAGTTACGTACAATTTTGATTGCAATATAAAAGTAAAGAAATTAGTGAATTTATAAATTTGTATATTTTCAAATGTTTGTCATGTTTGTAGGTAGTTCTACGGTTAATTGTCTTTAGCAGTTGTCACGTGCCCGTACGCAAAACGATTGGAAAGGTATTGACCGCCGCGTGATTATGAAACGGCCGGCGTAAAACGAAGCACAAGAAAGTCCTGAATGCACCTCCAAAAAAAGAAATGCGAAGGAATGCGACACAGTGTTCCTAATGGAAGCACGCCCACGTGCGACAGTGCATTGACCGTGGGCAGAAGACTTTCGGGTGGTTGTCTCTCTCTCTCGGGGTACCCTAATATTCCGCCATAAATTACCGGCAAGAATGCACGGGAAGACATTGTTTGGTTAACCCCTTAACGGCTCGCCAATCAGACGCTCGTGGCCGTTTCAAGTTCTGCAGCCTCTTTTTTTCATGAAACGTGCTACGTAATACATTCGACGAACCGTTGACATTCAATGAAAAAAAAAACGTTTATCAATTAATCACGATGATCACCATTCTAGGATAGTACCAGGAAAAGGTTTGCGAAAAATTTAAAAATGAAAAATCATAGACGGTTTAAATGGAACACGTCAGTATCCATAGATTTTCTGGTGGACATCCCGAAACAGACGGTATATTCAATAAAAAAAAGAAGCAATCTGTTCAATGAGGTCACTTAGAAAATATATCGAAGTATGATCGACCTAAGAAAATACTAATTAGGCAAAGCGTTGATAACGTAATGTAACATCAGTGCTGTATTCCTAATTCAAAGACTACAGCAAAAGGTGTTTGTCCAAAAACATTTTTCGCTGTACTGTATATTACTATATTGTAAAATTTAATGCTGTAAACATTCAATGCTGGTAGGTCTAGCGTTAAAATTGCGTCTACAAGGTTCCCCGATCGAGTCCCAACAGATTCACACGAGGTGTCTGTGTTTCGAGGAGTCTGATAAAAGGCAACGAAGGATCAAGCGAATCTTCCCCTGCAAAGAAGTACCTTGTGTGACACGGCCCCAGAATCCGCGGTTTCAGACGCATAAAAGGCCGGAAGGAGAGAGAGAGAGAGAGTTCAATGGCTGATCGTTCCAAAGGACTCTCCCACGGTTCACCAAGGAATTCCTATCTGCTCCCCACTGACACTGATTTTTCTATTGCCGTCTGTATATGTATGTATGTAGGTCACGGTGGCCACTCCGCAGATATACACCGTAGAGGAGCTTTCATTACTCGATGGGGGCCGCTATCTTTTTGCCAGTCGATGTCTTACGGAGAGCCCGAATGAACCCTTAGAAACGTGGGAAACCGTCTTCCCCGTGATGGTTCCAAATTTTCGCGAAGCTGTGCGTCACAGTTCTTTATTGGAAATGGGACATTTTACGGTTTCTATATGTATACATATATTCTTGTAATAGTAAGATTTAAAGATTTCGAAATTTCACGCGCGTTGTCAGCGATTCGACAAACAAAGGCATTCTACGGCACGAGTCACATGAATTTTTATGTTCGGCTACAATCTGCATATAATGATGAAGATGATTGGACCGGATGCGCCGCTCCTACAGCTCACGAATCTTTATTTCAATATTCAATTAAAGAGCCACTGACTGGGGGAAATATTCCAGAGTTGAAATTAATTAATAACATCGCTACCATTTCTACAGTTTCGCGTAGAAAAAAAAATTAACACAAACAGCAATGTTATGAAACAAAACATTCCAGAAATCTCTTCGTTCAATCTATCCTTCTCCACGAAATAAATTAAATCTTCAGGGAGGATGTCCTTCAAGGCGCCACTTTATCCCCAAGGGAAAAAAACATGAAGATAACTAAAAAGAAAAGATAACTAACGTCTTTCTGTAGAATCCAAAAAAAGTGTATCTCCGTGTTCGTGTATATGTATATACAGAGTGGTACCACTGTTACAAAGATGCTGGGAGGACAAGGATAATTGGGACACCCTGTATATCGGTGGGATTATAATTCAGGATTGTCGAAGGAGAACAAGAAACGAACCGAAAAAATAGAGGGGTGCCATCGGTCGAATCGGCCCCGAGCACCCCTCTCTCTCTTTCTTTCAAGGGAATCTTTTTTCTGGTCCGGCATTTAAAAATATCTTTCCGTTGCGAGTGTACACTCGAGAAGAGGCTGGGTTCGGTGGATCCTTAGGAAACGAGAACACTTGCTGCAGTTTCCTCGGAAATTCTGTTGCAGCAAGTTGAAGCCTCTCTGCACTTGTTCACAACTGTGGTTGTTCCCAATAATATTTAGTTTCGTAACGGTGACACCGTCGACCACCTACCGAAAAGAGACACTTCCTTCCTCGATTCTCTATGTATATATCTACTTCACACACTTCAACCGAAATTTATCTTCAACAGATGCTTCTGAACCGTCTGGAACTTGGCATTTCTCGAGGGATTTCACTGTGAATTACTAGTAAATATTTTTCATTGCCGTTACCATTATTTTCTACCTAATGAGATTTATGTAAATATGAAGAAAAATCTAAAATTACAAAATTCTGAAACCTCCTGAATTTTGTATTTACGATAGATATTTCTTCATGGCATCACCTACGCCAGTGGTGCATCCATTTCCAAAGAAGTCACTCTCTTGCGCCTATATTCAGGATAAAAATTGAAAAAAAAAATTTTTTTTTTCACTATTTCTATTGAATAATACACTGACAAACTGTTAATTTTATTCTATCAAAAAAATTCCTAAAACGTGGTACACTTCTTTGGGACATCATTGTAGAATGAGCCTTCAATCGAATGAATGTTTGGGAAGATTTAACGAAAATGGTCGAAATGGTTGACTACAGACTATACCCCACTACAGAAGAAAGCGAACACTCCCCTCCACCCCTTGCTTTCGATAGTTATCGTTTCTCGTCCGCGCGTTGTTACACACCATATGGCTGGTCTTGTGTCCCGGCGAGGAAATGGCGAAGGGAGGCAAGGTTATTTATTACTACATTACTTCTTACCTACGGAAGTCTGGGCTATTGCGCCCCGAAGAAGCCTATTGTCGCCCGGGAGAGAAGCAGACAAACACCGTGTGTCTCAGAACGGTTTACGAGCCGACGAGCTTTGTCTTCCCTTGGGCACTCGTGAACAAGCTCGAGGATTTGTTTACGGCACTGCGGCAAATTAATCGCACGCGATTTTTCGACAGGAAATCCGACGGCCCCGGGTAAAATTGCCGGTCGTTATAGGGGTTGCGGGCCACCTTTCGACTTTCACCTAGGACCGACTTAATGCTTCCAATTTGTCTTTGGTGGTTTGGTGGCGAGTAGGACAAGGGGAACCTGGAAGCTTGCTCCTTCTTTCTTGTTTCATTATGCTGTTCGGAACACGTTCGAATGGAAAAAGAGTTAAAGAAACAATCTACAGGGGTTGCGAGCCACCGTTCGACTTTCACCTAGGATCGACTTAATGCTTTCAATTTGTCTTTGGTGGTTGGTCGTTAGAAAGACAATGGGTATTGGTGAATTTTCTCCCTTTCGTTTTTTTCAGTATGGTCACGGTGTTGGGAAAATGTTGTTGAGTGGAGGACACGTTATTGTTCACGAATAGGTCCTAAAACAAAGTAATTTTTTACAAAGGACATCACTTTGCAATTGCCTTGTCAATTTTTCTTCATTGTTAGAGCAACGTGTAGTAATGTACGTTGGTCAAAACTCACGGAACGTCACGCAAGGGTGGCTACGCCTTGGATTTTGATCTCGAACGACTTCCTCGACACCTTGCGGTTACCCCCGCTTCTTCCACGAGGCCTGATACATACACTTAATTTCGTGATTACCCACGTAAGTGGTACGGTGACATAGGAAACTCGATGGGCCCTTTGTTCTCCGATAAAGGGACACATGTACACTGGGGGAACCTCTTTTTCCTACGCCATGTCTTGGAAGTGCACTACCGGTCACGTGTTACTGTTCTATAGAACCTTACAGAATGATTCCAGCTTATTGTTGGTAACATACTAACAAAATTTTGTAAACTAGTTTCTATTAGTACAAGTGTTGTCTTTCGAACTTTAATATCCCCTAAACAATATTTATTTCAGCCTATAAACAATTTCGTAACGCCTTATTACACTTCACTTCCTATAAATATCATAATCTTCATGAACAGGAGCGTTGATCTATCAGAGTTGGGCACAATTTCATAAGAAAGAAGAAGTATCAACACATAAGTGCGTTATCCTGACCTTCAAACAAGTAATGAGATTAAGTAATTGTTTGCCAAGTGTCTACTCATTGAAGAAGAAACATTATTCTATTAAAAAAATCTGGAATGTTCACGTTTAATCAATTAAAAATATCAAAGTACTTTTAAATATTTTATCCGTACTTCCAAACTCTATATCCAGATAATGAATTTGCCCATTTCTGGGATTTATCCCCGTTGGTCATCAAGGTGCCAAGAATCACCCAGTATATGTTACACACGAAGGAAGTGAAGCTTTCTCTGAATGCATCTGTTTGCCATGCAGAAGCACATCCTAGCCGCAGCATTCCCATTCTTCTCCCTATAGTCTGATGACGCCAGGCGAAGGAAGTTGTAGCGCTCCGCCTTGTAAAAATCCCGTTTCCGATGCATAATGCATCCCCAGAAATTTAAATGCGCACTTCCAATTTGCGAACGAAAACCTGTGACCCCCTCCCTTCTGGTTTATGTATTCGCTGACTTCTGAAGTGAAATATGTAGTTTAAATTGCAAACGGAAAGCAAAACGAAGTAACACGTGAAAATTTATTTTTTGTGCTATTAACACTAGAACTACCAGCATTCAATGTATTACGACATTTAATTGAATAATGTGTTAATATGTATAATATATAATACAATATAACACAATAGAGTGACATGTAACATGTATAATAAATTAAAACTTAATATAAATTAGATTGTGAATTTGACCATAAGTGTGGATTCACTGTCGATTTATTAGAGCAGACAATGCATGGATTTTTATCATACATTCATTGTAACACGAAATTGTTTTTAAAAGTGTGAATTTCGAAATCTCAAGAGCAATTTTAATACGTGTCATGCAGTACTGCATAGAAAGCAGGATGTGGTCGCCACAAAAGTTTATTGCTCGTTAAATTTTAACTTGCAACTCACTGTTTGATGGACGTTTAATCTTTATTGTTCTCTTGTACGCGTTTTCGTACGGTGTACTATACATTGTAATAACAATATCTCTACAATGTCTACAGTTTAATATCTTCGGTACTCGAATCATTGAAATCTTAATACATAAATGAAGCATAACTTAATGGTTTTAGATTTCCTATCTCCACCTAAAGTGTACGATTTAGTGATAGAAAAAATTTATAGAAATTCATAAATTTTTACATTCTCACAAAAAACTATTCTCCATTATTGACTTATTGTACTTACAATTATTTGAAATTACAATTATTTAACTTAAATGCAAAAAAATTTGAATTTTTTGTAAGCTCATGCAATTGCGTTTCAAGTAGGTATACATATCCCATAAATTTGGAGAAAGAGGAACAGAATCTTTGGGAACAGTCAGATACGAGAAAGCAGAAGTCAAAGAAAGGGTTGATCGAACTCCGCGGAACGAAACGTCACGGATTATGAGTCATACGCGACATAGCCTTCTTAATCTAAATTCGACTTATGAGACGTGTCTTGTTCCCCCTTCGCCGTATTCTCACGCTTCCAGAGTCTCGGTCCCGTTGACCACCCCCTTGGTTCGCGAGCAACGCCAATTACGCGGAATTCTCTTCACTTGAATGCTCAGTGGCGAGATAAAAATAAGCGGGGCCCGTGTTAATTTAATCTTAACGACGACGAATGCGGTGGAACCGATTAAGAAACGTTGTGGTACTCGTCTCACTCGCAAGGTCCAGTTTTAAATTGCGGAAACAGGGTCGTTACTTACCGCTCTTACCCGCTCCCTTCATCTATCAAAAAACGTGATCCCCCGTTTCCAGCGGTGCCATTAAGGGGTGGGTATTCCCATTTGGAGGGTTCAGAAGAATTATTTCTATTTATTCCATTTTCTTAAAATAACTCCTTTACACCATCAGCCGTTCAAACTATGTAACGCCAATTATCATAATTAACTCCTCATTTGCTTTACAGAACTATAAAATTTCATTCGCTCGATCCATAACATACCACGTACATTTAATTGTAAAGGGAACACTTCGTTTCGCATAAAATCTCGCTGTTTTTCCACGTCCGGCTGGATATTATCCCTCGAAACGATGCTTTTCAATCGTACAATAATAATCAGCCCCCTGCGCGTAATTGTTATAAACTTCTCGAACGACATCCTCAATTCAGTTTCGCCCGCTCGAGGAACCCAGACGGCGGTCGCGGTCACGCGAACGAAGATTCAATTAATTTCGCGATATTGCTTAATTATGGATCGGACGCGCTGCGAAACGCTCGGCAAAGTCTAAGCCGAAGTCCACCGAAGTTTATTGAACTTCAGTTGGCACACACAGGTGCAACCCAAGGCGAGCACACGGTGGATCTTGGCCGAGCAGCATTCTTTCGAAAATGGCGGCGTAAATAAAAAGTATCGGGATATAGAAGAAGGAGGGACGTACGGGAGAAAAGAAGAGAGCATGCACAAAAGGGATTTTCGAAGAATCTGATAATGAGCGGACATTTTGCAACGAAATCTGGCTCGTTAAATAATTTTCGAGCGACGCGCTACCCAGTTTCTAACGCCGTTTCTTCCTCCAGGCTTGTTTTATCTGATTTCCAAAGTTTCTTATTACGTGCGTTAATATAAACATGTAGTAATAGTAAATACGTTCATAAGGAACAGAAGTACCATATACATAGAAAACGGGTTTTAATTTTAATGTACGGAATAAAATACTCTGATAGTGAATCTTTCCATCTCTTTCAGAAATAAGGAATGTCGGTTTAGTTGTGTTTCCAAAGATCCAGGTACTCCTTCCTTTCCACAAACTTTTACCTCCAGCTATTCTCCATTCACGACACTAACTTTTTAAAACGAACACAATAATACTATCATCACACTTTTCCAAAGAACCAATTATATCCCCTTCCCGTTTCCTCGGACCAACCATAAAATCCACCCTGTATCACCCCTTTTGCCCATCTCATTTTCAGACGGTTCCTCCTCCACCCCACCCAAAAAAAATCCTCGAACGCCCGATCCTTCGGTTCTCTCTGTTCCTCCTATTAGCCACCTCTCCGTTCACCGGTAAGCTCTTCCACCTCCTTCTTCTCTGTCGCTTTCTTTCTCTCTCTCCGTCAGTTCATTGAGCACACGTCTGGTATGCGAGGACTTCTTATATACCCTGGATCGGGGCCGGCAACCTAATGGCCGACGAGGGATCGACGCAGGAGGCTTCGTAAGGACCTTCGTGATCGCGGTGCGGCCGGCGGGAAGCGGGCAGGATGGCCTTCAACTTACGGAGCCAAGGTTTGGGAGCCGACCGGGGGCCTCCCATCAATTAGTTATATGTATATATATATATATATGTATATGTGTGGATATACACATGTATATGTATACATGTGTGTACGAGACGCCGATGAAAGGACACCGCGAATTTATGATTGGCTGACAGGTGGCTGCATTGGGTCCGCGGCCAGGAACCAGTCCCTGGACTTTAAATCCGACTGCTGGGAGAGAGACTGTTTTAATGCGTGGCACTAGCCAGTATATGGCCCCTGCCAAGTCGCTGCTATGAGAAACTTCCGAGGAAGTAGGGAAATTTTTGTGCAAGTGCTGCAGATATTCAGTGCCGACGATTTTTCTGACAACTAGAGCGCATTAGTTTGAAAATAGCTATAAATGGTGGGTATTTTAATCGAATAAAAACGATTTTCTTCAACGATAAGCGTTTCCCGTTTGGATCTACAGAGAATGACTATTTTCTATGGTACAACCTAATGATTTTAATTAACATTGTAACAGATTTCCATCGTCAAGCTTTCGTTGAATTTCTATCGAAACGACACTTCATCGTTCGAGGATGACTGATTGAATTCGAAAAGGATTTTTCGATCCCGCTACATCGTTGTGTCTATTCAGGTATTCCGCGACATTTGCATGAATCCGCGGTGGAAACGAGATTGTTCATCGGGACTGCACATCACGACCTACGTACAGGACACCCTGGCACGTCGATGCCTCCAGCCCGTCACTTCCTGAAGGCAGTTCACCGCGAGTGAACAAGAGAAAGAAAGAGAGGAAAAAAAGGTGGTACAAAAAGCGAAGAAGAGCTTTCTTTGACCACCGCACACTTCTGAAATATCCACCCGGCTCGCTATATTTCTTCGGCCACAGAATTTCTGTTTCCTTTTTCTTGTTCGGGAAACAGGAAGCAGTAAAGAGACCGTCGGAGTGATTTACGGTGATGAATATTTTTCTATCGAACAACACTTGATAGCTGTCCACGGGGTACGATTCCATTTTTTTGTCGATTTTGCTTACGATTTTTCTCTTAGCAATCTTTTCGGGCGACTTCCTGTTCCGTTTAATAGCCAAATATTTCTATGTAACAATATTTATTCGAACTGGAAATGCATTAGTTGTCGATGTGAGTACAAAGTTTAGAAGGTTAACTTTATTACGAATAAGTTTATTATTGATTAGAGAAGATAGAGAATTCCAAAAAGGTTGACTATTGAGCCGCAAGGTATGGAGTATGATTAAATAACAATAATACAAATTTTAGAAAAAAATAATCAATTACCGTTAGATGTAATCTATAAAATATAGAACATGTATGCTGATCAAAGTAGATAGTTCAATCAAGTGAATTTTAACTGAATAATGAATTGTATTAACAACTTTACATGATAATCAACGCAATAATACATTTATAGAAGAACGACTAAAGTCATAAAAAAGAAGTATATCCAATGAATCAAATAATTTGTTATAGTTAAGGAAAAAATACACACCGAATATAACCAGTTTTGTATTAAATCGTGGAATATTTCGACCCCTTCGCGCGCACACGGAATTGCATATTTATTTCTTAATAAAAAGGGTCTCCAGCAGCAGCAGCCGCAGGACGTTTGATTCTCAGAAACGGGCCCAGCGGAGAGCTTCCAGTAATGAGATACGTTACATCGCGAAATATCTGATACAATATAAACTTTACGTATTCGTCATCTCGCCGTTTATCATGTTTTGCGTATCACTGCCCACGTTGTAGGTATAAACTGGTACCTCGGTGATCACACGGGACCACCCGGGGCCGGGTCTCGCACAGTGAAACAAAAAGGGAACGAAGAAAACGTATTCTTCCCCCACAATTTCTTAACGAATCGCGTACAAAAATCACGCTGTCTAACTCCTCTTGGAAACATTAGGCCTATCGCGAAGCAAATCGCTAAATGAATACATTTCATACCAAAAACATTCGTCTGTATATGAATTGGAACGGTATCGTTCGAACAATCGACGAACAATTAAAGGACCGTTCAGGTGGATCCAGGTTCCGCTGTACCAAAAAACAAGGAGGACAAGGGGAAGGATCCAAGGAAGCATATCACCTTGAACATCCGACAAAGCAACAAAAGCCTCGAAGAAAAGAAAAAAAAAACGTTATCTGGGAATGCAATCCTTGGAACGGAAACAATGAACCCGGGGGCGCAGAAAGAGGCGTGGACCCACGAAAACCATAACCTTGACCCCGAATCCGAGAAACGTGGCCCAGAGAGGGACAGAGTGGGGGGAACTATTGAGAACTAGCCGAACGATGCACACACCAGACGATGCTATTTATAATGCCGTGCAACTATTCATCATGAGTGCGCATCACGGGTCACGTGTAGCCGCGACTTTCTAAAGGCTGTCTGGTGAACCGAGAGAAACAGAGACGGGAGGGCTCCCTCCACCACCTCCGCCTCGTCCGTCGTCTTCTCCCTTTCCGCCTTTTTCCACGCAATTCCTTCACGAGCCTCGCCAAAACATCCTGCATCGGATTGACGCCTCTCTTCCAACCACAGCCACATAAAAGCAACCGTTCTCGCTCGTGATGATTCCGTCTCCATGTGTATGTGTATGTGTATGTATACACACACACAGAGACACGGGTTTTATGTAGCCGGAGCCGCCGCCACTGGAAGCCACAGAGGCTCACATGTAAATCACGTGTGCCACACACGAGGGGCCCCCGCTTCCACCGTGGCAGACGCGGCTGCTCAGGTGAGAGAAGAAGACGTTGGGAATCGGTTGGACCACGCGGTGGGGGGACACGATTGGTCGATGAAAGCCAGACGAACACGCTCGTTGGTAATATCGATCGTAGAATTATTACTGGAAGTTTGAAGTTTGCTGAGTAGTCATGGAAATATTTATAGTAAACCTACTAGGTAAATATTTAAATATTCCGAATTAATAGGTAATTGGAATTGAACCAATAATTCGAATTATACTTTCCAGGATTAGAAACTCAGCAAGGTTCTCAGATTCTTCAAAATAAATCAGTGTACCAAGTTGTTAAAATATTCCTCTGTAATAGTTATTCAGTTTTCGTAGGAATTTTGACAATCTCATTCGAAATTCTAGATATTTTCTAATCCAGATGTCCCAAGAATACGAAGCACCTGTTTTACGTCTATATTCAGGAATACCACGTAACTGTATGCAAATGTAATAAGTAGTTCCCGAATATTTCGTATTTTCTAATCCAGATGTTATCCCGTGTAGTATACGAAACAAGCGTCGGAAATATAAATTTCGAAATTGCCACGTAATATGCAAATGTTCGATGATACAGAAGGAGGAGAGACAGAAAGCGGCAAATATTGCTACCCGAAGTGGTAGCAACGGGCCAGACAGGTTGAGCGAGGCAAGAATGCATACCAATTGCAAGAATGCATCTTGTAAGTCGACGAGGAAGAACGTAAAGTACATAGAATTGACGTTCCGTGTCACGATACGTGAAGCTTCGTATAAATGGTACATTTGAATAGTTACAACGTCTTTTCGAAACGTGTTAGAAAAATTAATTACATTCTGTTCGAGGCTTCTGAACGTTTCTGTGTCGTTAGAGAAACATCGTCACGAACGGTACAACGGAAAATTTGGAATATATTAAATATATTTCAGAAAAATAAATTTCATCCAATAGATTCTAGAATAATACAAACTATTAAAGTAACAAACCTTTTTCTTGTAAAAAATGCGAATGATGAGGAAGTTGGATAGAACCAAAAATCTGAAGAATATAAAACCGAAATGTAATAACTATTCATCGCGTTCAACATATTACTTCTTCATGTACAAGTAAATTATAGTATAATTATTAACACATTTCTTTACTACCTTTACAATTAATTCCCATCCCATTACCGGAACATAATCATGTATTCATAATTCCTTCGACCATATAAAACCAATGTCTCTTAGGTGTCCGAGGAACCATAAGCATGACCAATTTTTACCATCCTCCTTTTTCGACCAGTCAAACCAATTCAATATACCTACACACAACACCACATCGAACAAATATTTTTCTTTATCCACGGTGCAATTCAAAATGGATACGAAAAAGCGTTTACGAATCGTTCAACGACGGGGTTTTTATTTACGCGAACCGTACGTTGGCAAACCGATGAAGACATTCATCGTCACCGTTGTCCCGCCAATTAGCCGAACAACGGTGGCCGGGCGCGAATCAAAGACGGAACGAAGTGTCCGTGCTTTCGTTCGTACGTTCGTGCGCGCGCGTGAATGACGGTTGGGTTGGCGATTTTCAAAGAAGGCATCATCATCATCGATGCGGCGTGCATAATCAAAAGCAGAATCCGCCCGGCCAGGAGAATGGCGCTTGTTCGATTAGCGACCCGGTCTTTATCGAATTCCATCGCATACCGCAACGTGTGTTACAGGGACGAACACGTCCGCCATTCACCGACGAAATCTCGCGCCGACGATCCGTCAGATATTCAGACAGAAGAAGTGGGAGAGGGGGGACTCTTCGTCGTATCATCCGGTGCTACACACGCGAAACAATCGCGCCGTCGTATCATGTATTATTTATAACGCTTGCCTTATGATCTTCGGCCCATATAACGTTTCTGCGGTAAATCGTTTTGTCGCGGCTCCATCAACCTCCCGATTGATCCCCCATATCGTTCTTCTAATCCTACATCCCCCACCTGAGCGTAGAGTTAGGTATTATTTAAATGATTATTAACAATGGTCATATAATAAAATCAAACATGTCTTAACACAAAAACTACCAAAGCAGTGAAAATAACTCGTTCGTAAACTCTTGATTTATATATTTTCACCAAGCTGTCTCTTTCACCAACGTGGAGGAAATAAAAACACGTTCGTCTTCGGCAATTCTAGTGTTAAAAGTATAAGCCTCATTGGCGTTTAAACAATATTTTTAAGCCAGGTAATATAAAAAAACATTAAATATCTCGATATAATGAAAAGTAAGCATACACCACTTTCAGAAAGAATGGCTCATCTATTTTTCTTACTAAATATATGTGAGACGACAATGTGCTAATGTGTACGTTTTTTGTCCACGGTTTATTACCAACCGCCCCCCTCATGTCCATTTGTATCCATTTTCCGCCAAATAAGGGGTCCACGGTCGAATTAAATGTATGTGGGAATCAGAAAAGGCCATGGAGCGTCTTAAGGATGATCCACATCGGGTGTCCTTGCAAGAACCCACAGGGAAAAAGCTGTACCCGCCCGAGAGTCGTTCTCCTCCCTATGTGTACACATCTACCCACATACATATATACAATATGTGTATATACTTGCCCGCGTTCGCGACGTCTACCCTGGAAATTCCATTCTGGTGTACACGTGGTACCACGGGGCGGCCTTTAAAAATAGAGGAAACGAGTGTAACGGCGCTGGATCGTAAAGTCGGGGTGGTGTTCTTCCTCTGTCGTCGGTCCTATTGCGGCGGTTCGCGCGCGCGCAGTTTAGGGCGGCGGGAAAGGGTGTCTCACAGATGTGGAGAATCGCGGAGGAAGTAGTCTCTTTGGTGAATGGTCTTGTTTGGTTACGGGCCATTTTTTGCTTTGGTCAACAGGCAGATTTCGAGAACGAAGGTACCCATATTGCTTTAAAAAAAAATCTCCGCTTACGGTGGGTGTTGTATAATATACGAGGTGTGACCATAAAGTTTCGAGAATAATTCAGTTTCTGACAAAATGCACATAGCTGCTTGCATTGGTCTAAATATTGAGCACAAGGAGGTACGATGACATACTACATTGAAATTGTATCATCACCTTATTAAGAAAATCATGGATTACTCGTTGGTACATTCTAATGCATTAAAACCTGGTAATACTTGTAAACTAACTGAAACTAACATTCCAAAGTGCTACGGTCTAATTAGCCATACTTGGGGAGAGAGACTGAACCACATGTGGATACCAACATGCAGTAGGTACTATCCGAATACCAGCGATCAAGCCGCAAAAACTTTTCCAATCGTTATTCAACCTGTTTCCAAAGGAGTAGCTGGAGCCTACGGCAATGACGCCTTTCTAGCCATGGCGCTCCTGGGTACGTTCGATCGAAATATTCAATCTGGACTAGAAACTGGACTCCCGGATGAACCTAAAAATCCCGTGGCTTCCAAAAGGATTGAGCCGACCGGTCTGGTTAAACCAGTTATTAGCCATTTACTGATCCGTGCGAATGCTGATTACGGCAGAAAAATGATCAGCAAAACTGTGAAATTAACCAGTAGACTATCCGTACGCTCGCGCGCACCAGGCGAGCGCCCAGGATAAGACGACAGTTCTCGAATTCTTTTGGTATTCGAAGCGTGACAGAACAACTCAGTATGGGCGCGCGTCCTTGGAATTCTGCATCGATCGGAGAACCTCGCGCCCATGAATCATGGTTAATCCGATCTCGTCTTTTGCTCCCTTTTCGCTGAACTTTCATCGCTTGCGTCACGGGAATGCTAGCTGGGGGGATTTAAAGCCACGTACTGACAAATCAATCCTGGCAATATATGTATACATATGTATACTTTGGTATGAATACCTGTTTGTCAGATTCGAGTTCGTACAGTTTCCTCCTGGAAATACTGCACAATGTGATCGAAGATTTGTAACTTATTGGGAAATTGAATGAAAAAAATGTAATTGTTGAGTATAGAAATAAAATGGTTGTTTTTCTGTACTGATAATCACAAATTGTTCTGTAGTTTTGGCTTAGTCACTACTTTGTGACTAAATGAAGGTTTATACCAATGAAATGGTTTTGGATTCTAGTGACTGATTAATGAAAAATTTGTTACTTATATAGATTTGAAGAGTTCGTCTCAGAGTAGAACAACAATTTGAAATTTAGAAGATACTATTCAAAACTGTAACAGTTGCAATATTGATATTAATATGGTAATCGATAATAGATATAATAAGATGAAATTGAATTTTTAAGAGGTCGGAGAATCAGTGAAATTCCAAGGTCGTTCGAATCGATGATGAGCGGAACCTTTCGATATCAGTTCAACGACCTGGGCTTCAAGACCAGCCAAGGTCACTCAAGGTCACAAGCATATAACGAAGTAATTTTAAAATATGCCGCGTAATATGATTACTTAATAGAAGTATACATATAATACTTGGTAATACTGAAAACTAAAATTTAAGAGACCTAAAATTGATCTATTCGCCGTATTTAAATATTGCCTTAAAAAACAGTTATAGTTTTTTTTCAATGCCTTAGGAAGCTTTCAATATACATACAACTTGTTAAAGTTACTTTAATCATACAAATATCAATTGATCCCATGTAACCATAAAAACGACTTAAAACATTCGCTACCAGTTAATTTATGAATCGTTCGATTTACGATCTAATTCATTACCAACCGGTCACTGAGTGATCTATACTATATAACAGTAGATAAATTAGTAAATTACCCATGATCCATAACGTTAAATTTAAATTTAATAGCAGCCTCTATAATATCAACCTCGGATACGATGTTTTTCACAAATTATTGTTTACGATTGTTATTTAATTGGACTTAGACACGCCTAGAAATATGCTAATAATCACAGAAAACAATGCCATCAGGAACTATAAATACACAATTTCGGATCGAAACCTCTCACAATGTTTCCTAACGAAACTCCCAAAATAAAGCATCGATATACACCAACCACATTAACCCCTTGAGCACACCTGCGGTGGCCAACCGTATCGATCAATCCCTGGAGTCGATATATACAGCGAAATTATCGGAATACACAAGGCGAAGGATAACCAGCCATGAAAAAAAAACACACAGGAACCGAGTAATTGACCGCGCGATAAGGACACACACAATGTGATACACTTTGTAAGCGCCTTCGTGAATCGATGGACACCGATGTTCGGGCCTGATCGGAGCAATTAAAAAAGATGGCCCGGGGCCAGTCGCAGGAAATCAAACGAGAAAGAGAAAGAGAGAGAGAGAAAAAGATACACAGATCAGGTAAATCGGACTGATCGAAACGCGGAAAGGTTATCGATCGCGGGTACGCAAGGTGTATCCCCGCCTCTCTCGAGTCGGCTATTAATTTAATTGCCGTGCTCAACGGGCAGCGAGAGGTGTGCTCCGAATGACGACGGCTGTTTCGACGGTTCGACATCGTCCAACCCGGTTGGAATTCAGCAATGCGGGAGGCGCAATCCTGGCTCCGCTACCATGCACGCCTCGGAATCCTGCGTGATGCGCGCTGCCGGGGAACCGATTTCTCTCTCTTCCGAGCGCCGACTCACGACAAACAGGAGAGAAAAAGGGAATCGAAACTTCCTTCGGCGGATCGAAGTCTCGTACACATCACCCAGGGCCCCCGAGTAGTATCCTCGCCGTCACGAAGGCTCGTTTGTTTCGTGGTTTTTAGCGGGAAAACGGGTTACCGTAAAGGAACGTCGATTAATCGCCGATATAATTTCCTCGGTTACGCATAAACCGCGTCCCAATCGAGTTTCCGATGGTTTGTCTTTTTTCGGTTGGTGGGAGGTGCACACGGGGGGATCGATACGGGGTGGCCTAGAGGCAAGAAACTGAAGGAATTCCGCGGAGCAGGTGTTGATTTAATAGACGTTCTTCGGGGTATCACGTTCGATGAACGACGAGACTTTGACAGTAGACGATGATACATAGGGGATGGTGAGGCAAAGTGAAATATTGTTTTGTAGATACTATTAATAGTACGTCATATGACGACTATTCTAGTAAATATGAAGGTCGCTATATTATTCTCTTTATGTACAGAATTTAAAAATTTCATATTGCTCGTACAGAAATTTAAGAAACACTGTTGTTTCCAAGCAAACAATATTTTACACATAATTTGAATGGTATTAAGTGGTCAATATCCTGCAACAGGTGTTTTTTTTTTTTCAAATAACTACATATTTCTTCCTATTGCATCGTGTATAACTCATGAAAACATACATTCACACATGTACTACAATATGATCATCAAGTTACCCTGAACTCCGAAAATGAAGGTTAACGATAACCTTAAAAACTGTGAAAATGAAAAGATTTGAAAAAAAAAAACAATGCTTGCTGGATACTCTCAGCGCTTAATACCATTCAAATGACGTATAAAATATTTTTCGCTTTCTCCTAATTAAAAAAGATATTCGGGGATCACACTTAAATCAGACACCGTATGTATAAAAAAGCATCTAAAACATTTCGACCATCATATCTACAAATAGAAACACCTTCCTTGCCTCCACCGACGTAAACACCCCACAAGACGTCGAAAGACCGAATTCCAGTCACCCTTCAACGTCTCATCGACCCATCGAACCCTTCCCCAGTCAACGATTTTCCATTTTCCCTTGTTTGGTCAGGCCACCGAGCCGTACGAAGCCTCCACCCCCCCCCCTCTGGATTTCATAAAAATCCGCGAACGCCCCACGATTTCACTTCTTTTTATACGGCAATTACGTCAAGCCGGGGGCTGTGCTCCCCATAGAAGTAACTCACTCAGTTAAGCGAAAGGCACGCGCAGGACTCAAAACATTCGCAAAAACCGGCCTACGTATTTCGGTTTTTGCCGAAAGTGTACGAGGAAATCGACCGTCCGTGTTTTTGCCTCTGACAACAAACATTTCGGGCCCTACCCCAGGTTGGGGGGTGGGGGATGGGGTACGCAAGACAGTGGAGGAATTCAATAATCTCTTTACCAGGGTGTCACGTAGGTGCCCCCCAGTTGTGCGGCAAGTTTTTTCGTTTATCCACGTACGAATCGGGGATGCCTTCCAGCAGCGTGGACCGTGGGATCAAACAGGATTTCCGACAAGGTGCGGTAACCGAATACACGCCGATCCTGTTCGGCGCCCGTGGTATCTCGACCGAGGAAAGTATTCTTTTCCAATCCATTTAACGATCGCTAGGTCAACCCTGACGGACGCCTTCTCGCTAAACGCTCACGGGTAGAAAGAGAATCGACCACCGGATCGGTCGGAAGCGAGCCAACGACACGACAGGCTTTTTATTCGCCCCGTCACTGTTTCAAAGTGGGTTGAACTGGCCAATTTTCTTCGGAACAGAATACCTTGGACGGTTGCTACAATGTGTATTCACAGTGACGATTCATATCGTGGTAAATTAGCTGCGTGAATTTGTTAACGATTAGCTGCTGAAAATGGAATTCATTTAGAATCAGGTCCTATTTGAGGATTGTGTGGAAAAATGGCTGCTCGTATTCATTCTAAGCCCCTTATATTGATCTTAAATAGAATTTATATTTAAAAAGTATCAACATATTTTTAACCTTTCTTTATTAATCTGTTTAATATACACATACACAAAAATATAGAAAATAAAGAAGTAAGTAAAAATGTTTTAGAGGTATTTCGTTGTTATTGTCACGTCTGAAATTGTCAAGCGTAAAATATTAAAAACCGCAATCTACGAAGATTTTCAAGAAGCTAGAATATTTGACACTTTAATAGACAGTTAATATTTAGACACTTAATAAACTTTAATGCAATCATTAATGTTGAAAATTCTACGTTGGTAATTGAATGATTCTGTTTTTTAAAATTGAATCTTACTCATATTACAATCAACATTTGACTGTAACATTCTGTTTCTTTTTATAAGTACCTACAATTGTGATATAATGAATACATACCATAATTATTCTAAAATTGATAATTCAGAGAAGAACTACCGATAGAAACTGACGTTTCAGAAAACGGAAAATTTATGCCGATGATGCACAGCCCACGCAATCGTCGCCCATTAAATTCTCAGCTTTCTCACGGTCCTGTTTCGCGTGTCTTCCACGACGGTCGCATAAATAATGTTATCGGTCTGCGTCCTCGCACGAAACTACGGCATAATTCGCAAAGTGGTGTAACCGAAAGAACACGGTTCTAAACGAGCATGATTGGTCGACGTGTGACGGCGCTATCGTATCGTCGAGTGGAAAAACTTGACATATCTCATCGCGACCGTAGAAGCTGCTGCTTATGTGTCGCGTACAACAAGTAATAATGTATTCCTAATGACCTATTGAAAAAAAAAAGAAAAAAAAATAGAAACAAATGGGTCAACGACATCACAAGAGAAAACCAGAAAGAAGACATATATCAGCGTCTAAAAATACCTTATTCGAAAAATTTGGAAAATGGACTATTCAAATGAAACGACCGGCATTTTGAAAATTTCAGACTGAGCAGGTTGGTAATTAATATGTCTCATTTTAGTTAACTGTAAGTATTTCACAATATTGTTCAATGTTTATACATAATATTGTTGTTACAAAAGACTCCAAAAACAGAAGTTTCAAAGTGTAGGACTTCGAGACAGACCAGGCCGACAACATAGCACAAGTGGTCGCCATCTTACAGGGGTGCGTTTACTGTTCTGACCTGGTTCGTATGAAACGAATGATAACAATTCAAAATAAACTGTACTTTTTACCTTCTACGGTATTTAACTTGTTTGTGTTTTTAATAAAGCGATTATACATGACGAAATTGATGCCCATTTAAAGCTTCAACATTGTTAAATCGGTTGCGAAATTTCACTCTAATGTTACCATTGACACCTAACTAATACCAATATTAGTTTTCACCCTATTCATTTTCCAGCTGATATGCCACAATTTCACACCAAATGCCACCTTATTCTCACCGAAAAATCGGTTCCCTCAAAACCGTTCGCTCGGAAATTATTTCCTGAACACACGAACCGTCAAAGGTTCTCCAGAAGCAACTTAAACGAAACACCAACGAAATCGAAAAAGGAGCAACCCGATGTGTGGTTCGAGAAGAAAAAGCGAGAAATATCCGACCTGGCCCATCCGTTTTCGAACTGGTCTGCCGTTCCGTGCGTTCAACTTTGTTGCGTCCGCCGATCGGAGACTTTGAATCGTGTTCCGCGTATAGGAGACGGGGGCAAAGCCAGAGGAGGAGAGATTAAAATTTCACGACACTGTTCGCCAGAGCGACAATGTATCTGCGAGAAGTGAACACCAATTAAGACGTTACCTGCGCGGCTGAAACTCGATAACGGCCGAGGAATGGGTCTACCCCGTTGGCCACTTAGACGAGCCGGTGGGCCCGTCTGTGCGGGCCACCCTCTCTCGCGGCTAGAAGGATGGAACACACGGTGTAGGTACCCGCGGTGAACAACAGCCCCAGAGAGCCAAGAGGAAAGAGAGAATTGGCCACTGTGTGGAATGGCGGTGATTCTCCGGTGTCACACACGAACCGCCAGCCTCCGTTGGAGGCCAGGGGCCAGCTCGTGTTTCGGTTTTCGGCTTTCCGAGAAACGTTCGCGAGAGAGACTCTACTAAAACTTGCCACCAGCTACCCTCCTCCTCCATCTCCTCCACCTCAAGCCACCATCTTTCTCGTTTTCTCCTATGGCCCCAGTGCATTCGTCAAGACATTGTCTTGGTGTCCCCTGCACAATGAACCACACACCACCGTCTCCAGCTCACGGTTGCTGATCGAGGATCGACGCGGAGCCCCTCGACCGTGGAACCGTGGGGATAGAGCACAGCGTTTCGGTGTTAACGAGAGCCTTGGGAAAGTCTCTTGCTACCTGTGGAAGCTGTAGGGTTTCTTCCGGTTAGAAGAAACGGGACGGAGACACGTCTTCCTTGGGTTTCTTTCTTGGCGAGCTTCTTAGCAGATAAGGGAAGATCAGCATGGAATTGGAAAGAGAAATGTAAATAGAGGGTGGTGTTACGATGATGTTTCATTAGTTGTGTCACGTTTGAGAATACGTAGGACGAAGTGATCAACGTGGCGGGTTGCGAAAACAGACAGTGATCAAGTTGTTTTAGAAGATTATTGCGGAACTTGAACCAAATAGAAATTAGCTGGTGGATTTTTTTATTATTTCCTTGAGTTATTGTTTCAACGTTTTTTGAATTGCACCTAGAATCACACACAAGTTTGATTTGGTTCGAACGAACTTTTCAATCAATCGAATATCATTATTCACACATTATCAAAGTGTTAAATCATTGTTTGAGAACACGGACTCGAGTAAAATTTCCTCAACAATTTCCATTAAAATGGATTTCTGCGTCTATCTCAACTATGTTGCTCCATTTATACAGTATGTGAAAAATTGACTTTCAATTCCAATAATCCTACAGTCTTCGTATTGTATAATGAAAATTTTCAACAGGAGAGATAATTTCCACCCAATGCTGTAGTGAACAACAGAAAATCAGTTTAGACATCGATGAATTCCTCATAATTAAAATACTAGGAAATATTTGCTCCCCAATTATTTATGTAAACACATAAAATATCATATCGATACGAGATCTTGAACTGTCCAATTAGAAGATTACTGCAGGAAAAGTACAGCTGCAAGTATACAAAAAATTAAATTCAGAAATAAACAGAGCGACGCCTGACCGTGAAGTTGCGACATATTAAAAAAAAAAAGAGGCACTGATAACAACGTGTCGCGAAAGGGTTCAACTACCGAGCGCGGCGTGGATTTCTTTCCGCTTGGAGATAGCATGGTATCACGTCGAACAGAAAGAGAGGAAGAAATGAAAAGAGAAAAAGAGCTCTCGTCTGGTGGCGCCCGCAGACGACTGTTTTTGTTCCCTTACAATTTGGCAGTACATAGTCGACGGTTCCTTCACAGGACAGGATACTCTCTCCCTCTGGCATGCCTTCCAAAGATCGTGGAGAATTCGTTAAGCACTCCCTGAGAAATTGTATCGTTTACCTTTTAAGTACTACGCCTGGACGTACACGATTCCTGTTCGAGTACATCGAAGCACGGAAATATTTATCGACACGATGGGCATACACGATCACACGAAATAAAAAAGTTCATTTGATAGAGTTTTTTATTTTGGAAGTTCCAAAAGTGTGTTATGTGAAATTATTGGACCGAGTCAGAAATTAAATTATTCAACGAAAAGTAATAATAATAAAACGTCTTGTGTTCGACCGTATCTATGCAGTTACAACTTGAAACTGAAATGTTTAATGAAGTAATTATTTTATTTCAGACCGAGTAGAATTATTGCTGAAGACGATCGATTTGTGTTTAACTCTAATTTTCGAGAATTAGCCTATATATTGTCATTGAACCAGAGAAATAAAAATATTCATACTATAAATGCAAAATATTGTTGTGCACTGTTAGACAGGTTTTGAAATGATTCTCGAAGTGGTTCAGGTAGACTGACCACGAGCTGTGCTGATGAGAAGACCGAGATCCGAGCGACTGCCATAAAGATATTTCGGATCCTTATCCCATAATGTCGGATTCGTTGTGTTTATTAAAATCAACACACTGCCTAAGGAGGACTCCAAGAAGCTGTTTTCCCTGTAAACGTTCACCATCGCAAAAAATTACGACACACTAAAGTCAACAGAGTCGTTTCATCGTCCTATATCAATGGAAACCGACTGACAACTATAAAAGTCTGGTAAAATTGAAATAACGCCGATGTAAAATAGTCCTTCGGGAATCGCGATTAAATGAGAAACCGACGAGCATTCCCGTCGATCATTTATCGCCCCCTCCCTTTCGAATCCAAGACGTGAATTAAAGAGATGGCAAGAAAATAACGTGAAATCTCACGATGAAAAGTTTCTGGTCGGCTTGAAAGAAAGCTGGGCTCTCTTAGTGTGTCGTGGCGCGCATAACAATGCGCGCGCGCGGCATACCACGATTTGCGGTTGCGAGGGGATAAAAGTACGGTGCAAAAGACTTCTCAGAAAAATTCTGGCTGAGGATCGAGCACACGCAGTGTGCCGATCTTCTTTATCTTATCGAGGAACGTTTTTTCTGAACCTCAGACCGAACGATTGTTTTTAACGATTAAAGTAAAAGAAGACACGGTGGCGAAGTGGTCGATTAAACCAGGTTTAAATGTACTATAATTCCTATTCAAATCAACAGACTGTTTAACACTAAACCTAACGAATCCTTTAAAAAAATCAGGAATTAGGAAGACAAAACCGGTCCTTTCGCCGGTCGTGGTAGGTTTAGTGTTAAAGAACTTCTTATACATAAGTTATAAAGTTTCAGGCCAATTTTATATCGATCACTCTGTAGTCCTGTGATTGGCATGCGAACACCACCGAAAACGTGCAGAAAATGAGCACCGCTGACTACCAACATCATCTACTCTCCATGAATGAGATCGCTTCCACGAATAGTACAGGCCACTCAGAAATCGCGGTATGACAACCCAGTAATGTTCGGCCAACAACATATTGCACGAGAAACGTCTAATTAAGTTTCTATCTCGTTAAGGTGGATGTTACGCGGGTTCGTAAGTATTTCATTTGTTTCGTCTATCTGCAATCATCATCGCTGCGCGTGTGCGCGAAGGGGTTAAAGCCTTCATTGACCTCACGACTGCTACATACAATGATGCTACGTGGTTCACAACGATCGTGTGTAGTCCCATAAACTGAAAATTACGATCTGTTGCCGTGATCTTTTCGTTGCATCGAATTGCCAATTTGCACGCGATCGTTTTTAATAAATTACTCGGCCCGGTTATTGTATACGGATTAAGATCGGATTGTACGATTACGTGCAGACTATCGAACGTTCAACGGGTACGGCTGATTATTGTAATGTTTTCGAGAAACAAAGTCGCTTGTTCGGTTCCGAACCCTTCGTAATAATGAAAACATCAGCTTCCAATGTGTACAACGTTGTTGTGTGGAATTCGGAATCTTCGTAACGGTTTACCGCATCGCTAATAAATGCAAATTGTTCGGGTGGATTAAAGATCCCGGCATGATTCGATAAGGTCTCGTAGCTGGAGGCTAATAGGGAACATTCACGGGGCTATTCCTATGTAAAACATTCTATAAATCGAGCTTTTTGCAATGTCTGATAGTTTACAATGATGAATACTCGTTATTCACTTTTCTTCTACCAGATTTACTCTAGATACCAGGCGGCGAGACGGTTGAGCTACAATCTCTAACATTCTGTTTGTATCTTTCTTATAAATTAAACCCGTATCAAAAGACAAGTAATATAGATACCAACATTTAGGTACGCTTTAAGTGTAAACCTTAAAAACTTCCCTTAATTAATTTCTAATAAAAATGTCATTTTGTCAATTTTTAAAATTTCTTATTCATTCCAGTTCAATACAAAACGGACTAATTATCTGGAATAATTTCTTTTCTTTAGACTTTAGACTATCTGCAGAACTGATACCATACCAACAAAAATAAAAACTTTTGGGTACTTCTCATTTTTATCTTATGAAAACTGTTTCCAATAAGCTAGAAGTATCTTAGAACACGAAACTGATTGAGGCTATTTTGAAATAGGAAGTATCATGGCAACCGTTGTTTACAAAAATTGTTAATACTTTTTCAAGAATTATTTTACTTTTCAAGTTTGGTAACACTCACGTTCCAGTAATCGACCACATTATCCCCACCATAAACTTTGCACACATTATTTCTAAACATGCGTTTTACCTTATTGATACTCAAAGAGAGAGGGAAAAATCAATCGACAGAGAACTAGAAGAAGCGAGATATGAGTGTAGACAAGACACGTATTATGAACCTACGCGACGGTGGAAATGGCGCCATCTTTAGACGCACTATGTGCAGCATAGGTGCACGGATAGTCATCGTACCGTCGACTGCTGCTAGATGGTGCACTAAAAGTAGGGCTGCCATCCGTCCGGGTTTCTCTGGATTTGTCCTAATTTTTAGAGCGTCCAGAGACGTCCGCAGGGATTTTTCGGATTTACTTATTCGTATGCTGCTTGTTCGCTAACTTACAGAAATTTTTGTCTTGGGATATCGTACCAAATCTAAGAAATAGTTCAAAGTGTCCAGTGATTTCAGGCGAAAAAGTCCGGAATTTTAATGCCCTCTGGTCCCAGATTACATAGTAATTTTACAGATGGCAGCCCTAACTAAAAGGAAATCAAGAGATTCTCCTCCTCATCATGTCTGCACGAAGCGTTATTTCGCCCAAAAGCGTTATTAAAAATTTCTCGTGAAAATGGCGAGTGGCATTAAAATCGACAAAGAATCCTAGCTTTCGGCACAAGAACGGTTCGACGTGGTAAAAAGACTGCAAACCGGGACGCCAATCGGCAGAATAGCTGGCGAGTTTGACATTCACCCCACCACCGCGCGTCGCATTCGACGAAATACAGTCACGTTATGCCAGCCGGCCGAACATAAGGATATAATGTGGATGCGTGAAAATACACGGAAGTTAATCAACGAAGATGTGGACGTTCGATTGTACTCCTGGTACCTGGAACAAAAGTCGCTTGGCACGACGATCACGGACTCAATACTTTGGGAAAAAGCGGTGCAGTTACAGAAGGAGCTCGGCGGCCCTACAGCAAGCAGAGGCTGGTTGACAAACTTCAAGGAGCGCCATGGTGTTAGTCTTGGAAGCATCGACGAAGCGGGAAATACGAATTTCTGTTCGGGAGTATACATCACGGAGGAGGTGTGTCTGAAGGAGGAAGTGGTGCTAGAGGAGGGGGATCCACTAGTGGATGACGACGTTTTCACGGAGGTAAATCCAGAACAATTTTTAAAAACCTTAACAGATCGACTACGACTGGAGGGAATAACGCCCAAGAATATTTACTACATGAAAGACACCACGCTTGCGTGGAAGGCTTTCCCCGCGAAACTTCTGGAGCAATGCAAGAGGCGTAAGAGTAATGCCGCGAAATTTAAAAAGGATCGGGTAACCGTCAGCCTTTGCGTCAACGTGTCCGGTTGTCACAAGCTTGAATCGTTGTTTATTTACAGACTCGAAAATCCGAAAGCGTTGAAGCACTGTAGGGATCGATTGCCCGTATTGTTCAAATGTCAAGAGGAAGCTCGTATGGATCATACGATATTTCTAGACTGGTATGAGAATCATTTTAAACCGACTGTAAAGATACTTCAGTTTCCCGACAGTAGCGGAAAAATCGTTCTACTATTGGACGATGATCAGAGGGATAGTTTACGGATACCTAATGATTTCGGACAGAACGATGATATTCACGTTATATTCTTTCCCGCGAGTGTTGCCTCGCTTCTGCAGCCTCTGGAACAAGAGGTAGCCGAGAAAACGAAAAGATCCTACAGGCTTAAAATGTTACAACGGGTGTTAAACTTTCCTGGCGGCGTACGGAAATTCTACTTCGATTATGACCTAAAGGACTGTATTGATTTGTTCACCGAGGCGTGGATGGAAGTCAATGTCGCGAACATTCAAGCCGCGTGGAACAAAATCATCAACAATATCCCTGAAGTATGTCCGATAAAGGAGGAGCCGGTTGATCCTTTGGAGCCTAATTTTCACGACATCATTGGCGTGATTTGTGGAGATCAAGAACCCGAGGAGAGTGTAAATGAATTTTTATCCCGCTGCGAGGAAGTGGAGAAGAATTTTATGACACACGACGAAGAAACAGATACGGATGACGAAAACGAGGAGGAAGACGAAGAGGATTATGGTGTCGAGGGTGCGGTCGAATTCTACAGTGAAAGTGAAGTGCCCACTGAACAAATAATGAGAAGGGCGTTCGAGACTTTGTTAAGATGGTCTAAACTGCAGCCGCAATTTATTCAGTTACAAGTGGAATATCTGAAAAATTATTACGAAAGTACTATTAGGAATAAATAAAATCAGACCGAAAGTTGACGTACAAACCAATGAATGGAAGAATGCGTGAGATGAGAAACAATATTGTATGATGTGCGTGTACATAAAAATATATTTTCTTTGTGTTTTGTTAGTTAATACTTTGGTATTATTTCCATTGGGAAATTCTTACTCTCATCTTTTTTTCAGTGTAAATAAATAAATGTGAAGATTTTGTTTACGATTTGTAATAAGACGTCGTACCTTGTGCCTTATTGATCCTGGTACCCACTGTGTACTGGTAGGGATAATGACGTTTTTGTTTCATAGTTTACTGCGGAGTAGTAACTACAAAGGAGTCCTGCTGTAACTGCTATTTTGTCTCGATTAATTCACTACAATGGAAGAATACTGCTATAAAGTAGTATCTTCATTTAGAACACAGAACAAGCATAAATCGAGTATGATAGAAAGAAAGAAAATTTTTATTTCTGTTACTATTTTTGTTGCTTTTCATAGCAAATCATTAATTGCAATTATGTCGATAATTTTTTCTGCAGAATAAGTATAAAGAATAGGAGAAATAATTTCGTTATTAATGTTAATTAATAAGATTGATGATTATACTATAATTTAATAACAAAGTAATGTTAACGAAAATTTCATTATAATTGTCTCAATACTGTCTATCACGTGAAGATACTTTTACGCTAAATTGTTTCAGAAATCTGGCTATAAATAATCTTGTCTCACATCTTCATAAAACCGAGTCCGATGGCTTTTAAAAATCAGGTTTCCATTTAAAACCTGAAAGTTCACTTTTACTTTCCATTTTGCTCCGTTTTCTTCACTTTCTGGCCCATTTTTTCTTTTAAACTTAATTCACAGATCTTAACAGTCAGTTATTTCATTTTACAAACACTGAACACGGGTGTTAAATGCTTTTTACCATAATGTATATCTACATTAAAAATGATATTTTTCATAGTACCATAGCAGGTAAGTTAAATAATTTCCTGCTTGTAATTTCTTGTTCTGATATACAGTATAAATCCGGACTGAAGAATTAAAGATCGAACGAACGATAAAATGAAGGACCAAGAACACACATTCAAACAGGTTACTGTAATACTTCCATAAAAAGTGAGAAAAACATTTTTCAGTCAAACTCAATATCTACGATATACTTGCTAATTTTCGAAATTCTTCTTAAACAACCTGTATGGCTGAGAGTGCATGCGTAACTGATTTCAAAACCACACAGTTCCGGTAACACATACACATAGGAATACATTCATAACCAAATCTCTCCTGCCCCAGCAAAAAGGGAACGTGGGATCGTGGTGTCTTTGAGACTATTTTTTTTACGCAAAGATTCTGGTTCGGCTGTTTTACGCGGTCGATTGACCCGAGTCATGTACCCATGACCTTGTGTTTAGCTGAATAACCTTTACACAAACGTACTCGAGGCCGAATTGAATTCAATTCCACGAAGCGAGTCAGTACGGTCTACTTCTCTGAGCTCTCTTTCATCCTTTGGTGGCTTTATGTTTACCGATATTAAATTCACGTTAGAAAGAAGAACACATCCGGGGAGGTCTTAACACCGATTCTAATTCAGCCCATATTAAATGAATTCCGAGAGTTCTACAATGGCGAGCTAATTGATCTCAGGGCCCATTATTGCGGAATACTACTGTTTATCGTCGAATAATATTGTTCATCGTCAAGCGTACTAATTTATTTATCAGTATAAGCTGCATATACGATAGGCAAATTTAAAAGAAAATAGAAAGTAATATACCTGTACGTTTTAAACGTACACTGCCAGCTACTATGAAGAAAAATCTTCAAATGTTGATTTCCGAAACATAAACCACAAAAATTATAACAAAAATTATATCTTTTCTATTGACTAATCTTAATTCAAACAGTGCAGCTATCTCGGCTGCTTTTTAGTTCCAATGATGGTTCCAGTATGATTTTGGGCGTTTTATAGATCGCAACACTAACACGAACACGAACAATCCATATCGCAACTCTAATTCAGCAAAAGAAACTATTATACTATTATATCAATCAATGTTATGTTGCCAGTTCAAGACTTTTTGAAAATAATTCAATTTAAAAAAGGAAATCTATAATATCTCAGATCAATCTCGATTCATTTATAGACGCAAGACTGATTCACGAGAAATAAGAACTATAAACAATCGCGCTCAGTCATCTTCGCAACACTATCTTAAAAAATGATCCCAAAGCAAACGCGAACTCTTCATCCGCGACACTATTCTTTAAACAACTAAGCAGATTAACATTAAAAATTTCCAAGACTAATGCAAACTGTGATCGTTTCACCCGCAACACTAATTTAAACCGCGATTTGCCCAATATTGCTGGTCGTTGGGCCGATATGCCGACTAAAATAAAAACTACTACTACTACATACTACACAACTACAAGCGAGTACAGTGACAAAGTAGTAACGGAATGACTCCCCATCCGAAGATGCAGAGTCATTAGTAGTTGCTCTCTTCAATGACATTATTTTTGTCAGGCCTCTTCGGCATATAGCCTCTTCTTTTCTTCGACAGTCCGCCCACCTGAAACTCTCAAGCCGGTCGTTCGTTTCGACGATCGTATCGCCGAATTTGAAGAGTCGAAGTCGAAACCGGAAGCATACGGCATTCTCCGTCTGAACCAGCTTCGAATCAACATTACAAACTACCCCGGTAGCAGACTATCACACGGAATGGAAATGCCTACCCGATCAGACTGTAATAGCCTGCCCCAGTCCTTACCTACTTAATCTAATCATGTACTCACACACCAGAAAGTATGCTACCTGCCTACCTAACCCTATATTTAAAAAAAATATGACAAAAGACACATTCTCGCCAACACACCACACTCCACGGTTCTCAAATATACGCCCGGGTGCAAATTAGCCTAACCCTAGAGAGGACGTCCCGGGACTCCTCCGACACCCGAGCGTGATACTCGATTTGCACACTCTAAGCTGTATAAATACGTACCATTTTCCTGAAATCGACCGGCAAAGTCTAGCATTCATTGCGCAAATAGAAAATTGCTTAAGCAACATACGTATACTTGATGTACTTTGTATCGATTATCTATTTTCATTTTCTCGTCTGATAACGAGAGACTTTAAACCAATACATATTCCATGGAAATTTTATTACAGACATTGTGTAAAGCAAAGGAATATGTACGACCGATACCAGAAATTGTGAAAGATTGTTGCAACGAACAATTCTAGAACCTTCTTGTACATGGTCTGTAATATCGTGTCTATACAGAATGTTACGTTGCAGCTCATCCCATATGGATCTTATTAATACCTAAAAACTCTGAGATCAACATCTCATATTAAATTGAATACTTAAAGAAGCCGGGTCACGAGCAGTGCATCAAATTATAAAATATTTATGAATTGTATTACTAGTAGTAAACGCGGTGCACAAGAAGACCCTAGCCTAGCTAGGAAATATAACAGATCAGTGTTACTACTCGTAGGTATAATTGCATACCGACGTTCACTGTACTCGCTAAATTCAACATGTACACAACCAGTCGCCCGTGCCGTTTCGGACCAATCGTCCTACGGCATGATTGGGGACCAGAGAAATCAAAAAGCATGCGACTCACCAGATGATAGAAGGGCTCCTTGACAAATCTGAAAAAAGGAACAAAATACGTTACAATCTTTTCTCAAAGTTCTAGATATGTAAGTAATAGAATATAAAGATACTTACATTCCTTGATGGTGGAGCTTTGCACGAGGACATTTGCTTCAGTGTTCAGTGATATATTATGTGATGAATGTGAGCTTTGCCTGAGGACATCTCCTAGAGTGTTCAGTAATTAAATATGTAATACATCTGAAAAAAGGGAACAAAATACCTTATTATCTCTCCTCAAAATTCTAACTGCTTCAATTGAATAATGTAAGTAACAACATATAAAGATACTTACAATCTCTGTTTATAGAGCTTCGCCCAAAAACATCCTCTTCAGTGATGCACTGACTATAACCGCGAACGCTCATTTTTAAATGTAAAAAAAAACAAGAAAAACTCTATCCCAACACTGAAAGTAATTGATAATACGCAATAAACACTGACTTTACTTTCGCGAGGACCTAGTATCTCCTGTGAGATTCTATTCGAAGTCAGTTCGCTCCGGATAAATACAAAAACTTTTACAATGTGAACACTGACTCTACTCGGCCGCATTGCGCGCGGCCACCAAATTCTCTGAAAGAAAAGCAGGAGTAAGAAAAATGACATTTTCTTGAGTGATGAAATATGGGAGTATCTAAACAAAAGGAAAGAAAATTCATTACTATTTCTTCTCAAAATTCAAACTGTTTAATTGAAAAATATACTTAATAATATATAAAGATACTCACAATCTTTGGTGATAGAGCCTCACGCGAATACATTTTCTTCATTGTTCTATAATGCACGATATGAAAAATCTGAAAAAAAATATCAAATTCAACGATAAATATGAGCTTAAACATAAAAATATGGCATTAACTACACACAAGTAAAAAAATATTCAATAAAGTCGTATAAGATAATTCTTCAGTTTATGTTTAGATTGTATTCATTATATTTGAGTATTTATGACTAGTATATTAGATTAATGACATTAGTTGTTAGAGCTGTCGCGTTCATTTTTTTGTCTAAACTACGTCTTAGTTTTTGTAAATATTCAGAAATTCATCGCAGTTACCCAACTTCACTATTTACTCATGCTTGGTAGCTCCTAAAGTATATATAAATGCAAATAAAATGTCTTTATAAAGATAAACACTTAAAATTATTAATATGAAAACAATTTCGCAAATGGACTACAGTAAATTGCGAGTATTTCCAATTTGAATGTTTGGATGTATTATCGTTTAAATTTCTAACGGCCATGGAAGCCATATTGAATGCTTCAATTACGCGTTTGAATTCACAATATCTTTCGAAAAATCTCGTTCGTCCTTAGCATAATAAATCACAAAATCGCGATCGTGCTTACGGTTCGACAAAATAAAAGCGCGATAAATTGAAAACATAGAGTGAAGTGTCAGATATTAGTTATAATAACTTACCAGAGTTCACTAGTTTCCCACCGATTTACGTTTGAAAAGATAGTTAACCGTCATGGCGTCGATAGCGCGTTCTTTCCAGTCGGAATTCTGAAACAGAAAATAAACGTTAATTCTAAGTAACTACGTTAAATTAACTATAATTAAGTCACAAATAAGCAATTATTGACTCGAGGAGTGTAGCTAAAGATTGCAAATTGAACAAATCTGCGTAAATACTGATGGGTGGGTATCAGAGGAGAACAGAGTCTCAAAGATCGATTCACCTTGTCCCATAATGTCGATTTAATTTACCATTATTTACTCTAAATTGAATATGTATGAAACGAAAGTAACGATAAAAAGCTAACAAAGGTATTAATAGTTTGTACAAATGATCTAAGGTGAAAAATATGGATCAAGTACATACCTTTTAACACGAGCAAACTCCATCTGCGTCTTATCACTCCAACTTCCCCGAGACGAATGACTCTTTCGCGGTTTTTTCCCCCCCCCCCCCCCCCCCCGCCGCTACTATATATCTATTTCGACGAAATAAGATATTTACCACTGTATTATACGTCCGTATGATATTTTTATTATGTATATACCCGAAATTAGTTACCCTCATAAAACGGAAAAACAGAGGTACAAGGAGGACGGTTTCAGACAATGTTGTAGCAGTCCTTTGGTTATAATCAGTTTAAGGTGTTTTGTGTTTCGAGTTAACCAATTTTTGAAAACATGCATTCCACTTGACTCTACGATTAATAAAGACATTCAACTACGTACGTACCTCTAAAATTTGTTATTCCAATTCGGTTTAAATGAAAATAATTTATGTACAATACCTCATGGTATTTTTGGTGCAGTTTTCTCGAAATTTTCTAATCTGCAATGTTTTCGCGAACGCTGCGAACATCGTCTGTGATACACACTGGTACACATTTCCCGCTAATTTGACAGTGGCGCCAAAGTATATGAATTAGAATAGAATCAGCTGACAGATATTATCAATTAAATAATGGATAACACCATTTCTTCAGTGAAACAATAAAGAAAACTTAGACTTATATTGTAGAATAGAAGTTTAGGACACGAAGTCCCGTAAGGTGAAAGTGTATCTTATACATCATCTGTGCTTGTAGATATACTTAACCTAAAGTAACCGATACATCGTCTTATGTTTATGATTTGAAGCAAATATTTACATTGGTAATTTTATCCAGTTAATCCAGCAAAATGTCGGAGCGAAAAGTTCTAAACGTAAGTAACATTTTACGTTACTAAAGACATTAATTAAAACATAAAGACAAAGTATTAAGGTCATGTTTCATATGCACATAGGTAGTGTCATAAATTCCCAGCCTAACTTGGTTAAAAAATGCACAGTACATATACAATCACGTATATCTACTCATCTCTTACTCCTAAATTATTAGTGTCATGCAGGCGTAAATAAGTTAGGCTTGGAATATGTGGCATGTACGCAAATACATACTTAAAATATGTATGATTCTTCTTATACAGAAATATTATCCACCGGACTTTGATCCGTCTAAAATTCCTCGTATGAAATTGGCCCGAAATAGGCAGTATACTGTACGTTTGATGGCTCCTTTCAACATGAGATGCAAAACTTGTGGAGAGTACATTTACAAAGGAAAGAAATTTAATGCCCGCAAAGAAGATGTTGAAGGTGATGACTATTTAGGAATACGAATTTATAGGTTTTACATAAAGTGCACAAGATGTCTTCAAGAGATAAGTTTTAAGACAGATCCCAAGAATACAGATTATGAGATCGAAGCAGGTGCTACGAGGAATTTTATGGCCCTAAAATTGGCAGAAGAGCAAGCGCAGAGGGAAGAAGATGAAGAAAAGGAGGAGGAAGCCACCAATCCTATGAAACTGTTAGAAAAAAGAACATTACAATCAAAACAAGAATTAGAATTGTTGGAGTCTTTGGAGGAATTGAAAGACTTGAATCGTAGACAGCAAACTATTGATTATGATCAAATGTTGGAACAGTTTGATACAGAAGCAGCCAAACTAAGAACAGAGAAAGAACAAGAGGAATATGATGAAGAATATATCAGATCAGTGTTTGGCAAGAAACAAACAGATGGAGTTATCGTAGAAGAAGAAATTGTTGAATTAGATGAAAATAAAAGTGTTGAACCTCCAAAGAAGACAATGAAAACAAGTAAAAATAAAGAAGAGAGTAGTAGCATTACAAGGACAAATAAAGAAAGTGTAAGTACACCTGTGTCTATAAAAACATCTGATGCATCATTTTGGTCTGAAAGTGCAGGATCATCGTCAAACAAAAAAAACTTATTAGGAATAGTTAAAAGAAAAACAAACTTAGGAGTTAAAGTGAATTCAAATTCTTCACATAGTAGTACAGTGGAAAAAGAACAAAGTAGAACTGAAAAAGAAACAGGTACTTCTACTCAAGGAAAAAGTAATAGTGACACAGAGACCAACAGATCTGGAAAGATAGATAGTTCATCAGGCAATACTCACAATGCTCTATCCCTATTAGGAGCTTACTCTGACAGCAGTGATAACGATAGTAATTAATGCAGTCTTCAGTATTGTACATAGAATTCAATTTTATAAAGTTTATTATAAAATAAACTTTACCTACAAACATAATATACAAATATAAATGTCAATGAATATACATATAAATTAATACATATGAAAGATTTTTGATTCCAATGAATTTAAGAACTAAATTTCTAATTAATTTACATGTTTTTTTCTTTTGTAAATGTAGGGACCGATTTCTGTTTCAAATGACTGTGATCAGTGATCATTGCACCAAGTCACCCACCAAATACATGGTCAATTTCACAGAATCCCTTTGAGGTAGGATCACTCAATTGAATTTCGTATAGCCATTTGTGCTGTTGACGTTTTAAAAGTTCCTTACAGGATGCTGAAGCCTTTACCCCTAAAACACAGAAAACAAAATCGATCAGCAATGGAGAAATTATGAGTAGGTCTGTTTCAAAGGCTAGGCACTCTGTAAGGAACTTTCAAATCAATTATACATCATTGAAAACTCTGTAGCAGGGAGTACCTAGCCTATTAAATCAGACCATATAAACAGCATTCAGATTTATTTATAAGTGTACATTACATACGTTTCTATAGGAAAGTGCTATTAAAACAGAAATTTTTGTCACTAACAGACTGTAACAACCTTTTACAAAAATAGAGATACTCATTATTACTAAGTACCACACTCAAGTCAGTACTACAACAACTTCGAACCCAAAATCACCAAATTTACTTTGACATTTACATGTGTGTAGTATTTTACTATTTATACCACTTTTATACTAATGTATACCTAGACAATGGTCGTTGAGATTTTACAAGAAAAGAAGCCTAAAACATTTCCTACACCGATATGAAACCCTTCAACGTAACATCCAGTACTCGCCAAGTGTCGAAGGTGTCTCAGTCAGAGACGATAAAAACAGTTTTACAAGTCCTCGGTAGGAGAGTGGATCCTATTTGTCGGCAATAGCCGAACATGATAACGAAGAGGATTGCGACGTCGATTGTCTTTTCTCAGATAAGAACCCTGCGACTCCCTGCTACTACCATATGCATTATTAGGTTCTTCATAGAGGTTCCTCCTTGTAAAAATGTACCTCCTACCCCTAACGACTGCAGGTGGATCGTGGTAAATATTATCATGACCGTTATGAATGTTAATTGAATATTTTGGCTTTTCTAGACCGGACTCATTCATGAACCAATTACGAAAAGATTCGTGACCATTATTATCGGGACTCTCTTTGTTCGACCACTGTTCGTCGTCTTTATTCAGTGGTGTAACCGTGTTGCGACAACGCTCACAGATGTAAAGTTGTTCCTCGTCGGAGGTTGTTTGTCGCGGAGTATCCTCTTCGAAGTCATCACGGGACTGATTATCAGTTTGTGAGGCTATGGTACTGAGTACTACGTCTGACCTTTTAGTAACTGAACCGTATGGATATTGATAAGAGACATGGCAAGAGGCTGCAGAATGTTGCGACGAAGGTTGATCGAAATTGCTAAGATAATTCCGGTCATTGACTGTTTCAGACTTCATAGGAGAGGATGACCTTTCCCTGACATACCGTTGTTCCTTGTTCCTCTGCAGAGCCAGCTCTAGCTGTGCGATACGGTTCTCCAAACGCGTGCGTTGAGCTTGGGCACGGTCCTGCTGGTCCTCCATCAGTTTCACCATCTTCTCCAGACGCATTATCTGCATCTGTTTCTCCTTCAGAGTCGTGAACAACTTCTGAATTGCCTCCGTCTTCGCGGCTATCTACTCATTAAGTTGGATACAATTTCGTCAAGAGATAGACGGGCAGTTCTTGTTAAATTTTTCTTGACTTATTGTTAAATAGCTTACAAGGATATTTCTAGATGTCTGATAGCAAAATTAAGGTCTGCTTTGAAATACCTGTTCAATGTATTCGTTGTTCTCGTCGCTATTCGACAGCTCGCCGTTCTGTTGTTCGACTTTGCCTTTCAGAATGTCAAGCAACTCGTCCCGAACCTTCAGGAACTTGCTCTGTTCACGCATCACACGGTCACGCTGCTCCAGCTCTAATTGCTTCTGCGTCAGTGCATTCTCCAAATCTACGTTCTGTTGCATCAGTTCCGCCACGTTATGGCGAAGATCGGAAACCTGCTGTTGAAGATCGATGGCGTAAGCGTTCAATCCAGCTTTGCCACCCTCTTTCGTTTGCGATTGTAGCCTCGCCTGAATCTCTTTCAGTTGCTTTTCTAAGGTCCCATTTTTTTCTTGGCTGTAGATTGTTCCGCAAAGAACGAGGACTTAGAAACGTCGTTCAACAATTAACACTAGATTCTATGTAGATCAACGACGAATTGATCATTCTATAACTTACGCGTTTTTTGCGAATCTCTTCAATTCAGAATTCTGCATAATCAACTCCTTCAGCTGGGTCGTTTTCGTCACCAATTCGACAGCCAATTTCTCTCTTGAATCCTCATCCTCGTCGTGGCTCTGGGTCGCGGAAACGAAAAACCAAATGATTAACAATTATCACAGACTATTAATGAGGCTAGAACATTTAACGAACGAAAGGATCTAATCAAGCAGTCCCTAGGATTTATTCGAGGACATGTCCCGAAAGTAGTGCAAACTAACGGCCGCTTGGTGCATCACTGTCACGATCTCCTCTTTTTCTGTCTGTAGCTGCGCTATCATCCGCTTCTGGACCTCCAATTCCGCCCTTGTCTCCTGTAGCTCGTTGAACAATCGGACATCATTCTCCGTATGATTTCCCTCTGGTAATCAATAATTCGCTCCAGGTAAAGCACATTACCTCCAGGAAGGCTTCTCACGTTTTATACCTATTATAGTAAAATCCTTGTTCTTTTCTGCAAGTTCGCATAGTTGGTTGCTCTTCTCTTCAAGTTGTTTGTAGCGTTCCTCTAGCTCGTTAAACGCCTCCTCGGCTTGCTGCCTGTTTAAAATGGAACATTTATCAGTAGTGGAACCTTCCCGTAGATAAAATAACGAAGTACCCTTGCCGGAAGAAATATAATATGGTAGTGAAGTCATATAAAATACTGAAACAGAACATTTGCTTTTTTACCTTTTCTGTCTCTCCGCACTAATTGTGCAAGACATGACATTCAATTTCTCCGATAGCTCTTTGATTGTACTCATTGTCTCATTTTCCTTCAAACTCATTTTCTCCCTTATTTCCATCAGCCTGAAGCGAACTTTGGTCAGTACAAAGCGAAAGGAAGAAACATGGATTTACGATTACAATAGTGTCTCGTTGAATACTCGCAAAATTTTCCGATTTTCTCCTAGCGTTATAACGCAGAAGCAATTTTTATTATATAGAGTATTTCTGTTGTCAGCGAGTATTCAACGAGTCAAACTGCACTTCACGGCTACAGAAGAAACAACCGTGTCTCGAAGCTGTCCCTCTGCTTTTCGACCTTATTGACCAGATTCTCGCTGCTCTTCATCGTTTTCTGCATGTCCTTTAATTTCAACTCCATGGCCATATCCTTCTGCTTCATCTGAGTCTCTAAGCTTTTCAGATTCCCCTGCAGCAATTGAATCTTTCCATCGCCGTTCTCCACGTGCGCCTCCAGCTCGCGTATTTTCACTCGCGCCTTCTGCAGCTGCGAGTCCGCCTGTCGCATACGTTCCTTGCTCTGGTGGCTCCTCTCCCGTTCCAATTTCAACTCCTCCTTGACGGCTTCCAGCTGGCTCTGCAGCTCTTTTTGACCTTCCACGTTTTTCGACTCTAATAACTTCACCCGATCGTTCTCGAACTCTTCTATCATATCTAAAGTGACAAGACGCAACGATTTCAAAATTAAAGAAGATCCGTGAAACGTAAGAAGAATAGAAAATCTCGTCGATTCAGTTATACCCTGAGCAGTCTTCATTATTTCCGCGATCGTCTTCACTTCTGCCGATTGCATCTCCTCTAAACAGGTCTGCAGGATCTCGTTCTCTTTCTCGTGCGCCTCCAACTGTGTGGTCATCTCAGCGTTCGCGTTATCTCCGTCGCATTCCTCGGTGTTGGTCTTCAACCGCGAATTCACGAACGCTACAAACTCCGTCTGCTTCCTCGCTATCTCCCGACAAAAGTTCTGCGATTTTTGCGGCATCTCCTGCAGCTGCTTCTCCAAGTTCTCGAGGAACTTCCTACCGATGACAAGCTTCTCTTCGAACTTGATCACCGGTTCCGTCTGCGTGACCGGTTCCAACGGAGTAGTAACATGTTTGGTAACCCCCACTTCGATCCTCAGCTCATCCAATTTGCCTGGATCCTTCGCCCCGCAGGCGATCACCTTCTCCCGAAGCTGCGACATCTCGTTGTAGATATCCTGAGCGACTTTCTGCACATACACTACCATTCGTAAGTATTTCGACACTTACACATTGTCGACCAAAAAATATTGAACACAGGCCGAAATCGAATTTCGAATAAGACTTTATTTATTAGCGTTTAGTTGTGTTTCCATAGCTAGAAGGTCTGTGTGTCATTACTTGTTTATCGAGTAAATCTTTCCGTAACTGCTGGAACCGCTTCTTCTTCAGCATGTATTGGTTTTCGAGTTTCATCGCAGAACCGGCGGCCATGGAAGAAGATGGCCTCTTGAATCCAGTGGGGCTAATTGACGGTTTCGTGGGCGAACGACGAACAGAATTATTCTGTGATTTACTACCACTCGAGGCCTCGTCTACTGTATTACTCGCAGGTTCTCTCTGAAATTCCATTTTTTTGTGTATAATTTATTTATTAATATTAAGATCGCGGATATTTCATTGGGTTTCAAATAGGTCGGTAGTAATATTTTATTAATACAAACGTGAAATCCATATCGATTAGTTGGATTCGTCGGAGTTTTGTTCCTCTGAACCGTTGCGGCGCCTTTAATTACTGTAGACGACATTGTCACTTTCTCCGCGGGGATCACAGGTTCCGCGTTATCTAAATTTTCAAAACATGTATATCATTCGACGATCCTTAGTTCCTTAATTCCTCACACTAAAGTATAACTGATTCACGCGAGAATAATTTCAATAATCTAATTAAAATATTTTTCACATTCGCACACAGTATCAACAATATATCTATACTTGCCACTTGTGTAGATGATGTTACGTATACTAGACTTAACGAACAAATTCGAAATAATATACAAAATCTTATTAATCCTAGTGAATGTTATCAATTCACCTTATTATAGTAAGTACTATTAGATATCGTTAACAGCAAAGAAGAGACACAATGAATTTTATTATGATATTGTCCTAATAGTAGTAGAAAACCGTGACAGTGAACGTGTGAAAGACGAAAATATACGAACATTGAATGAAATATTTCCATCATTGTCATCCGAACAAAGTCCCGGAATACGGTTAAATATGACAATCCCATATCAAACCTGACTGCGACGCTGTCGACTGGCTCATTATCGTCGATGATCAACACGGCGTCACGGTGAGGAACGGGGTTTCGATGTCTGCGACACGTGGACGAATTTCCGGTGCTGTTAGTGGAGAAACGGTCGAGTTCCGTTTTCATGGTCCCACCGGTCACGACAGCGAGATCGCACGACCGTCGATTCGTTTCGAGACAGTCGACGACTTCACGACGCTTTTGGTGGCCTCCCGAGCCAGACGACGGGAGGACGACGCGACAAAGAACGACGAAATGTTTCTAGTCTCGTATTTTGCGTGGGACTTACGGCCGAGAGGGTTCGCGTGTTAGATCATCGTACGGCATAATCGATTAGCGATGCGGTTGGACCGTCCGGTTCCGTTTTACCTGTGGATTTCCGGGATAAGCACACGATGATTTACCTGGTGGCGTGAAACGTCAAAAGGGAAAAAAAAAAATGACGGGCGTCGCGCGGTCACTGGCAATTGTTTATTCTCGCGAATTAATGGATCGGTAACCAATCGGTGTAACGATGAACAAAAAAAAATTGGAAAAATGTTTCTTCCGCATTTTTCAGTGCCTTGTAGTTTTAACCGTCGAACGTTGGGAATAAAAGATTCCAAGCCCAAGTTTGTCTTGAATCTCGATTTTTGAAAATATCCTTTAAACCCATTCTTTTATTACTTTATTTTGTGTTTTTTTTCTTTGATTTAAAGTATCCTACCTGAAAATACAAACATTACATTTAAAAAAAAGGCTTCATAAATTGATGGTAATTACTTTCAATGGTTCAATCATCGAGGTTCGACAGGGGTGTGAGAGAATTATGATGTAGTTAACGCGTATTTGCACGCAGTGAGAAAGATTACATGAAAACACAGGCGCCGCTATAATTGCCAAAAACAGTCCGTACCGGCTCGTCGCAATAAAACAGATGGAACCATTTAGTCGGATGACCTAATTCTGGCGATGGGCATGGTTTCTTTTTTTAAAAGGCCTTCTAGACATATCATGGATCGTCTCAAGGTTTCCATTCCAGAACGTTCTTTCGAACTCGTTCGTTGCAATAGATGAAGTTGTACCATATAGGCAAGAGGATGTCTGATAAATGAAACATTAACCCTTTCAGGCCGCGAATATGTATTAGTAATTTGGTCGTGTTGCGAAAATTGAAATTTTATCGTAAACAAGCTTACACGTTATAACCTGGATAGGCTAAACAATTACTATCCACATTTGACCGATTAATTATTCTAAGGAAGGATGTAAAAGCATGCGATCGAAGCGTTGCACGATTTATTCAGTATGAAATGATCATTATAGTGTCGATCATTAGCAAACTATGGATTCTTATGAAAAATGACACTTAATAAAGTAGTTCATGAAGACGAGAACAAAAGTAGGAATTTCTTTTTTCCCTTAGGTATAAGATATTATTGGGTTAAGAATAAAATAGAAACGTCGTTACGTCTGATTGAACGTTTTGTCATTTATTGTATTACACAGACCTCTAGAAGCTATAAATATTGAAAATTGGAATGCGTGAAATATTTAAAAATATGTAATTAATTACTCGATTCGGTTTCAGACGGAACGAGCCGCGTCTGACCCTTACGGAAGAATCTCCTTTGTAAGAGCAACGCGCACGCGAGTACGCGCAACCGTTGGGTTGTTATTAGCACGCCTCGGGAGCCGTAGTCATAGTCAGTTGCCCAGAGACTCGCGTACGCGACCAATGTCTTGATTCTGTGGTTCGATTGTGATGCAAGCACGTGACATGAAGCACGAAAGCCAATTGTTTTAAGTGCAGTGCACATGTTTCATGCGGTAGTGTGCAGTTCCGTTTAAATATGGTGAGTGTTAAGATAATGTTTTAAATTTTTTATTTGACACCAATTATCGAGTCACGGTTTGCTCTTCAGTATTATTTTCGACCAGAAGTATGTGCGTATATGTCTTGGCATATAGTACTGATTGCGTTGTTTTAATAATATTTCACATTTATTCAATTTGTTTAATTTTTTTATTAGTATGTAGTAATCAGTGTTTGATTGTATAATGTAAAATTGAAATTAAATTTTTATTCTGTTATTAAAAAAAAGAAAAAGTAAATCGATTCACGAAAATTATCTATGCAAACTGTAGGCGGATGTTTTGGAGAAGTTGAGAATAGAATAACAAAAACAGAGAGAGCGTCACCGCTGAAAATTAAATTCAGGAGCGTTGTGCCACTCTGACGACTCAAACAGGGTTGTTTTGATCGCCCGGGGTACACAACGTTAACAGGCGAGAAACTAGTAAGAAAGTTAATTAAATCCTAGTAGAACCTGTCTCGTGAATACTGAATTAAGTTCAATATTCTACCATATAGCAATTAATTGAAAAATGTTGGGAAACATAATAGCAGCAACAATAACATTTTTCAATTTTAATAAACTTTCAAAATTATGCTTTCTCACATTTTACATATTTTTAATTCTTGTAAATATAATAAAGACACCAAAGTGTGCAAACACTTTTTCATTCACTTTAGCTTCATCGTTTATTTTTATACAAATATTACCATTATAGCATCTCTTTTTTTTTTTTTAATTGACTTCAACAATCGGAAACTGTGTAATATACAAACATGTTTACAACAGAATTTACTAGAATACACTTTTATCGATATTATTCGCACGCAAAAATAAAATGAAAATGTCATTTCGCTGGATGCACACGATTCACCGAGTTCTTCCATAAAAGGACGGCAGTGCAACAGGGGTGCAGACCCACAATGACCCCTGAAACGACTGTTCATAAACGTTGTAACGTTTGTTGACACGTGGTGCGTGATCCATAACGATAAACAACGACCTCGCGAACTCGCTACAACTCCAGTTTAATTTAGAAGATATGTACATATAAAAAAAAGTCCAATAAGAAATAAATTTCATAGGGAAATAAAAACTTCAAAACGTATGAATTCGACCGTATTATTTATCATTTTCAGACTTTGTATTGAAAACGAGGAAGTTGTCTACTGTAATATGTATAATATTTATTATCAGTACGTATTCATAGTTTTTTGACCCTTTGAAAACGACTCTTGTCAAATGCTTCTGTTTTTTTCGTAACAGCAGATTCTAGTAATCAGAAGTGAAATTTAAAACATGGTGGAGCCTATACTATTAAAAATGACTTATTAAAATCTTCAAAGTGCTAGAATATTTCTTATTCTCCGAAAAAAAAGCAAAATTTTACAAGCTTCATTTTTGTTACAAACCCCTGAATTCTTTTAACCTATTTTTCCAACAGTGAGAGTATAATTTGTGAAGTTTTTGCTCTTTCTTCAATAGGATGCACGTCATATTGCATAAAATGCCATTACCCCTCCTATACAATTATTCCACTAGCTAGTAAACTGACATTCATTGGATTATATTGAATTCAAATTAGCTTCAGTAAGTGAATTCATCCACAGTGGGTTAAAAAAGTATTTACACTTTTTCTTAAGTTAATTTCAGACTCTCTTAAATTATACTATAAAAGAGAATTACAAACAAATTACGAGAACATTGCTAAATACCGATTGTACGATACACACGAAATTTATGAAATTATTGAGATCGAAACTAACAAAATTGATACATAAGGGGTGTACGAAAGGGATCGCGAAATCGGCGATGAAATGGAACGTCGATGGAATCGGAGAACAAGGTTGCGTAAACTCAGCGATAATGACGCGGTGCACAGGAAAATCATGGTCGCGGCTTAGTGAGCTATTGTTTGAATTCCTGTCGGCGTTCTGCGGTCGAGGATGCAACGAGAATGGCAGAACGCCAGATAGAGTCGAATACCCTTGTCCTATGGCGAGCCTTCCTTCGACCGATATTGTATTGAAGCACGGGAGAATTTATGGTTGGCCAGCTTATTATACGGTCGCCGTTAATGGTACATCGTGGAAACCGAGCGGAATTATTCGATATCTGGGCCCTCTTGAATGGTTGAAAGTACAGATGAAAGGCTGAGTAAGTTGCGGTCGTTCAGGATCTGCGGCCGCCATGATGGATTAAATCGCTCCGTAACCCCAGACCTTGTAACATCGAGTCAGACTGTGTTGATTTCGTAATGGATTTAACAAATAAGAAGAAATGTTGGTATTAATATTTAACTTTTAGAGCAGTGTTTCCTAACGTGAGACGTACCGAGGGGCAAACAATTAACATTCGTCACCTCATCAACAACAGTTTTACCTATGTGCCTTTTTTATTTGAAGCAGCTATTGATGTTAAACTTTTTCGAAACTTTGTTTACTATTGTGCTAAAGGGGTATCAAGATCTTCGAGGCGTTGAAATGGGGCATGATCCGATAAAAAGTTGAGAAACTCTGTTTTAAAGTAAATGTACAGTTACGATAAGAATACAAAATTCTTGTTGTTTCTTAAGGGATAGTCTTCGAGAGACACGGTCACGAAGTGTCGCACACCCAAGATGAAAAGAGAAAATGAAGACGAGCGATGCAATCGTTCGATTGCACCTTGCCAAAGATGAGTCACTAAGCGGTTCGGCCGCGCGTGTAAGCGTACGAAGTAGTACGAACACACGTTTTCTCGCACGTGTTGGCAACGCTTCGGCCTCCTCCGGCATTCACGTGCTTTTGTCCCTACAGAATATTCTGCTTTCTAATTCAATAGAATCGACCCTCAGCAACGTGATACTTTATGTATCGGAGCTTTGTGCCGTTGTCCATCGAATATTTGTTGTTACACAATTCGACGGATTACACAGTTGCATTGGGTGATCAAATTATTAAAGCCACAGTACGAAAAATATGTTCTTTGTCTTCATGTAGAAATGAAATCATAATATCACGATTTTTATACTAGATAATTTTTAATTAACTAGCAATCCACAAAGAACTCAATCCTAGCTAATGTAATTATGAGAAATAGTTATACAATCGAAAAATCGTTAATTTATGCAGATGGCTCCAATATTGTATTCAATATACGCGAAAGAAACGTGATTGTATGCAATGAAACGAAAGTAAAATATCGAATGAAATTTTTTCAATATAAGGCTTCAAGTTTGAGAAACTGTAATTTAAAGATTCCTTGATCAAGAAAGCGAATCTGGCTGGCTATTGTGTCTGTCTATTACTGACTACTTCTACTTGCAGTAACCGATACCGCAGAACTACTAATTCTTCATCAATCTTGTGTGTTCAAGTGTGTATCGAATTATTGCAGAAGACAGTGATATACCCCATATATTATGTTAATATTTACAACTATCATCGCAAGCAATTAATAATGAAACAATACGAAAAATAATCCATATTCGGTTCTGAGTGGAAAGATTGAGTCCTTGAAGAAAATCTTGTTCAAATCCGTAATTTATTCCGAATAATACAAAATATTTTTCAGACATTTATTTGTACATCGTTACATGCATAAAACTCTCAAATATCGGACGCAAACAAATACGATTGCTTCGGTTGTTTTGTAAAACGATAAAAAGCACAGGAACCGTGAACCTAGCTCAATACTTTCACATCACACTGTACGTACATACGGCTTGCTGAAACGACCGATAACGCGATTTTCTCTTACATAACGTCGACAGCTTATCGTATCATTGACGTTTGCCTTGATGAAGATCTTGGCCGTGGCGATTGCCGCGAATCCACTTACTCGGGTCGGAAAAGAATCAATGTCGTAACAACGTGTTCCGCGAATCACGAAGATCGATGGGTCAATCCTCGTGTGGAATATTTTTCCGTACGCGTGTAATTTGAAATCTACTTATCTGTTTTTAAGATTCTACCATAGAAATACAGACTCCTCTCGATTATCGTCCCGAACTCGGGTCCGCGTCAGGACAATAATCTTATAAGGAGAAATGCTCCAGACCCGCATAAATTCGTTTTTTTTCCGAAGTCCGAGCCTCAGCAACAAAAGCAGAAGAGCAGCAGAGTATGCGTTTAATAGGTTCCACCCCTAGCCCCCTAGTGGTGGGGATGACGCCTGGACAATAATTGTGTAGACAAAGCCAGACAATAATCGAGAGGTGTTTCTGGTTGTATGTAAAAAGAAATTTTCATCGAGTGCACTTCATCGACGCGAACTGGAATTTCAGTTTGCATGCCAGTCAATATTTTGCACGTCAATCATAGTCCGCGATGTCGAAAGAATCGTTCATGATTTTGAACGGAACTCCCAATTGTTACATGAAAAAAGACTCGTGCGCAGCGAATTGTAGCGTTTCGAAGGAAATCCCTACAATTTGGTTCGAATGAAAGGTTTTTGTACGGTTTTCACGCAAAAAATGTGTGCACTTTCTTTCGTAAAAAAAGAGTGAAATTGCATGTTGCCAGGGCACTTGCGGTGAAAATGGGATCCCGGGAGTTTCTGCTGTTCAATTATGCAACCCTTTTATTCTATATGTTTTGTCGCTTTTCATTCTGAACGTGTTCTTTATTTTTACTTCCAGTATATTATGAAATTCTGTTATTAATATTGTTGATTTAGTGTTAATTAATTTATTAATTATTAAAGACAGAAATCTCTGGGAATAAATATGATTATAATTTACATCGAGCGATTTCTGTAAAATAAAATGAAATTAAATTTTTTGTAAAAAATTAGTGATCATTTAATTCAATCTTTTTCTTGCTCGTTTACAGCACAAATAAAACTTGTTCGTAAGAAAAATCAATAATATATGCGTACTGCTGCCATTACGTGAATAAAAATTTATCGAGTTCGTAGAATTAATTTCTACTTTCAACGAAAGAAAATAACATAAAATAGAATAAAGTAAGAAAAACTTACTCAAGAAAGTTTGAACAACTATTATATAAAAACGATTATCGATAAAATGTTATACATCATAAAATATTACATAATGCAACGTTTTATTTAATTTCAAGAAATAGATACATTAGTTTGTTCCGTAATTGTAACAAACAAACCCATTTTCTATCTCCACCTGAATAACAGATCTTGTTCCGAAGAAAACATGGCGTCGATTGTTCCACACACGTGTCGAGAGTTCGTCCCGACGCAGAGTACGTTCGAAAGAACATCGAATCTCCCCTTTTACCCTGTAACTGCTACAGAAAAGAAACGAAATCCCCTCTATTCGCATGAAATGAAAACTCGCCGTCTGCCACCATCTGTCGTGAGTGTTCATGGATAAATTAGGTCAATCGGTTTCCGATCCTAATCCCGCCAGTGACGCATCATTCTTATTTACCGCGGCGAATATCGATAAATCACACCGAAACGTGAGCTTAAAAATTAATCTAAACAATCAAGTTATTATGATCTGTAGCTTTTACTCGAAAAAAATTGAAATTCAGGTTGTACTTTACTATAAAATCTAGTTTATTTAATACAAATGATAATTTTAGACCTTAAACAAATTTCTCGTGACATTATTAATATAGCGACTTTATATTTTATTAACGAAGTGATGGGAACATTTATTTCCTCGAAATATGGTAAACATCTACAGTTTAATATTACATTACAAAATACCTGGAAGTTCTGTTCTCCGAGGGGCTTCAATGAAGTAACCACCGTATCAAATTCTACGAACATAATTTTAATCAAAATACTTCGCAGTATTAAATATTTCTCAATAAATCGTGCTTTTAACATTGTTGCAAACTATAGGTACCTTTAAAATTCTACTATGTTCCACCAGTCTACAAGAATGAAGCCGCGATATTGGATTCCTCAAAAGTAATTCATAACTACTGACACATAACAGGAATATTCGTTTTAAAGAAATATCTCTCACAAAATAGGACTAAAGATAAGTTTTTATTTAAAGTGCATTTTCAATATTGCTTTAATTCGTGATATATGTTGAATTTTGACTGTTTGAAAAAAGCAGTTATGCAAGCGTCATATTGGATTTCATAAGCGTAAAATACTCGATGCATACGTTCAACGGGACGAAAATTTCACGGTTTAATGACGACCTTGCACTTCCTTTTCACAGGGTCTAAAAAGCTTAAGGGCCGTCCGCTGTTTTTTGTTGCTGTTGGCGGCGGTAACGAGCACAAGTGCGTCCAAATGCAGCCGACTCATAGACGGCACCACCATGCCACGGTCGAACGCCGATGGGAGATACCATCTCTTCATCACGCTGTTCAACCGAACGGAAATGGTCTTCTCGTACATGCCCAATACCCGATATACTGGTGAGCATATTTTTTTTCACAAAACTTTACACTTTTATTAGAACTTAATAGATCTCAAATTCTAATAGACAGATTGATATCCCATTTGGTGTGCACCCCGATGTGCTGTTAATCAAATTACTTTGAAAGGTTTCGTATCTGTGTAACAAACCATAATTACACATTTTTCAACGTAAAATAAAACTATTTCGAAATATCGTCGTTTAAACGTAGAAGTATCCTCGGATTTCAAATGAGTCTAGTCTCGATAATGAACCATATTAAAAAACTTTCGCCCTCGAGTCGCGTTCGATCTTCGAACGTTTAAATCGCGATGATTTTCACCGAGCATAAGGTACTAGAAAAATTAATTCACGTCCGATCTGACAAACGGCAGCCGGACGTAATGAACTCTGCTCGAGAAAGTTAGCCGAGCTTGATCCAAGTCCGTGGAAAACTTCTAATTCTCGTTCGCTTCTACTTCGAATAGTTAAATAGGGACTCAGACTCTTGGAGATTACAAATTGCTTGTTTGTTTGAAAACCATGCGATGAAGGGGTTGTGCAGCTTCACTGTTTCCAGGCTGTTAATTAATTAGGTACTGAAATTACCGAAACAAATACGTGCTCAGTTCACAATGCAATAGGTTTCATGTCGACGATATTTATTCTTATTCGACTAGGCACCGCGTTACAAATAACGTTATTTACATTGTTGCTCCTCTGAAGAACGTGTTTTTTGGTTTACTACTACCTAACAATTTTATGTTGATCTTTCACTTTTTTACATTGCATCATAGAATTTTTTCTATCTGAGATTGTAGGTAGCATCGAGATAAATTCATAAAAACAAGTGGAGGATAAAACGAATGCAGGAATTTGAGATTGAACTAATAACCCGAAGAAAGAGCCAGCCTCTCGTTCAGCAGAAACTACCCCTATTTTCCAAATTCAGGAGGTAATTCAACTCAAGTGGTGGTGAACTGTCAGAACTGCTCGCAATTCAACCGTATCTCGCGCGCGCAAGATGGCAACATGCACGGGAATCCACGGTTATTTCGATAATTGCCGTCATTATCTTTCTGAAAGAAACGGTTGGCGAGAAATCCTTCTTCCCCGCAGCCTATTCAGAGTTCAACGACGTCCATTCGTGAGATATATACATAGATATCGATAATGTGACTGCGCGATTGCCAGAGATCACTATCCGCGAATCTCGATAGGCGGTAAAGCGTGTGAAATATCGGTCCACGATTCCCGTAGGAATCATTTATGGCGGCGAATGAACGATCCATTCCATTTCGAGATTTTTTATTCGATCGAAGCATATCATAAATACCTAAATACTAGAGTTTTATACCACATTATGTCCTTCTTCATACCAAACAACCAAATGATTTTTCTGATACCATCAGTTCTTTACGACATATTCCACCGAGCCCAGTTAAAACAGACACCCTTGTACGTCCAGAAACAAATGTTAACGTCAGAAAAATAAATTTTAAACAGATGGTCGATGTCCCCCATGAGATTCGATCAATGTGCCGATAAAATTCATAGATTCGAATTCACTTTTGTTTCTTCCTTTGACACATACAGCTCACACCAATCATTTCAGATACAGCCTCTATATAGTTATACTTTTTTCTTCACTATGAACTGCAAAACGGGACTCGACACCTTGAACATCGGCGGGATCGATCAACACCGTTCTGTGTATGTGTGTGTGCGTGTATGTGTTCAGTTGACGAAGAATTCATTATTCCCCTGCGGGGAACGTCTATTGTCCGCCGTGATTTCATCGCGTTCTTCGGCGTCGCGCCGGTTACACTCTGTGCATTCGTTGAACTGCATCCACGGAGAGTTCTCACCTGGCTAACGGCCAGCCGTTACGTAACGCATTAATTCACCGACTCGTTGAATTTGCATGCGTTAGTGGCCGTGGATCGTCGCCGGTCCACGAGCCGGCTTAGCTTTCGATAATTGCACGCTGCGTTTCGCCCGAGAGCGACGAGACGGCTAGGTGAACGTTAACACCTTAAACACCCACAGTTTCTACATTGTTTAGGTCCCTTTGTTACTAACACGTTCAAGACAGGTCACAGTGGTCCAGAATTATATCCACAAGCATGTATATCCAATTTCTTCCATTTTTCACGAAAATTTTTGTTGAAACTTATGTCGGGTTTCTTTAAATATCTTACGTTTCTTTGTCCTTGTAATGTTATTTCTTTAAAGTTTCGTAGAAATAATAAGTATAAAGTATCCTGTTATGACTCTTTTGTACAATTAAGAACACGAAACTAAGAAAACGAAAGGTTACTGAAAGCTGAAGTAGAATAATCGAATCACCTGAAGATTAGTGGAATCTTTATGTTGTTTTTAGTCGAATAGAATTCCTCTCAAAAGATCGTCGTATCCCTGTTCGATGTTATATTTCGTAAAGAAGTCTCTAAGCATATGAACGTTAATAAACATTCACAGTTTATTCACAATGTTTCTGACTGGGAAATGAGACTTCCGTAAGATTTCTGATGGGAAAACGAAAATGAAACTGTAAATGTGTCGAGCCTGTTTCAAGAGAATATAGAGTTTTCTTTAACAAGCTGCCTCCGATCTTGAGAAGGAACTTTTAATCTTCCTTTGTGGCGTGAAAGTAGTTGCGATGCTGTAGGGGCGAAAAAAAAGAAACAATGGAACCACCAACAGTAGAGAATGCGGTTTATGATCATCCCTCAAATCCAGACCCCGAGCAAAAAGAGTAATGAATGGTAAGGACGCGGGGCAAACTGAATTCAGCTTCTACCCTCCGCCCCTGCGGCAATCAAAAACCCGCCATTCTTCATATTCAACCTTTAAAAATAAAACGTCGAACGCAGAGTTGCTTAATAGTTGGTCTACCAATGGGGGATGACACTAGAAATATGTATTTTTCTTCTTGTATATTCGCTCATCGAAACGTGAAATAGAAGAGATATAATTTACGAAGAATATCGTGAAGCATAAAGTTAACTTGGAACTATATCGATTTTATTATCTTTTTTTTTATGTATTTTACTGATCAATAAACTGAGGATTTTATGGATCTGTAATATACTCGTCGATTGTCTAAAATTCAGTACAATGAAGAGTTTAGTGAATTGCTTAAATTTGAACGCCTTTGAACAGAGTAAACAAATCTCTGTTTCATTTCGTCTTCTGTAAATTAATTCATCAAATATATATTTGCATTAAATATCAGTATAATAATCACATTGTTGGTGGAGGAATTATATAAATTTAAAGTAGTTGTTATTAATGACAGTCAATTAGATACTGTCTATGCGATTAAGATATTTAGAAAACAAATAACAGCACAAGCTTGCCTCTAACGTAATTCTCGCAGGCAAATCGAATTACACCCTGTCGTGCACCCTCTACTGTATAAACTGAATCCACTCAATTAAACTTTAGACACAATTAATGGATAAGAAATAATCGTTGCGTTTCAGCTTGTAGGTTCTTGCTTTCTGACACCATTTCTCTTCGTTTGACTTGAATGAACATTTCACTATCAACATTATCGTACAATGGACAGAAATTCTAAGACTTACGATAGCACTCGAAAACTTGAAGAAAGTAAATAAATTGATGGGTAATACGGTAAATAAACTGTTCACATATTTTTTTTAGAAAAAATACAATGTCTTACAAGAAGACGTTTAAACAGAAGAAGTTAATTTGAAAAAAGACTGAAAAAATGTAATGTCTAGTGTCTTGAAACGTAAAAAATTGAAGCAAGGTAAAGGGAATAAAGTCAGGCAAGAAAAAAAAACGGAAGGCAAGAACTCGTATTATCCGGAATTCGATTAAACTTGTTCGTGCAGACAACAAATCTCCGTGATTTACGTTCGAAAGGTTTCTAAAGACGTAAACGTAGAGGCGATCAAGCAGCGTGACAACTAAATTCACGAGACAGTGCCACCGAGTGCAAGCTTTATCGAATCGATTTTCAGCTCGAACGATTCGATATTCCCTTCTTTTTTTACAAATATTCTGTTCCCTTGGCGAACAATTAAACTGTCCATTTTCGTCATACAGAACACGTGAATGCACAAGAAATAATAAAACATTTCTTATACTTTCAACTTAGAACCTGGAAAAGTACATTTTTGTCTGACTTGAGGTGGTACACTAAAAATTGAAAAGTTATTTGCTAATTTCAAAAGCTCATCTTGTCGAACATCCATTGCTGGCCGCTACCATAGTGAAGTTGTGTAGGTAATAGATATTTCTTAATTGTTTAAATAAGATTTGTCGAAACGTAGTTGGAAAATCGAAAAGACTGGACTCCTCTCCTGCCATTTTTACGCGCATTGGCGTGGGAAACACGATACCCCAATGAAGGTTTCACTTAACTCTGTTTGCCTCCTCCTCCCTCCCTCACTATTTTTTGCAGTTAATTCTTCTAATTCAGGGTTATGGGAATTATCGTGGGAGGTCATGAGTCACTGTTTTCTGACGCAACTCCGAATATTAATGACTGCGAGATGCTTGAATGCGTCCACATCCAGATTTATGCGACTTTGTCTGGTTGCGACGCCGACGTTTGCCAGATTGTTTATCGTAAATGGCAAAAATACTTAACCTCCCCTCGTTATTTGGATTCTGAATTTCTAATAGAAAATATTAATTACTATTCACTTTAATTTACTAGTGTAGTTAGTTAGAAAATAGATTTTCACGAAAGTTTAAAAGTAAAAATTCGTCGACGAACGCCCGTCGATGAAATCGCTTCGTTTAACCGGCACGTAAGCTTGATTTTCCTTCAATTATTCGCCGTAAAGAAGGGAGGACACTCGTATAAACCGGATTAACCCGAATGAAACGATCGAATGCGATGCACGATTTGATTAACAGGAATTCGATTTCCCGTGAAAAATATTTGTTATCGGGGGAGGTTTAAGTGGCAGTTGAATATGTATTCGATGCAGACGCGGTCCGCGAAGACCCATAATACTGGAAGCCATAAATGCTCTAAACATCTGCGTGTTACGACCCTGGTACACACGCACCAGTCGATGTAAAATCGACTGGAAAAGACGCGAAACATTTTCTTGTGCAACTAAAAAGGTGTTTGTTGCTGTCTGTTTGATGGGCTTACAAAGGAATACCCTATTATAAATTTTTACAACATAACCGAACGATTAATAGCGAAAAATGATTCAGAATTCGAAAATTTTTTCATTTCAATTGTGACTCTGAAATGCTGTAAATTATAGAGACTTTTTCTCGTTCTTTTCAACAACAGGAATTCATGCTTTGATCATAACTCGCGCGTTTTGTTTCTTTTTGTTAATGTAACAAGGTGGTCTGCAGGAAACGTGAAAAAAATTGCTGGAAATGTCCGATATTTCACCGGGTTCATCGTATATCGCGTTTAATCCGAGTTATAAATAGCAGGCCACGTAGCGGCGAGCTTCTATATTTCTATTTTAGACACACGAATATTCCTTCGATACATGGAGATTACAGAAAACACGGGGCGTAGAATTTAATCGATCGAAAATTCGCGTGCACCGCGAAACTGATTTCGGTCCCAGTTTTATTCGCTCTTACCACCGCCAGGCCGTATTAGCCTCTCTTTCAAACATTTCACAAATGTAACGTCCAACAATTACATTGAACTGCATTAAATTAATTTTATCATGAACAAAAACACGCTGTTAATTATTCGTTTCAGTTCGCGTAATTCTCGGTACGCTTCTCGATCGCGAAAATTTGAATTAATAATCCTTTCAGTGCTGCAATGTGAAATACATGAATCGTTAGTGGCCTTCCATGTTACTGTATTACATTCATATACATATATATGTAATGGAGCAATTTTAGAGTGAATGTTATTACATTTACTCATCAGAGAAATGTAACGGTTACTCCAATAAAATTGACAAAACGGAAAGTAAGTTGAATATTTCGAAATAAGGGGGCTTACGAATTATTATCACTGCAGTACTCGCCATGAAGTCTTCTAATTATGTGTCGTTTGAAGTACTCCACTGTCTATACGTACAAAGATAAGGCGAAAAAAACTTTCTGTTCGACCCAATATTTGGAAAAATCCGGAGTTTAGTAATAATGCAGAAATGTTTGTTTCAGTGACCCTGCAAGCGGAGGGTATCGGAATGATCCCGAGGAGATTTACTAGATTTCTGATATCCAGCGAACCTGAAGGCGACGACGATGGTTCAGATAGCGGTGTCTTCGATCTCCAGGACGAGTCATTGACGAGGTACTCCGAAATTTGCCCGAACGCCGTTGTGGAAACCTCGAAGGTGCCAAAGGAGGAAATTTTTGTGGCCTGGACTAGTCCTTCCGAAGGTAGCGGTTGCATATTTATCAGGTGAAGGGACATTTTATTAACCAGCATGAAGAATAAACGTGTTGTCTATTCCTTCTTCAACAACTTTCAAAATTCTCTTCAAACGTTGTTCTCAAGTAGCAATTCGTAAATTTTTTATTATCATACTTCAGATCTGGAAATAAAATATAAACGTGAAAAACAATGCAACGTGTCTAGAATTTTATTTAACAGTAATTTAACTCTTTCTTTTTTTTAACAGAAATAGTACTAAAATACAATAACACGATAATGGTAATATTAAAATACTCTTTTCCAATGAAATTCTAAAGACGTTCCAAACCCCGTTCCGACCCTACGAACATCTCGGCCAATGGTTCTCAATCGACGATCGGCTAGTGAAATTTCGGTCGCAGTCTCAATAACGCGTGTTCGTGTTGCGTTTTTCTTTTTTTTTTCTCTGGAGCACAGGGCAACGATATTGGAAACGCCGGATACGTGGTACATGGATGATCCGAACTTAGCTCTGAAGATCTGCCAGGACTCGAGGGCCGAGGCGGACGATCAAGGCCCGGTGTTGCAAGAGTGCTACGCCTGCGACGAGGCAAAGTACGAAGTTACTTTCGAAGGACTTTGGTCGAGAAATACCCACCCTAAGGCACGTAAGATCCCCCACGCTATCGATCCCCTCGTATTTAGGATTCTTGTATAGAGAATGCACTCGATGTCTTAGTGTCTCGACCGATAGAGAAGGAAAAAGATCTCCTTTTACTCTGATTGAACTTTGGCTTTTATAGTCGATATGATTAACAGATAAATTTATTCCGCTGATATGATTTATACGGGACACTTCGTAAATCCAGGCGATTCGTCACTATACCTATTTCATCTCTGTTTGCACACCTCTGCGATCCTTCGACGTCCATATTAATCGAAAATTCTATGGAAGTCCACCCATTTTACTCGTTGAATTTGCATATAACTGCTGCTACACCCGAAAACATAACCCGTAATGACGATTATTTCGTTGGTAATCATGGATCGTGGAATTAAATGGGAAATATTATCGTAGAAAATTAAAAACCATAAACACATTTGTTAACACATATGAAATCGACAGAAAATTTACGCTTGTGGTATCGTTGAATTGTCTCATTAATAGGTACAGTGTATACATCCCAGCTAAATTTCGTATTGAATAAATACAGATGAAATTACATAAACGTCAACAGTGATTTCACGATAAATATAAAATGGCAACAAAATTAACGTTTAATTAATTGATTTGTTATGTTTGAACAGGACTTCCCTAGCAAGGGATGGCTCATTCGATTCTCAGATGTGATTGGAGCATCTCATACGGTAGATTACAGATTTTGGAGGTACAACGGCATGGCCAGCATTGGTTTGCGACAAGTCGCTGAACTTGGATCGACTAGGAAGCTGGAATCAGAATTAAAAGAGGAAGTAAATATTTCCAGACCGATCTGTATTAACGATTTATCTTATTCTGCAACAATTATTTCGACATACAAACTTTACAAACTAGAATTACAAATGCTTATTAGATTTTTTTATCAACTTCTCTAAAACAATTAAATTATTAAATTATTAGTTCAGGTATTTCCCATATTCTTTACTATAGAACTACTTAGAAGAAAATTAAAATAATACAATCAGAGTTATGAAAACGAAATCTCGCAATACATTAGTGTTGTGGTTTGGGAAAACAGATGTACGGACGGCTCTTAATTTCTTTTTATAGAGCGAGCATATCCGGACGATAATTAAAGCTAGAGGTATAAGCTACCCCAACGTCACTGGCAAAACTTTTGCAGTGTTCCGCGTCGACCGGAAGCACCATCTCATGTCCTTGGTGTCCATGCTTGGTAAGATTATTTTCCCAGGGAATTTTTTCTATCACAAAAAAACGTGTACGGAAAAATTCCTGAAGTTACGTAGCTATCAGCATATTTTTATTCCATTTTTAGGCAATTTTTAATACCATAAAAGAATAAAATATGTATAATGTAATTACAGTAAGAATGTATTATAACACAAAAGAAATTAAATAAAATTTACGTATCAAATGCACACAAGATTTAATAACTGGTAGAATGTCTACGCGATGCCGGCTTTAATTCCTGGCGTAGGTATCTAAAGTTCGTGAATCGATAATAATCTCGGAAAGTCTCGAAAATGGACGTTCCTCCATTACGCGAAAGTACTTTTAAATTACTACGATGGTTTTTAAAAGTCTCGAGAAACGCAGCGCATTTTAATCGAAACTTTCCGAAGTACCTGACCAACTAACGAAACATTCTGTCTAGTCGACCGCGATATGGGAATTAAAAATCATTTTTCAGACCCCTCCCCGGATTGGATAGTCGGAGTCTCGGGTCTGGAGCTGTGTCTCTCTAATCGCTCGTGGATCGAGCACAAGGAGCTGAATCTTTATCCTTACGACGCGGGCACTGATGACGGGATCACTTATTTAGTAAGTAGAATTCTACTTGTTTACTCACTTTAAATGCAACACACACGTAAATGTTTTATCATCAGTAGATTGCGGGTGTTTATGCATTTCTATCAAATGTAAATGTTCGAAATACAATACAGAAAATAAAAATCGTACACTATTTGTATTATCATCTGAACGCCATGAAACCTTAAAAACAGGAAGAAAGTATATTTCATTCTTTGGAAATTTGTTCGAAGAAATCTGTATTTGTATAAATCTGATAATAGATTTAAAATGTAAACATATGGATATATAATTTGAGAATGACACAGTGATACAGTGAATTAACATAACTTTGACTAACACCGTACATAACATTTAAAAAATTCACAGAATCGATGTTAAACATTGAAAAATAATTGAGTAATCGAAACAGATCATTAAACATCCTATCGTTGAGAAAAATGCGATTTTCATCGACCACGCTATATTTCTACGCGTAGCCATTTCGGTAAAGCGAAATGAACGTCAACTGTCGGCCGCAGAAAATGGCATAATAAATATGACGGGTGGTTCCGTCCCTAACAATTGACAATAGAGGTGCGGATCGCGTGAAAATCGCTGACGACGCCATAGGAAACGTGCCCCTCGACACTTTTCCGGTCGAACGGAAATTTTCCGTCGTCGCGTCGCGACGTCTCTGCCTTCCGGTTCTCTGAAAAGCGCGCCATTTCTCGTCCTGCAACCGGGGGGTTGGTGGAAACGGATGAAAACCACGGAGAAAATAGTGTTTCACGGTCCTACAATTTTGTAAAAATACGATACCGATGAACAATGAAATCGATGAAAATAATCGAAAACTTGAGATATTTCTTGAGCCAATGTTATCTTTTCGAAAGTCCACCCTGTATTAAAGTGTCCCACGTTGTTATTAACACACTGTGTATTATAGTAATTATAACGATCATATAAAATGTGATTTCATGAAAATCCAAGTGTACCTGTGTTAAAAAATATAATAAATATTTTCACAGTCACCAGACGCGGAATCGGATCCGCAAGAGCCTATTCGTCGCATAACATCGACGTACCCAAACGACTCAAGGTCTCCATTCTATGATCCCTTCGGCCTGGACATGAAACCTCTCGCCAGACTTTATTTAAATCGGCAGAGACTCTACGAGAAGACTTGCGACGACGCGACCGATGAAACGACTGATACAGGTGCTACTACCCCTCAGCCAGGCAGTAACCGAAAAAATAGCAAGTATCGCTTATTCTGTTGTGTTTTTTTACGTTTTGATCCGTGAACATGGGCGACCGGAAGTGGACAGAGAATTTCTGGCGACAGGCGTACAATAATGAATACAACTTACTCATTTGTCTTCTTGTGATAATTCGACGACAAATATGAAAACGATTTTTAATATAAGATTCATTTCTGCAATTTATACAAGTAAAATGATGTATATTTATATTAATTTTTACCGCGTTCCATCCAAGTTTTCGTTGTTAATCATGTACGACAGGGTTCACACCGAGCAAGCTTTTACGGAAACGTAAGCAGTGTTAGGCGAGGATTACCTTTCACTATAACACATTTAGTGTCGCGCTCAGTGCAGCCGAGTAGCATGATCGTTCGAGAAATATCTCTTTCCTCTCGAGCTCGCTGTGTCATGGAATGTTTGCTTAATCGCTGTGAAAGATGTTCAAGCTGACTCGACGGAAATTGAGGTAAACGAAGCTTGAAAGTAGTCTCAATTTTTTTTGCGTTCGCTTGTTTATTTATAGAAATTGAATGTGGGGCTGGTGAATCGTGAGTGATTTTTAGGTTTACAAATATTACGAGGAACTCTTATTTAATAGAAAATTATTATGTAAAAATTCATTTTTTTATTCTTCGTACTTGAAACATTCACGATTCAACCAGATTCCTCATTTCGTAGTCGGATATATTTTGTTAATTTATTTATAATGTTGGTTTGCATTCTAACTTAGTGCGTTCATAGTAGTTGAATGCCTGATGAATTGTTATAATTGTATTGTATGTAGTGTACCATCATTGCCGTTAATGAAAAAAAAATTTAACAGTCAGAACAGAACAAGAATAATCTACTATTTTGCCTGTCAGTATTTGAATGTTGATACAAATATGGTTCTCGACAAAAATAAACCCATGTGGAATATCTTTTAACGTAATTTGAATTTACGGGCTCGGGAATCGTTTCAGTAGAATAACCCATCGCATCAGACGTATCTTACCCGTACTTTCGACAATCAATAACTCTGAAGCTAAGCGCTTCGTGCAATTTCGTTATTCTAGATTACAGTCTTACTTTGGCATCTAGAATCGTCCCTTAAATTTTCTGACAACCAGTAGCTGAACATCCTATACATATACATAAAACAACCCCCAAAATTGTTCCGCCAGTGGAAAGCTCTCGTCAGTGGGGTTCGCGTAATTAAAACGAAGTGTGAGGTCTCGAGTGGTGACGTTGACGAGCTATGTACTTTCTGACATACGCAGAAGCCTGCAGAGTGACACCATGGGGTCCTTGGAGTGCGTGCTCGGTGACATGCGGTCGTGGCAGTCAGCTCAGACAGAGGCATTACCGGGACGAGGTCGCCGCCTCGCTGAACAAGTGCAGCGCCAACTTAACTGACAGGGCGACATGTTACGGGAAAAGTCCCCATTGGTAATTTCGGGAATAGTTAAACAACAGAAAATTCCATAAAGACTCACCACCAGGGTTGCGAAGCTTCGATCATAAAACGGTACCACGATTCGTTTCAGCAGCAAAGCAGGCCGTCACGCTGGTTTACTGGAGACCGAGATGTGCGCGCTGGACGAGTGGAGCAGCTGGAGTTCTTGCACGACGACATGCGGCCCCGGCCATCAAACGAGATCGCGGAACTTCCGCGAGAAGAAGCACCGGAAACAGTGCAAAGCGATCCCGGATGGGCCGGAACTTCAGCAGACGATCAGTTGCGAGAACGTTCCGTGCCCGGACGAGGATCTCGACGAGGTAAGAGAACCATCTAGCCAGGAGGAGGACAATGAGAATGATGAACAGGAAGACAATGGTGACGGAGAGGATTACGAGGGAGAGGAACCGGCGGTGGAGGTAACCGAGGAATGGCTGCAGGTACGGAATCCCTGTGGGGACATTCATCAGAACGTGTCGCTAATCATGCCGGCTACGTTGTTGCAATTGTCGCAGAGTATACGTTGCATTTTGGTAACAATAACAGCTTGGACTGGGATCATTGTATAATATTAGGACGATGTCATTATAAGAGCGGAACGGGTAGTATCTGGTTTACTTTTCACAGAGTTAAGCGAGACTTTATTATTGTTATTATCATTGTCATTTGTAATAGAATACTTTGAAAATGTTGATATTTGAGTCATTTTTTTTTTAACGTAGTGTAAATCCAATTTTGAGAAAAATGAGTTGAAGCTGAATGGAAGTTGTCTTCTTTTGACGTTTATAATAACAAAGTCAATACGGAAAAATTCTGAGATCCGATGAGTTTCGAAATTGTTTAACTTAGAAGGATGAAGAACTTTTACCATTCATGAAAATCACTAACATATTCAACAAATTATGAACCGCTAATTGAACGTTTTTTTCTTTTAATAACTCGAGCAACATTCGAATCATTACTAACAGAGTATAACTATAATTCATACCTGCACCATTTCTCGCAGATGCATCCATGGCACTGGCATCCTCACGTAAGTCGATTTACTCACGAGAAACCGAAAACGATGATCCACGTATGTGAAACGGGAATGAATGAAAAGATCTCGAAAATTGTTGTCTGTTACTGAGAAGAATTCAAAATTGATATATCTTAAATTCCTGTACATATCATTTCTTTTAGACTTTGAAGATTAATTAATCAGTGTTTAAGTGAAATTAAAAAGAATTTTAATTAACTATTATTTAATCTGATATTTTTTCACAAATAATAATACTCATTATTATTGTCCAGCATTATGATCGTTCGTTATCTCTGTTGAATGAATGTAGTGTTATATTTTTTCGGTTTATTCAGTACCATTACGTTAATTAAAAATAACTTTCATTCACAGCATTATCAATATCGCAGCTTCGTTTGATAATTTCATTTTTTGAAACCTTTCACTAATGTTCATTTGTACATACACAGCTTCATTTATGATTTATTCATTTATACATACTGTTTCAAAGTACATAATGTGAACTAAACTTGTTTTTCATGATGTATTATATACCACTAATTTTACAAGATCGTTGCGAACGTTCTTACTGCGTCAATGTATATAAAAAAGACATTTTTGACAACTACAAACTGAACGAGAAATTAGAAAAACCTGATAAAAAATTAATGAAAAGACTAGCATGTTAACCGTTTGCACTTATTGGCTTGTTACTAAATTACATCTGTATTATTCCGATTTGTATGAAACACCAACTTGAAAATCAAACATCGAAAACTAAAAATACGAATTGGACACTGACAAATTACTTAAAAATGACAACGCTGAGACAGTTCTTAAGATATTCATTGGTACGTGTAATAAATGTTCAAGGCAAGTGCAAAGGATTAATTGCTCAGAAAGGACTAGAACTCCTGATAGAGAGTATAATTTTCGTTGATTTACTCGTTAGAAGTGTCCCGAGGATCGCTACACGCCGTGGTCCCTCTGGTCTCCGTGCAGCTCTAGTTGTGGTCCTGGGGTACAACTGAGATCCAGACTCGTGGATAAAAATTGGAGCAGTTTGGGGGACAAGGACGACGACGTCAGCCTCGAAGAGTGCAAACAACAGCAGGCTGCCTGCGTGGCTAATATTCCAACATGTGATTTCTCAAAGGAAGAAGCAGAACGTGAGTCGAACATAATTATATCCGATTAAAAATCTGACGTATTTAATAACATTGTGTATCGCAAGGTTTACAATTGAATTAATTTACAAAAAATTATGGTTTATACTCTGATTGTGCCAGGAAAAGTGACGAGGAACTGAACTGATTTCAGATATTTGCAGTGAACCGATGAAGAAAGGAAGTTGTAACGGCAATATTTTAAGGGCCTACTTTGACACACAGTCGCGCCGCTGTCGATTATTCAGCTTTTCCGGCTGCGATGGAAACCGCAATAATTTTCAGACTGAACAGGACTGCAACAATGTCTGCAACGATTACCAGAGTAAGTTTCGCATCGTTGCCTAAGCGATATCGAGGACCTTGAGAAAATGTTGAAAATATTCAATAAAAGCCTCTGATGATTAACATTGTTCAATGAGATTGAAATTTCCAAAATTGTAAAGTGACTTGTAAATAACTTCCCGAAAGGATTGTTATAGTCATTTTTTGTAACAAAATCTTCTACCTTGCTTTGCGCACGCTTGCTCGTTAAACAAACGAAGGAGAGTTACGAACAAACTCATCAACACCGGTGAAAAGCTATAAGGTGTCTCTCAGCAGCGTTCTCAGCTATCATATACCCGCGCAGGAGCAGCGCAGCGGGAAGACGAAACGAGCTCATTATGGTGACGCTGACTACTACACGTCGAAACAAAAATCATTCGTCCGTTCAAAGTCATCGAAAAGCTGTCTAAACATTCGCAAAGATGGTTTTAAACAGTCGAATGATCTTGATTCGACTCCACATCACATAATTATAATTCTTTGTATTTTTCATTTAAACCAATGGTTACTTATAATGTGAAATTCACTGATATTCTTTCTTACAGAAAGTCTAATGTTCAAAGGCATGGAGGCCGACAGTCAGGTCATAGAATCGCCTGACAACATGGAAAGTGTCGATTGCGAGGTGTCCGAATGGAGTAAGTGGTCGAAATGCATAGGTTGTAGAGGATACACAGTTAGTACCAGAGATATTACGGTAAATATTCCTTTGGCGTTTATAAAACAAAAATAAAAAAAATAAATATTTAATAATTAAAGGGCTTCAAAGCCGCTAATAACTTTATTAATATTGAAATAATTAAAAAAAGCCACTTAAACTTTCATTCAACTGTTTTGGCGTTTCACGTAGGTTTTACCGAGAGGTAATGGCAAAAATTGTCCAAAGAAACGTCATCGTAAAAAAAAATGCCACAAAATTCCACCGTGCTGTAAGTGCTATAACGAGTGAACCTAATGCAATTTTAATATCGCGCTATAATTAAATAAATATATAATTCGCAGCCCTACAAGGCGACGGACCAGGTCGGCGTACTTACCGTGACCGAAATTCAGCAGCAGAAGAAAATGAAAGTAAGTTTTAAATATTCAAAATAATATTATATCATTAAGTTTTTTTTTAGAAAATACGGACAGTATTGTTATGAACCTATCGTAGGTAATATGGTAGTGTAATAATCGTGTAACGTGCATGCTCAAATGAATCTATACAGGATAATGATTTGTTTAATTAGTTTCAGTTGATTGCAAAATGACACAATGGTCCAGTTGGTCACGTTGCTCAGCAACTTGTGGAGAGGCATCAGAATACAGGATAAGAACAGTCAAAATTCGTCCCCTAGGTCCCAGGGGCAAGCTGTGCCCTGCTCTCGTAGAGTACAAAAAATGTCACAGAATAGAGTGTCCGTAATAATATTTATCTAATTATTTACATATCCATTTTCTATTTCATTTGTACCATGAAAATATTTAAATTTTAGGTATCATTTAAAGCATGTCACGTATCAATAAATCAAGTGCAATAAAAGTTTATCATAAAATGAAGTTTTGTTATAATAAATATCATCTAATACATTAAAATTTCTGTACTTTCTATATGACAATCAATAGAAACTTTTGAAAACAATTAAAAAAATATAACATTTTATAAAGTAGATTTCTATAGCACTTGATGAATTGTATTGAAGTATTGATTCAGGTTAGGTGTTTTCTATGCTTTAATAACAGAGCATTCGGTATAATTACAATTGTATAAATGGTGAAGTGATGCTATTATCATTAGACAAACAATTGTACCAAAGAAAATATGATGCTCTTTTTTATTTATGGTATGGCAGTTAATTAAAAATATATATGATAAAGTTGTAGATTAATTAATATAACGCACAGAAAACTCATACCACATTTCATATAATAGTTTCTTATTTTAAATTATGGAATCTTACAAAGGATGTTAATTAGATATGGTATTAGGTGTCACAAACCTTTTCTCATTTAGAATTCTATTAAAAAAGTAATAAATATTAAACTTTTATAATTCAATAATTTTCTCTCTAATCCAAGAGAACTGCATTCCAGTTACTTATAAAACAATAAAAAGCAGGTCAATAAGTATAAAAAAAAATATAATTTATCAAGGTTTCTGGTAACTATGTTTCTAAACATACTAGATTTAATATTTGACTATTAGATTGTAAATTTTACAAAAATTTAAGAAAGAAATATATATACAAAGGAAATAATACGTTTCATGTGGAAAAGTACATTAAAAAACAAGTACTTAAAAATGCAGTTTCTCGAATATTTTGTGGACTAAAATGGCCCACTTATAATAGTCATTCATATTGATCTATAGAAGTATTATAAAATATATATTTGCGGCATTTACAATGTAAAGATTTAAGAAAATATAGATCTCAATTTAAGACCAATGTTTCAATTAGAATCTATTATAATCATAAAATCTTAAGATTTACATCAATTCAGTTAGACAAGTTCTATCATTGTTGAGAACATATTTGTTAACTATAATTACCGATTAAATGAAATAAGTAACATATCGGTAGATAGTAAGATGTTTATTTATTATTAAGCAAAAAATATTAAAACAGTGATTTCATCACTCTTATTCGACAATAACGATACTGTACGCAATATAAGACAAAATGAAGTTCAAAACTCTGTTCCTTGTTTAATGCTAACATAGCATTGATAATAACGAAATTGAGTACAATTATGAAATGTGAAGTTTTATCAAAGTATTATTTGAAATATGGATTTTAATGAACTGTAAAACGACTTTACAGAGACTTGTCAATATAACAGTAGAAAGCTGTTTTGAATCTCATTTTAATACTTAGGTGTAATGTTTTTCAATCCAAGAAATAAATACTGTTCACTTTGTCATTTAATATATTTAATGAAGTAATTGGAAATGATTCTTTGTACATCACTGGAACTACAATAAAACACAGATTACAGCAATTTCTATGTATTGTTGCTCTAGCTTTTCACATTATTGATATTTAACTCGCACAATACATATATTTATGCAATATTTAGTAAAATACATTATTTTACATTATATCACATTTTCTTACTATTGAAAATTTAAGCATTTTTCTAGTTAGCAATTTGTAGCTATATTTTCTTAGAACTGTCACTGGCATTATTTAATACAGGATGGTATGTGCAAATGACACAGTTACCCTTTTGTCTTTCTACTGCTATAGTTCCCTCTACTTTACACTTTACATGCTTTAACAATTGTTCCTGTAAAATCAATATTAACATGTATGTTCATATGTACAGCAAAATTATTATTTCATTTATGTTTTCATTGTTGGAAACTTGAAAATTTTCTTCTTGGAACTCTAACTTTTTTAATCTACAATTTGGTATTCTAAATAATAAATCGATAAAAAATTTATCTTCACAATATGATACAACAGATTGCTCATGTAAAACATATATTGTATAATCGATATGTTTTCTTACAGTTAGAAGTTGTAAAATGAATAAATGTAGAATTCAAATGTCAAATAATTTCTTATAAATTTGTCATTTTATTCATATACTTTAGCCATTGTAAAAAGAATTTATAGGGGCCCAAATATTGTAAAGAATTTCAACATTCAAATGCTAAAACTTATGAATACAAATATATTTTTCATTGGAGGAATGATTTTTTTACCTTTTGGTTGTCATAATGTTTTAGTAGAAGTTTTATCCGGTGTCCCTTTTGCAATAACTTGTTGATATTTTTTAGTTTTACATCCAAGTCATATTCTGTAATCTTGGTGTCTATGGAAAAAACCTTAAAACTCTTAAATTTGATAGATTCATGGTTTTTAACGTTGTCATTTCTCTCAGTTTCGTTTGCAATAATCTCTTTATGAGTACACAGCTTATAAACCTCTCTTTCATCACTTCCATCAGTGTATAACAGTTTAATTAAGTGAAAATTGTTGCGTTTAGCAAGTTTCATAGCATCCTCCAAAAGAACAATAGTTTTAGATTGATCAAGATTAATCAGTGTAATCTTAGGGATTCTTGGTGTTTTTATTTTCTTCTGTTTTTGATTTTCCTCAGGCTCGAGAATGATACAATAACTTCTACAACAATTTATCATTGGAAATTTAAAAAATTTATAAGGTACATTTCGACAGATTTTATTAGACGATTTGAACATAAATGGATTACTACTATGGTACAGAAATTTCATAATATTTACAAGGTAAACCATTGTGCAATGTCTCACAAAAACAATATTTTGATTTATAAATTTAATGTGACAACATAAGGTTATATTTACCACGAGCACAGACGAAGTATACCTGTCATACCTGCCTGTACTGATCGTGGTGATCTATGTGGATCTATGACATAGATTCTATGCCACTCACCAGTGAGTCGCCACTGGCTACTGGCTTCTAACGTTCCTAAAAACACTATTTGACATCCCTTTTAAATAATGAAAATACATGTTTACAATACTTTTATATGTATTTAAATACATGTAATTGGAGATTATTAATAAAACATATAATTAGTTGTATCAAAAAGGAACTTATAGTGCTCACGCCCGGAAAGTCGTTGTTCTCGGGTAAGTACTATACATATATCATATATGCTGATACATGCTAGCGTGGAACCAGGATATGGGTAGATTTCTACTACTATGCTAAATAGAATCGGCCACTTGGTGCAGCACATATGCTCGGAAACAACGAATTCCTGGGCGTGAGCACTCTCATTTCCTCTCTAGTAGTTGTATTATACTTATATTATTTTTCATAATGCACTATTGAAACCGTAATAAAACGTATACGCTGTATAAATTCGAACAAAGTGTTAATATCAAATAACAGGTTATTCAAAGAGTCCATTTAATTGACTTTGGATTTAGCTTATAATTTAAAACTTATTTCCAATTTTCATTTCTCACGCTTCATGTAAATTGGCCTTTAAATTCGATAAATATATCACACTTGAATTCATTGATTTGTCGGACTGTGCTATGATTGGACAACCTGTTTCGATCACGTCACGACAGAAGAACCGACCAATCAGTGACTTACCTTTCTGTGTGTTCGTTTACGCGTATATTTAGAAGCGGAAACATTGCCCAGTCGGCCGTTTCCGTCTTCCCAGTGCCTGTCAGCCATTACAGCTCTGCTCGCCGGGTCTTGCAGGGTGAGTTTCTCTAAATATTTTCTAGTCTTGATCCTGTAGATTTTTTTGTCCTACCCTATAAAATCAGTACAAAAAAAGCAATCTGTCCTCATAATTGCGGCGAGAGAATTTTTAGACTTTTAATCTTGCACACAGGTGTAACTGATACAGCTGACATAGTTCCCGAAAAATCGAAGATTGTCCTTACGGAACTGCTAGTCTATCCGGGAACAGGTTCGCCTAAACTTTCGTCCAGATGTATAACAATAGTTATTCCAATCACAGCAGGTATGCTATTGACAAATTGTTTTTTACACGCGGAAACAGTGAAATGAAATATTTAATGATGAAACCGAGTGAACTTTTTTTTGTAATATCGTGGTCTCCACCATTTTGTTCGTGAAGGTCTTACGATCGCTGATCTTATTGAATAGTTCAGCAACGTTGAAACGATGTGTCGAAATGTGTGTATAAATTTGATATTTTTTAACACAATACAATAAAATTTATACATATTGCGAAAGCATTTTGTTCAGGGGTCAATTAACTACTTCGTACAAATAAAAATGGCGACATGGTTGTCTTAAAAGTTGATGACAGGAACATAATTGAATATATGAAAATTGTCGTTTATATTTTGATATGTTTTCTATGCATGTAAATATATAATGCATTAGTTTACTTGTAATACATAATTATTATATTGAAACAATAATATAGTAGTTTTCAATTTATTCATATTTAATTGTACATACGTGTATAAGGAAATGCAAGAAATATTTGCCTGGAATAACATAATAATGGTCCTTCATTAACAATGTCCTACTTATAACCAAGTCCATTATTGATGACAGAGTCAAACAGCTTCTTTTATGAACCAAATTTTATACATTAAATATAGTTGTGGGGCTATATATAAATTAATGCCTTCAGGTCCAAAAAAAACTAAAGAGATCTTTATGAAATATGGAACTGGTTGTCGAAAGTCCAACATATTGTATAAGTATAATAATGAATGCAGGAAATATGTTGGCAGCATTTTATGGAATTGATACATTTTAGGCCCAGAGGTAACAGAGACTCTGGTAACCGCAATGGAGGTGGAACATATTGGAATAGCCAGCAACAAGCACAAAAAGATAAGCAAGTTAAGAAGCAAACTCAGAGGAGGACTCCCGGGGATATGCTAAAAAAGCCTAGCTGGGATTTAAACAAGTTGCCTGTGATCACGAAAAACCTGTATATTCCACATATCAATGTTTTGAAGAGGTCATCAGATGATATTGCCAAATATCATATTGGCAAAGAAATTACTGTAAAAGGAAGTAATACACCTTCACCTATCCAAGCATTCGAAGAAAGTAATTTCCCAGATTATGTGATGGAAGAAATAAGGAAACAAGGTTTTGCTGAACCAACAGCAATCCAGGCACAGGGCTGGCCGATTGCACTCAGTGGGCGTGATTTGGTTGGAATAGCTCAAACAGGATCTGGAAAAACTCTAGCAGTATGTATTTCATTGCTATTCATTTTGTGATTTTTGAACGACTCGTTGCCTAAAACAGCCTAAGTTTTATCAAATTCTGACACATGTAATGAACAAAATATTAACTTATAAAAAAGAGAGGTTGGTTCAGTATTATACGGGGTGAGACATTATCACAGAGTTGTATGGTTTCAACATCCATGTATTCGGGTATATAGCAATAACTTTATTGTAGATTGAAACATTTAGTTTTTTAAAAACACATCGAATATACTATTATAATGTTCTTCTCAAAAACATAGAACTGTGTACTTTCATTTTTTTTTATTGTTCTGAGGAACAAAAATTTCAAATTAACATATTCAGCAGAGAATTTAGTATTATATCAAATAAAGACTACCTTTAATGAGATAAATAATATTAAATGTAACATTATTATGTCTGTTTTTCAGTACATATTACCAGCAACAGTGCATATTAATAATCAACCAAGATTAAGTCGGGGAGACGGTCCGATCGTTTTAATCCTGGCCCCAACTAGAGAACTGGCTCAACAGATTCAAACTGTTGCTAGGGATTTTGGTTCCTCCTCCTGTATCCGCAATACCTGCATTTTTGGTGGTTCTCCGAAAGGGCCACAGGCTCGTGACTTAGAACGTGGAGTTGAGATATGCATCGCAACACCTGGTAGATTGATCGATTTCCTTGAGAAAGGAACCACAAATCTACGTAGATGCACGTACCTTGTTCTGGACGAAGCGGACCGTATGTTGGACATGGGATTCGAGCCACAGATACGAAAAATTATTGAACAAATAAGACCCGACAGGCAGGTGCTGATGTGGTCCGCGACATGGCCCAAAGAAGTTCAGGCTCTTGCCGAAGACTTCTTATCAGATTATATTCAAATTAACATTGGTTCTTTGACGCTGGCCGCCAACCATAACATCCGTCAAATTATAGAAATCTGTCAGGAGCACGAGAAAGAGTCGAAGCTCTCGAATCTACTTAGAGAAATTAGCAAGGATCGAGGGAGCAAAATGATAATCTTCGTTGAGACAAAGAAGAAGGTAGACGATATCACAAAGGCAATCAAGAGAGAAGGTTGGCCAGCCATCTCTATTCACGGTGATAAATCGCAGCCCGAGAGAGATTATGTTTTGTCTGAATTCAGAAACGGCAAGACCATGATCCTTGTCGCTACTGATGTAGCTGCTCGTGGATTAGACGTGGAAGATGTGAAATATGTAATTAACTTCGACTATCCGAATAGCTCCGAGGACTATATCCATCGTATAGGAAGGACAGGCCGCTGTCAAAGTGCTGGCACTGCGTATGCTTACTTCACACCAAATAACGCAAGACAGGCGAAAGAATTGATCTCTGTTTTGGAAGAGGCTGGTCAGGTGATAAACCCACAGTTGGCTGATCTGGCTAATTCGATGAAAAATCAATACGGTAAAGGTCGTCAGCGTTGGAGTCATGCTCGCTCTAATAAAGATAATAACTGTGGAAGTCCTAGGAATAATACCAGTCCGACAGCGAACAGTTGGCAGAACCAACACATTCAGAGCAATCAGCATATCCATAACAGCGTCAATAATCAGGACAGAAATGTTGTACGCCATCAAAATGGATACCAGAACGGTCGTCAAAATAATTTCCAGCCTAACTATCAACAGCAGCCACAGCAGCAACAACACCAGAGACAGCCTAACGCTTACCCCAATAATTGTCAGAGTACTAGCAACAGTTATCAGGCTGGATATCAGAACACCAATATACCCAGATATCACAACCGAACAGGAGGTTTCCAAGGTAATCGGTACCATAATCGGCAGAATACGTACAGTGGCAATCAAACAGGGGGACAGAACATGTATTCGATGGCGGCACCACCATTCATGATGCCATCCAATGGACATACCGATTCTGGGATGCAGAGCCTCGTGAACAACAAGTTCTTCCAGACAAATCGACCACCACCGAACACTGGAGCTTGTGCTTATCAGTCGATGGGCTACGGCCAATTTCAAGCTGTGTCGCCGTACAGTTATACTTATCCGCCCACGCCAGTGCAGCAGTGACGCTTTTCGAGATATAAGTCGGTAAGAGTGCAGGCTAAGTAAGAGATCAATTTTTTTCTGTCTACATTTGGGCCCACTAATGTTTACGGTTTGTGTAGAAGATATTGGGTCTCCTTCGAATATATGCGTAATATAATATTTCTTCTTTTCTTTATCATTTATTATTTTCTGGAATGTTGCCGATCACAAACGTGTAAAACGAAGTAAAATATCAGTTTTTGGTTGTTCGTGAAGAAAATAGTGACATAAAAATCCAAAGTACCATTATTTCGCCCAGGAAGACAAATCGTAACGTTTATTCCAAAGGAAACAGTAAACGAGAAAAATTGCAAGTCGCGTACCGTTAATCTCCGAGGCACATTCCAGTTGAGTTTTCTGAAGTAGTAGTAGTTGTTTAGCAGTGGTACATTGATATAATCATTACTGGATGTAGACTATGACCAGATATGTAGGCTTAAATAATATGGTCATATCTCTAAAAAAAAAAAGTAATTACTCTTCTTGCGATAACTATGTAAACGACATTTAATGCTTTCCTGAAATGCACGAAACATATAGAAGGGGGGTGTGGGTTAACGTTTTCATATTTGATAATTTATTTATATTTTGCATATATATATATGTATGTACAGGCAATGCTCTTCAAAATGTAAGGCCTTTTGCATAAAAATTAAGCCGTACACCCGTTTTGCAAAGCGCACGACGATGGTATCAATCGTATGTGTTCTCTGTTCTATAAACGAGACTGCTGGATTGCGTGTCTCTGATATAGAAAGGGGTGGAAGTAATCTCATTAAAAGAGGGAAAGAAATTAGAGCACTTTGATGAAGGAATAATCCAGCATAATTATTATAGCGTACAAAAGCGAGTACTTCGTTGACCATCCTGGCTCGGTTCTTTGGAACGTATTCAAAGGCGTGCCGATACGGGAAAGAGAAAGGAAAACTTGGGCTTTAGGGGGACAACTTAAATTAAGCATGTAGTCACAATGGCTGTGTACCTCGGCGCAAAGTTTGATACCTTATTTTTATAATATATATCGAAAGTAATTTGTTGTTAAACCAACGAATGATTATAACGATGATAAAAAAAAAAGATGATAATAATAATAATGAGAAACATTGTTGTTTGATGTTTATGCAATTGGCCACTGAGTGGTCTTGCCTTTGCGGTGCCGTATCAATATGGGCACGCGCAGGCTGGCCGCGATCAAATGAATTTAGTTGTACCTGTTTTTTAGTTCGCGCTCGTCGAAATTTTTGCTATTTTTTAGGGGGAACGATTCAGACTATCCCGGACAGATTTTCTATCGAAACGTTTAAAAAAAATGCGCCGCGTGAACATACCCGAATGTGTATGGGACATTAAAAATGATTTAACATAATAAACGAAGAAAACGTCGCGAAAACGTTGTTACGGCCATTCGAAAGCGTCTCTCGGTGGTGTATATGTACATATATTTCACGCGAGATGGAAACGAGACGTGAAACTCTCGTTTGCCGCCGCGAGCCGGCCACGAAACCGATCCGTTGACAGCGCATAATAAGTAATTTTTTGCGGGCCTCCAGATTACTCTGTACCACGTCACTACTCAAATAAATGAATAGTAGATTTGAGCCGACAGAGAAGAATGCAAGACTCGAAAATACACGCGAGCCGAAACAAGGACTCGTTTGCGGAACGACATTGTTGTGATAATTACATGTAACGCTCTTTCGTGAAACGGTCTTTCTCACAGTTCGTTACACTTGATTACGCACAGTAGAGAAAATGTTGTGAACAGCAGTACGTGTGGCATACTACTACCGTTTTTTGGTCGGTTCGAACGCGCGCGTCACACCGGAAATACTTTTCAACGGATTTTGCTCTCGACCGGGTGGAAATTCAGTGGAAAAAGAAAAGTAACCACGCCGATTCGTTTCTAGGTTTCTCACACGGTGTCGTAGCCTTTATATTATTCTTTCGGACTTCAGAACAATTTAAGGGTCGCGAGAAATGTCTAGGCGCGTCCAAATGGTATTCTTGTCTTCGCCCTTTTTGGACACTGTGGATGCTTGCACGCTCCTACTGGCGTTAATCTGACCGCACGGTGGTCGCGTGTGTCAGGGTTGAATAGTGATATAATAATAGGAAGAAGCGTATGCTACGAGTATTTAAGAATTCTGAATACTCATACATTGCGTACGCCCTCTATGAAATCATCCGGTTTATCATTTTGTTTCTTCTCTTCTGTTTTCGGTCTGGAAAACTATGCTCCACCGCAGTCTATTGGAAGATTATCCTGGTACACTGACTAACGATTTACTCCCAATGTTGTTGACTTTGTTAATCGGTATCGACTGTCGTAATATTTATCCATACTTTTAATTATGATTACACCACAAACATGGTACACATTGGCGTAGATTTTTCGGATGGTTTAAATATTATGGGATGGGTGCACCTTGTGTCCATATATGTAGACTATGCATCGTTATTTAAAAAAAATTTTTTTTTTTTTTTTTTTTTTTTTTTTTTTTTTTTTTTTAACGAACAGATAATAAAATCTAAGCAAATCTACGATACTCACAATGAACTGAGGCTATCTTCCACATGGACATTGTCTATATTCTGATTGTTGAACATCTTGGAACTGTAACCCTTTGTAGTCTACCTTCTCTCTTTCACGAATCAACTCCGAAAAACTTGAGGGTGTCCAATATGCATATCTTCCTTAACAAATGAATCTCTCTGATATTGCGTTAAGTTCTAAGCAAGAGCAGTGAACTCGCAAGATAGGGCGACAAAGGGTTGACATTTTATACGTATACTTTGTTCTTTTCCATGAAACACACGGCGTTGCACTTTTCAATTCTCAGTGAACGAAAACGTTATGCAAGACACATTTTAAAAGCAAACGGAACAAAAAAATATTAACATTGATAGTGGGTGTACGCGTAGCTCTGTGATATGTAAGATGTAGCATATTTATAGATCTACCTATTGTGCATCATGGTTAAAATAAGGAACGTATCTTATCAGTTTTATACGTGGTATACAAATCATGCGATCCTAAATGAGGGTGTACTGCGAGAGCTCGTTGTCTACTCTAGGGGAAGAGAAAAGGAGCAAAAAAGTTGTTAATGCGAAAAAAGACCAGTATTCCTTTCTTTGTGTTTGCTCAGCGAATTCGCGTTTTGTCGGAATCACAAGAAAAAGACAAAGGGAGATGGAATCGAAGGATGATAAACGTGTATTATTTCTGTTGAGCGTTCTTCTTTTCGTGAAATCAAAAACCAATATATATATATATATATATATATATAGTTTATGAGAAATTCATTCAATACATGAGGGTACGTCGTTCTTTTTTTTTTTTTTGCTTCTCTTGTACTCCCGAATCCCGTTCTTTTTGTACGTTTGTCCTGTGTTGTTAAGGTTGCGTAGTCTCTTAATATTCGCGTGTTTGTCGCTGAGAGGAGGTGTCTTTATAAGAAAAGAGGTTTAACGCCCCGTTGCTGCGAGCATATATATATTTTTTTTTCTCGTTAAATTTCACGTTCTCTTTGTTTTTATTCACGACAAGCATCAGTTCGAAATCCTGTGTTCATTCTGCATCGTACTAGGTAGAAAGATTAAGGAACTGTTAAGCATTAGTTCCCCATCGTGTGAACGAGGCACACACATACACACGGGTTAGCTAACACTTGACAAGTGAAGTCGTATCTTCGAAGATTCGTACTTCTTTTTCCTACTAGTCGACAATTTTAGTTTGTATTATTATTGAATTTCGTTGTTAACTATTATGGAATGCCTTCTCGGTGAAATCTCTTTGGCGAACCGTAACTCGACGAGGCTAGGTGTCCTCGGTTGTTACACACGACGATATGTCCCTTCCCTTCAACTTCCCCTCTCTGAAAGAACAAAAGAATCTTGCCCTGTTGGCGTTACAAATCGAAGAAAGAGAAGTAGTTAAAGCGTGTTCAACGACATACTCCTGTAGCATCAGTGGACTCGAACGTATTGGTCGATATATATTTTTCTATCGGTTCCCCATCGGTGGTTGTTAAAACTTTTGAGCACACAGAGGATATGCAGTTTGTTTCGAAAGACATCTGTAACGCGCCTTCTATCCGCGAAAGAGTTCGTACCATTTTTCTCGTGGAAAGTTCTCACGCTTGTATCAAGCACACACTGTCCTAAGTCCGTGAAACTACTTGCTCGGTTTAATGAGATATCTTCTATTTGTTCGCGTACTAACCGTTGTTTTCCCTCGCAGAACAAAAACGAAAACCGTTTAAAAACATACAGATAATTGGCACACAGTTCTCCATCGCGAGCTTTAGCCGAGCCTCGACACTTGTCCCTGTCGCGTGCTGAAAAAAAAAAAAAAAGAAAAAGAAAAGTCGTTGACGCGACGACTAAATAGCTTCGGGAACACGAGTACCTTTTTAATAATGCTGAACGCTGTGATATCGCGTACATAAACATTTTTATTATTATAAACGTAAATGTGCATATTGTAATGTTAAAAGAGTACTATTCTCCTTTATATGTGAAGACTGAATCTCGCCAACTTATACACAAGTTTAGCAGCCGCAGATACGTTCGTATACTGTAGACTACAGAATAGACTATTTGTATATTATTAATTATAACAATATGTTTTACGTGGGGTAGTGCCGTGTTAACGGGACGGTACTGTTATATGTTAGTTCGATAACGGGTGCGTGTTCGTATCGTGCATTTTATTGAGAGCCTAGTAGCCAGCAGGTGGCATCGTGACGAGAATAGTTGCGCGGGGGCCATCGTTTCTCTTTTTTGTTTCCTCTTATTCATCTTATATTTTTATTTTGTCCGCAATTCCGTCTAATTCGAGTCACGGGAGAGTAGCTCTATTTGGAAGCCGGTTTCATGCTTGATTTACCATTTTGCTTCGGCCACGTTGGTTGCTTTTTCGTTCGATCGTTAAATCGTTCGTGGAAAAGGGATACTGCAGCAACAGAAATCCGTTTCATGCTAGTTCCTATGATTGCATTCTTCTTTGTAACGTGAATGGGTTGCAGCTTAAATTTTGCAGATAAGTTGAAAAGACCTTTACCTTGATGCGTATTATATTTATCTGAGAAAAGAAAAAGAGAAGCCACCCGTTTTTATTTTATTCGTGTAGTTACATGTGTGCATTGCCGAATCTGTAAATTATTCTGCGACCGTATCTCAGTTGTTTGCTGTACACGTTGCTGCTATATTTTTCCCGTAGGAGAAATGTACCGGAAATTGTTGATCGATTTTCACTGCGCTCGATCAAACGTATTGTGCATTTCCGTGTTGTAACGAATTGTAACCCGAATGCGTTCTTCTTGTATTTAAACTTAACGGAAATCTCGAGGTTCGACGCGAAGAAGAAAACCCACGACAGTAAGATGCGTTACTGTTAGGCGAATATAAATCTGCAACAGTGCGTTTTACTATACAACACGCAACATTTTGTACACACCGTTCGTTGATTTTCCGAGTAAGCGTGAAAATTATTGTTCGTTTCTTCTTTCAAAGTCACGTTTTAAAAATAAATTTTCATTTTCTCGAACGTCAAACTCCGCAGACCTGTTAGTGTATATAAAAGTGTCGGAATATTGCACACTTGTATAACAACAGCAACTAAATTTACTGTGCAGACATTCGCGAAACTGTGTGCATCCAATACAGTTTGTAACCGAAGTATTTATAATTTTATCTAATGCGTCACATAATAATGGTACATATGTAAGCCTGGGCTATTCGATGGGAGAGGAACAGTGTCTTTAATTGATCTTGATGCGTGCTGAGATCATTCAATTGACAAATCTTATTTATCTCGTTTAAATTTTAATGACTTAAATATCAAAGGAAACACCGAACGTGTATTAAGTAAGTGGGCGCGCAAAGTAACTATACATTGTAAAAATTTATTTCATAATTTTTATATCATGTACAAGTGCGTGAATATCTTAATGTCTATTAGTTCTGCGTACACACTTGTTTTCTCTTTGTAATTATTGTATTTCCGTAGTATTATTCAACATTTAGAATTGAATAGTCACGAAAGGAACTTTATTTTATGCGTATCTTTAACTCTGTCGGTAAGAAGCTGCGATAGCTAATTGGAAAATCAATGTTCTCTACTAAGCTCAGTAGCGAGAGGGTTGAAGATACAAATGTCAGAAGTGGTATACCGTACTTGGTATTATTAGAAATGAATATTAGTTACAGGTGTTTCTTTGTAGAAACGTTTGCATTTTCCACAATTGGTCTCTAGATAGTGAAGCATACGGATCAGTTACTTTGTCTGATTGAGAATGCATTATACTATACCTACATCCAAAATATATCCAGACATATTTTTGGAGTCACAGATTGTTCGAGCAGATCTGTATGAAACGAACTTACGTGAATCTTGTAAACGACACGAAGTGGAGTTTAAGAAAAAAAAAAAAAAGAAAGAATTGTAACAAGTATAGGAATTGTGTGTGGTCGTCATTGGGGAAACGCAAGTACAGCACGGTAAACTTCCTGTTGTTGGAATAGTTCATTCTTTATGCATCTGTTCTGCACATTAGGAAGAGAAAGAGAGGAAGGAAACGGTAGTTTGAAAGATGCTTGTAATGTAGTGTGCTAAATTATATGAAAATGAGAGCGTAATGATTTAGTATGCATGATTTCAGGCGATATGAAGGCAGATATATGTAGAGATCAGGCCACTGATGTCCGGAAAGGATTTAAATTACAAAATATGAACACGTATTTTGTTCTTACGGCTTCATTGAATCATCACGCCTTACAATATGAAAGAGCTCGGCCAATGTCCCAAGATGTGTATACAAGATTGCAAACGAAACACTCTTAGATTAAAGAAGAAACCGCTCCTTGGTCGTCCTCGGATAAATTGTAACTAGCATTTGGAAATGATTTAAACTGCAGCAGAGAAGACGGCATACAACTGTATTCCATTTCTGAGTAAGAGCATATGCAAGGCAACACTCGAAAGATATACATTTGGGTGTCAATTTTACTGCTATAGTGCATTTATCAATTATTTATGTACATAACGTGTCTATATATATTTATATATAAACACATTATTTTGAAGGGAGAAGAGATATTCTTTTAGAACATGTAAATCATAGAATATTCTCTACAAAAAAAATGAACGATCATTTATCGCGTTATTAACAGATTCACTGCTGCCTTGCATTCTGATGATTTATAAAGCTACTGACTATTTATAAGAGGAGACGAATAACGGTGTTACAGATGATAACTGCCTCAATCAACTTGGCAGTGAATATGTTAAGGGTGACAAGTAATCTAGTTGGAATTAATTGTGGTCCTTGATGGGTCCAAAGTGGTCATATTAAAGTGAATACCTTTTTACGGTGCAGCAGTATTGAATATTTTCTACTGTGGAGACATTACTTCAGAAATTTTCTGAGGTGTATGCGGAAAAAAAGATAAAAAGTCTGCTGTTATCCACTGAACAGTGTTTGTTGCAAAGAGTTGTTTTATGAATACAGAAGATCAGTATTATGATGTGCAACTAAAATCGAAGTTGCGCGAGAACTTTATTAGCATTTCCCTTTTTTCCAGTATGTCACTTTGTTCTCGGACGAATGGAATAACGTGAATGAATTCGATTTCTGATCGTGTAAGCCGTTTTACTGCAGAACCAGTACTTTTTACGACCAAAGAGAGGTAACGTGACAGTGGCTTGTTTCTTTTTCGTTTCACTTTGAATTTACTATGATTTTCAACAGTAAAAAACTGAAACCATAGCATGAGTGTTATGAACATATTTTACTGCAATCTTCAATGAGTGATAGGAAGCAAGTGACATTTGTTGAAAGTATGTTAGAATTAATTATTTTTATGAATTGCTACTGTTTGAATACATATATGATTTTCTCGATAACAAGGAAAAATGAGTATACACAAATTATTTGTATATAAGGCAGCGTACAAAGTCGACGATTAAAACAAAAAATGGCGTAAAAGATGTTAAGTGACAATTCAATATTCAGATTCTCTTCTGTAGGTTTCATTAAAGTGCATTTCTTGTATGTTACACAGTATTATGGTAGAATATAAGAAATAAATATTGCAATAGTAATCTGTACTTTATTTATCATCTAAAAGTTCTACCATTTAACATTTATCTTTAATAATGTTAGACATTCGAAAATATGCATTTTTTCATGAAGGAATACTTCCAAATAGTGTTCGCCGTATCTTACGCAGGATTTTCTATGAATATCGGTAAGAATCGTTTAACGACGGGTAAACAGCGCTGACACCAAATTTTGACAAGCACTAAATTTGAAGCTTAAAGAACGTCTATTAATACTTTCCTGTGGCAGAGGATCAGTAATTACAAGAACATTGTTAAAATCGCAATTGTTTGCAACGGTTGACAGTGTATTTCTTCATGCGCACCTCGTTTAGTTCACTTTGGACAGCTCTTACACCGTTATGCTAGCAGTTCTCGTCTTGACCAAGCATTAGATTTGAAGCTTAAAGAACGTACATTAATCACCGTATATTGATAATAACAATAAATGTCCAGAACACTGTTAAAATTCCATTTAATCGCGGAATACCACTATTTTTTTGACCGGTGGCGCTACCCGTGGCAAATCGCTCAAACTGCTAGCCAAATTATATCGACAGGTGAGTGAAAATTTCTACTGATGGAGAAATGTAAATATCTCAGTAATTAAGCACTTAAATTGAACGTCATTAGTCTCAAATTGTCCCTCAGGACCTAATGCATGGACCCAGTAGTGCAGAACCTCTGAATTAATAAAATTAGTTATGCCTGTATTACCGTAACCTCTTATGGGGCGACAACTTGATTGCAAAATATTTCGATCGAATTTACACCGCTAAACGGGCATGATTCTTCTTCGTTTTGCATTAGATACAACGTTTAAAGAACGTAGATTACTATTCTCTAACGGCTGGACACTAGTAATTACAAGAACATTGTTAAAATCACATTTGTTTGCAACGGTTGACACTGTATCGCGTCATGCGTACCCGGGTTAGTTCACTTTGAATAGCTCTTACACCGTTATACGGATAACTTTCGTCTAGATAAAATACTCGATTTATAGCTGAAAGAACGTAGATTAATCTCCTGTCATTGAAAATAACAATAAACGACCAGAACACTGTTAAAATCGCATTTAATTGTTGAATACCTCTATTTTTTTTGACCGGTGGCGCCACCCGTGGCGAATCGCTGAAACTGCTAGGGTAAAATTGGCTAGCAGTTTCAGCGATTCGGCACGGGTGGCGCCACCAGTCGAAAAAATAGTGGTATTCCGCAATTAAATGCGATTTTAACAGTGTTCTGGTCGTTTATTGTTATTTTCAATGACAGGGGATTAATCTACATTCTTTCAGCTTCAAACTGAATGCTTGGTCAACACGCGAGCTGTCAGCATAACGTTGGAAGAGTAGTCCAAAGTAAACTAACCGTGGTACGCATTACGAGAGACAGTATCAACCGTTGCAAACAAATGCGATTTTAACAATGTTCTTGTAATTATTAGTGTCGACCCGTTAGAGTATAGTAATCTACGTTCTTTGAACGTTGTATCTAATGCAAAACGAAGAAGAATCATGCCCGTATAGCGGTTTCAATGCGATAGAAACGTTTTGGCAACCGGATTGCCGATCCAAATTATACCGACAGGTAAGTGAAAATTCCTAGTGATAGAAAAATGCAAATATCTCAGTAATTAGGCGCTCAAAATGAACGTCGTTTGTCTCAAAGTATTCCTGTCGACTCAATGCATCGACTAAATACGGCAGAACCCCAGAATTAGTATAATTATTTATGCCTGATTGACGTAGTCCTTATGGAGCGGCAACCCTAACTGCAACAAGTTTCAATCGCATTTACACCGTTAAACGAGTATCGTTTTTCCTCGTCAGGCATTAGATTCGAAGTTTAAAGAACGTAGATTAATACCCTCTAGCGACAGAGGACCAGTAATTACAAGAACATTGTTAAAATCGCAATTGTTTGCAATGGCTGACAGTATCTCTCTTCATGCGCACCGCGTTTAGTTCACTTTGGACAGCTCTTACACCGTTATGCTAGCAGCTCTCGTCTTGACCAAGCATTAAATTTGAAGCTTAAAGAACGTAGATTAATCACCGTATATTGATAATAACAATAAATGTCCAGAACACTGTTAAAATCGCATTTAATCGCGGAATACCACTATTTTTTTTACCGGTGGCGCTACCCGTGGCAAATCGCTCAAACTGCTAGCCAAATTATATCGACAGGTGAGTGAAAATTTCTAGTGATGGAGAAATTTAAATATCTCAGTAATTAGGTCCTTAAAATGAACGTCGTTAGTCTCTAATTATTCGTTATCACCAAATGCATCAATCTAATATCGCAGGCACAAATAATCTGAAGAATTCTCTCCGCCAACGGTATCAATACTGACAGAAATGTTTGGTCTAAATCTAGAGTTCTGCCATATTTAATCGATGCATTGGGTCATCACGAATACTTTGAGACAAACGACCTTTATTTTGAGTGCCTAATTACTGAGATATTTACATTTTTCTATCACTAGGAATTTTCACTTATCTGTCGGTATGATTTGCCTAACAGTTTGAGCGACTTGCCACGGGTGGCGCCACCAGTAAAAAAAAATAGTGGTATTCCGCGATTAAATGCGATTTTAACAGTATTCTGGTCATTTATTGTTATTATTAATATACGGGGATTAATTTATGTCCTTTAAGCTTCAAATCTAATACTTGGACGCAAGCTGTCTGTATAACACTGTAAGAGTTGTCCAAATTTGAACTGACCGGGGAGCGCATGACGAAGTTTCCTCTTGAAGCTTCAGTCGCTGTCAGACAATTGTTTTCAGACACTTCTGTCTCCGTAATTTCTCGAGTACTCCATAAAGAGATGAAATGAAAGGAAATTGTGGCCGAATAACCAAAGGACAGCGGTATCCAGCAAAATTTTCACGACCACAAGCAGTTTGCAAATACTGAGATACTTTCCCACGAAATTACCGTCCATCTTGCGTTTCGTGTCAGCGATCCCTTTTTTTATGATTCCGTGTTGAGCACATACCTGAGCAATCGCTGTTTTGCCTGACTGAAACATTTTCTACGAACGTCCGTAATAGCAAAGTGAAAAGAACCTGTCTACGAGCAGATTGAGGAACAAGAAAGCGTTAAAAAAGAACGAAAGTTGATGCGACTCTGTAGTCTCTACAGTGGCTCGACATTGAAAGTAAGTCCCTGAAAATTGCATAATTTCAATGAAAACGCGTAACTGATTGATCGAATCCAACCACACCTACCAAAGGATATTTCGTAAAGATCCTCAATCAGTAAATAAGAAAATTGTCGCTTCTCCCATTTTATATCCTGTGTGATAATCACACTGGTGAAAGCATGGGATCGATTTCACGATAACGTTACGACGGAATCCTTCGTACTATTACGCCTCGCCTTGAATTCAGGGTAAAATGAGCAGAGCCTTGAATACTCCTAGCGAAATTACGCTGCGATACACTTGGCTACACAGACGGTCTACTTCCAACAGCGGTCACTAAAGGCCAATTTACATATTTAGATCACCTAACATCTTCTTTCTAGGAAAGTGGCAGGAATCCGGAAAATTTTTCGGTGAAACTCAGAACCTCCTGGGAACTGTGCAATTTTGTAAATATTCTGTCTCTATTAACCCTCATCCGTACCTTATTTTCCCAACTTGATTTGTCCCTCAGTGTCAAGTGGACACAGTGGTAAAAAATTAATATAATGAAGAGATAAATAATTAAATTTACAAACTTTTTAAATTAAAAGTCATTTTTTTTTTTATTTCCCGTTACAGCAATTGCTGTAAAGGTTCGTAGGCACGGGCGTGCATCGTGAGAAAGTGCTCTTCGAAGAATGCGAATCAGAGGGAAACACGAGCCGATTAGTTAGCTAGCACGCAATCTATCCATTTAAGGTTGCACAACATGAAAATATTCAACGTTTGCCGAGGGACAAAGCAAACTGCTTTGTAGTCGAGATAAAAGCAGTACTTACTCGGACATCGTGCAGATTGCAGATGGAATTGCATGTTGCGAATTGCGGAGTTTTGTCGCGAACCAAAAATTGCTATCCATTTAACGATTATCCAAGCAAGATAGTAAATCGCGAGTGGTGCAATATTCGTTCTCGTGTCTGTGATCGGAGAAAATGTTCGAGAATTTGACCGAAAATGGTAAAACGAAAACTTGACACAATTAGTCCAATGATCTTTTTCTCTTGGTTCTTCGCTGCACTGTTTATGAATCTGGCCATAGTTATGCAGTAATATTCCGTGGAAGTATTGAGCAATTTCGTTGTTCGTATCGATCGTCACGGTCCGGCGAATAATTGCAGATCGTTTCTGCGGGTCCATCGATTCTCGGGAGAACTGTCGCAATTCAGGAAACACGGTAAAATGATATTTAACGCTGACGAAACCGTTTGCCGCGTTCATTCTTCGACGGGCCATTGTTCTATTGGGTGCGTACGCATTGTGCAAAGGTACGATCTTTGCTTCCTGAAAGCGAAATCCTCGTCACGGCCGGTTCTTCACCCTTGTCACCTGCAGGATTGACGTTCGGATTGGTCGTCGTTTGGTGATTATTACACGAAAGTGAACATTTCGAAGCCTCGAATGCAATTTCATAATTTTTTCTTGCATTAGTGTAACATGTTGAATTCACCCTGTAAAAGTGTCCCACATTTTTATTAACACTCTGTATATAGAACAGTCTGTGAAGATCACGGTCGTCGTATTTTCATTTCCATTAAAACACTAAATGATAATTTAAATATCACTTAAAACAGGGGGATGCGTTCAAATATTCAGTATAATCTCGTGTTGAATATTCAGTATAATCTCTGAAATGTATAATAAGGAATTTATTTCAGACTTGTATGTTATGGAAAATGTCTAATGATACTCGACAACATCTTAGCAAACATCTATCTGTGTAATGCGTACGCGGCAAGTACCGCTAGATGCAACTCAGCGGATCCATTCACTGCGAATCCTCGGGAAATGAAGTTCTCCTATTTTGCTGTTGCTAGTTTCATTGGGCAGTCGGTCAGTCGGTGAATTCTTGCTCAATACTTGATCTGTGGGATGTGTTTGATATACTGGGTGATTTAAAAGACAAAGATCTAAGACTTTAGGAACTTATAGTACTCACTGAGAGAAGTAAAAAATATTTAATCAACATGGATTCCAAAATACATCCTTTCAAAGAAAAACACAAAGGTTTGTTTTCACGTGTTATAGATATTCTCTTCCTTCCATTTCAATGAAAAACTCACGTTTTCGGATTAGACGTACATTTTCAAAAAGTTAATTTTACACCGAAATGATTGATTTTAGGATTTATGTACATGTGTTGATTAGAGATTTTTTACTCCTCTCGGTGAGTACTATAAGCCTCTAAAATCTTAGACCTTTCTTTCTTATCATTCTGTATAGAATTCTGAAAGGAAGTTTTGTAATAAAAATCGTATCATCGACGTAAATCGCGTGTACCGTATCGATGAAAATTCGCATAGTCGACCAGAATACCTCTAATTATTGTTTTCGTACAAATAATACATTAATTGTAAAAGAAATATTTTGAATAATCTTAAAAATATAAATTTAAAAATCATACAAGAGAAAGGTTTTAGATACATTTTGATTATTCTTCTCTCAGCGTATTTATTTGTTCGCAGAGTTGTCGAGCACAACAGCGTCTATTTTTATTTTATCTGATAATAGAATTTAATTTATGGTATACGAAGTTTAGCCACAACCGTTGTCTTCGTCCGAGTCGCAAGATTTTAAGAGAAATTTTAACACGGTTAGTTACATTATCCTTTGCCCTTTCAGTTTTATTTGGGAAAGACCGTGGTCCACTTAAAATTTAGATCGTATCTACGGTCAAATCCCATTTTAGAGCGACCAGAAAGACCTAATTACTACCTTGTAAAATTTCGTTTACGAATGAGCAAGAGAAACTGATACAATTAAAACATTCGATATTTTGATCGAATCTCACGGAAACTCTCGTTTATGAATGGTCCAACTGTTAAAAGAGGTCGAGGAACCTGGTAGCCGAGCCATAAAGATAGGACATCGGATATTAGGAAGCCAGAGCATGGTTTCGTGGAGGTGGAACAAGAAGGTACACACGTCTCGGGTCCTCTACTCTTCAAGGAACTCGTCGAAAGTGTAACAGTAGGTTTCTCATAGCGCGGCTGAGCGCCCCGTGGCTCCTCGGATGGCGAGGATCAGACGAGGTGACGTTCCTCGAATGCTACGGAGCAACCTCGGGTCACGTAGGTTCAACGGACCAGTGAATCGGGGGTCGTGAAACGTGCAGGTATATTGTACACTGTGGAAGGAGGAATAATAGGGAAAACCATTGGACCAGCCGCGTTTGATAAGACCTGTCAGTGGTTGGCTTACCTCTCGCATGTACAGAAGTCGTTTTGGAGAACGTTCGAAGACTCACCCTTAACCGAATAGAAGTCGACAACACTCGAGGCTCCAAATTATGTTATTACATGGAAATAAGTAGTATGTCTATATAATATAGTTGTTCAGTTATTCGGCCAATTGATTTACGTACAAGAGGATTGTGATGTTTTTATTTCGTGCAACTTCAAGAAGTTGTGGATTTCGTTGAATCGGTTTCTTCTTCGAGTGTCAGTTTCTAAATGTTCACTCAACGGACGTATGAAGGACTGGATGGATTGGTTTGCAAAATACCGGAAAAAAAGAATTTAGTTAGAAAACTGTTTTTAATACTTACAGTCAGTTTCATGAAGTGATTCCTCTGTAACTCGCGATTGACAGGCCTGTAAATGAATTCTTCCGTCGAGTCGATGGTATGCAACGAACAATGAGCTTTCATGTGAAACGCTACGATCGTTTGAAATCAGGATTGTCGGTTAGGTTTATGTGGGACGAGTTAAGAATGGTTTGCAGCTGATATGACATGAAAACGTGTAAATCAATGAACCGTAAAAGGATCAACGTCACCCTGCTTCTTCATGGCTCTGGGATGCCGCAACCGATGCTTCAATGGAGGATTTTATTCGTCGTATTGTTTGTGATACTCGTATCATCCCCTTACGGTGACAGTCGTGGTATGTGATAAAATAAAATACAAACAATCGTTAAAAAAAATATGCTCAGTCGGTTAAATTTTGATTTCTCTCTCTTACGATTTAAAGTTTAAAGTAAGTAGCACGTCTTAGGAGAAATACAATATAGAAACTTGGGATTAAGATATTTTCTTTAAAAAAGGTCGGACACGGTTGTCTGAAATAAGATACAATTTTTTATACCACAAGTTAAAGAATTTAATTGTTTTTTTTTTCATTCATTGAATACTGTTATACGGTTATAATAACAGATTGTTTAATGACAATTCCGACTTTGACAAGTTTTTAAATTACTAATTCTGATTCGTTTAAGTTCGATGACCAATATGTAAGTTTTTCAGTGTCATAAATAAGTATACCGCGCACCGTAGACGGATGTATGCCTCACTGTTACAGATCACGGTGCAGCCAGCGTGGAATAAAAAGAATGTACGGTTGAAACAACGGAGAGAAAAGCGCGTTTACGAGCACAGTTAAATAACTAAGTAAACGGATAGAAAATGAATTGCATCAATTGTATTTTAATTCAAGCTTCGCACCAGTTTTCTCTTTAGTGCCTAATCAAAGCTATACTCGAATAAAGAAAAAACACGTAAATTGTGTCTTATGTTTGATTTCAACTGTCCATTGTAATTTATAAGCATAAAAAATAAAAACATTTGATGTCACAGTATTATTTGTTAATGTACAGCTAGGAATCCACTGAATGTTCAAAAGGTGATCGCCAATAGCAAAACAGTTAGATTAAACAAGGACGAGACATCTACTAATCACGTAGATGATGAATGGTATCAAGGAAGTCTTCCGGTAGGGCAAGGTGGAGAGTTATTGGAATCAGTGTCCATACAAAACCAGAAGGCAAATGTTTATATACAAGGGCGTCCTTTTGTTAATTTTACGCACAATGTTACGGAGGATTATCAATTAGTGTAAGTCCCGATACTTTGAAAATTTCACAAGTCCTTTATAATAATACTTGAATTTGATATCTATATGTAGGATCATTTTAATGTAACAAATATTTGTTATTTATGTCTGATATAAAATATACATTGTTTTAGAATACACAACGAAGAGACTGTATCACATAAAAGATTTAAAAGAGGAGTAATACATCTCTATAATATGTTAGTTTGTGCTACTGGATGCAATCCTTTAGCTTACAAAGGATACGGATGTTATTGCGGTTTTTTGGGTTCAGGATATGTAATAGATGGAATAGATAGGTAATTTCTGTTTTAAACTGTTTAAGTGCCGAAAAAGATTCGGTTTGTACGTTTATTAAGTTCAATGAAACGAGTACCAAATATATTAATTAATTAATTTAAATTGAAAGTTTGCGATTAAAAATGAAAATAATTTCTTTTCTTTTAGGTGTTGTAAAATGCATGACTGGTGTTACGATGCTACTGATTGCCCAATGTTTTCAGAGTATTTTGTACCATATTATTGGAGATGTTATCACGGTTACAAGCCAGTATGCGGTTCGTTTTATTTACCGAATTCACTTTGTAAACAATTGAGAAAATCATATTTACTTACTTTCCGTTAAATTACAGCTGTTGAACACGGAAACTGGGGAGGATCTGGATCGTGTGCTCAACGATTATGCGAATGTGATCGTTCGTTCGCCGAATGTTTAAAACGTTACCCTTGCCCGACGACCAAAGCTGTATGTACCTCGTCGCCTTGGAGATTGGTACAAAATCTTTTTATGACTATGTAATTATCGACCGGATTACGAAATATACGTAATAGAATTGTAAAATTAATTCATAAAGTAGGTTAACATGCCAAAGAATGTGCTTCCATAAATTTTATAATACCTGACACGAGTAAAGGTACAAAAGTGGTATGTAACGCTCGAAATCATAAACACAACATATATATATGAAAATATTGTTTTATGGTATTTCATTTTATATATAATACATTATCAGCAGCGTTAAAATTGATTGAAATATAAAATTTTGTATAAGACTCTTTTTACACAACAGTACAATTTACACTGTCCCTTTTATAATATTAATTATTTACAAAGTACTTATGCCTCCAGTTAAGCGTACAACTCTGTTTTTATATTTCTTTGAAATATCTTGCTCTATCTGTAAATAACAAAGACGATTGAAGAAATATTTCTATAACCCTTTTGCTACCACGGACGATTACTCGTATAGGATAAGTGTAGTTTGAGAAATATTATAAATACCTGTGTTTGTAATTCCTTTGTTCTCTGTATAATACATTGTAATAGAGGTCCAAGAGAATCTGCTTCTTCTGCAGCATCCTTCTTTTTTTGTTTCATAGTATTTTGTAAAGCTGTCATTTTATCAATTAAACTTAACTTCTGTTTTAAAGAAGCAGCTAAAACATCCACATACCTACCAACATCCAGAATACGTTAGTTCCTTTCGAATAGTTCATACAAATAACGTACCTTTCATTCAGTTACCTTGGGGAATGCTTAATGTTATGTAAATGTTGGACTTTCTTGTCCAAAATCTCGGATAAAACAACTTCTACATTATCTAACATATTCTGAGTGTTTTCCAAAGTAGAATATTGCAGAACAGAAGATGAGTCCTGCAGCTGACTAAAGCTCAGAAAATTCATACTATCATCGACTTTAAATTCGTACAACCGTAATTTAAGGAATGATTCCAGCTATATAGATATAACCAATTCAGAAAAAAATTGTCATCGCTATCAAGAACAACATAAATATAATTAGAAACAGAAGAAAAAATATATGTACCTCAAATAGCTGATTAATAAAGTCACTTCTAGTAGTTGGGTTATCAAGAATTGTATACGCTTCAGTACCAGTAGCCACTCCACCTTCATGACCAGCTGCTTCCACAACTATACCAGATTCTTCCAAGGAAATATTATAATCTATGTCTCCAGGTGCATCTTCTACTACATTGCCATCACCCCAATCAATTTCACCCCCATCTTCTAAATTAACATTATCACCCAAATCTACATCTGCATTTAGGTCAATTTCACCAAAATCAATTCCCTGTAATTTAAAAAATACTTAAACATGCCTTTTAAAAAGCAACTTAAAGATGCTGAAAATATTTACACACAATGTTATCTGTATCTTCTGTTTTCTTTTTTTCCAAATCATCATTGTCTATACTTATGTTCAAGGGTGGTTCATTAACTGACAATGGAGGTTCTCCATAGATCCATTCATACGTGGTAGTATTTCCTTTGTCTAATAAATTTATAACATATAATATGGTATAAAATATCATTAGTACATTCTTTCTAATTAAATTTTAGCATACCAATTACGTATTTCAACATGGGAACACAGCCACCATCATGCTGTCTGCCCAGAGTGTAATTAACAAAGCCACAATAAAACTCTGCAGCTTTGTCTACCGACTTTGCTTTTTTCGCAATTTTATCGTAAATTTCTTGAAGTTCTTTTACTTTCTCTGCCACTTCTTGTTTAATGTGATGTCCAGGAATACCTAATTGTTTGCATAATAAATTGAACTCTGACTGAGCTGCATTCTCCGATTTTTTATATTCTGCCTCCTTCTTTTCTAAATCCTGTGATACATATTTGCATCATATGGTATTGTCCACAAAAAGATAAAAATAGAAAATATTTGCCATAAATACTTACAATCTGCATTTGCTTCAACTTTTGAATCTGTTTTTTTGTACTAGGAACTTCATAATTAACATTTCTAATAAGAATTTGTGCAACTTCTGCAAGGTACACATTGTCTTTCTCATATGCTCTTACAATATCCTGCCAGTCTTTCATTCTCTGTGATCCATATCTACCAAATACATTTTTTGTGTCTGCCTCTGTTTCTTTTAATATTTCTACAATTTTTAAACAGTGAAAGTAATTTATATCTAAAAAATATAAATAAACATGATAATAGATAATACATATATGTAGTAGAATAAATATTCAAATACAACTTACATGCTCCAGACAACAATTTTACAATACCCTCATGTTCTGGCATATCTTGAATAGCATTATTAATTTTTTCTCTGATAATTAAAACTTGTGCATGCCAATCTTTATTACAATGCCGCCTACTGATTAACCATTCCAATAACTTCCCAGTGTTAATATCAATGGAAATATTTTGCTCCTATTTAGAAAAAACATTAGACTTAAAATACTAAATAAATACAAATTGCTGATTGATAGATAATTCATAACAATGCACTACAATACAATTTTAATACTTCAAACGTACCTCCATAATTTTATATATTTGTATATACTTATTTTGTCTTCTGTCTGTTTCTCTGTAGGTTAGAACAGCTGTTGCTGGTTGTTGCTTATGGCTTATAGTATTGTTAAAACGTTTCAAAGTGATTATAGCGGTTGAGATACGATACCGGCTGTCTTAATGGCTGCGTACAGCGTATTTAACCGTTGAATGATATCACTAGATTTTACACTGAACAGTACCTACTTATCGCTCACTTGCTAACTAACATGTTTAGTGATCGGTTGGTATGTTTTTGTGATGGAGTTTCAGTATTATCAGGTACTTCAAATGAAATAAAAAATGTTCCATCAACATATTGTCCAAAACGTATTATTTAATCAGATAAACGTTATGACAAATATTTAATGTGACCACTATTTCTATTACACAATACATATTTAGTTTGACGTAAAAAATACCAATGTATCTATTATAATACATCTGTAATTATAATTATTGAGGTATTAAATATTTATGATATGAAAAAACTATTGTACATCCTTGAATACTTCTAATTGGTAAAATATGTATTTATAACGAGTAAAATAAATCCGTTGTCTTAGCTACATAGTTTAGGCATGTATTCATAATAAAATGGAAATGAGGATGAAGTTACTATAAAGGCAAACATAGTTAAACGCGGAAATATTTTACTTTATTATATTACAGATTCACAGTAAGAAAAAATGTGTTTTTCGTGACAATGCCTGTTACACTGCCAGTACCAAAATATAAATACAACTTAAGTATTTAGCATAAGAGGTATAACAGTCCGATTGCTTTCATGTTCTTTGCCGCAGTTTACGGTGGAGCAGGTACCCATATGAAAACGCCCATCTTTTCTATAACTTAATATTCAAATGATACACACATGTCCGCGCATACACAACAATTTCATACACGAATAAACAGTGTTTCTCGTACTAGAATATTCCGTCTGTCTGATGTAAAGTTGTACGTCCAACATTAAGCATGGACACTAGAAATAACTGGCCAATGCTAACATGGCACCATGACTGATGAGTAGAGCTCGTGGAACGTTACTTGTAACACTGTTTCACGTTGCTCAGACGGATAAATTATTTTATTGCGAACAAAAAAAACATTGTCATTCGCAAATACACTAGCAGACGCGTTAAGGCTTCCTTTCTGTGAAAAATGCTTTTAAAATATACACCTCTCCGATAGATATGAGTAGAATTGTAATTGTTTCTACAATGGACCACTTTAGTACATGGTCATTCAGATCCTCTGCTCTTTTACGGCCTTGTGCTTCTCTTAATCGATGATGTGTTTGGTAGTCTATAATTCTGTTCAAATTTTTGTGCACTTCTTTTGCAGAAGACTCCATCTAAACAAGAATATTTTGTTTTTAATGTACATTCTTTTTAATATATTCCTACATAGATGGTAAGCAGTTAACTTTTACAGTCTAATGTGATATTATATCTGTTTTTTATATTTATATTAGCAAAAGCTTTAGATTTCAATTATCAATTAAGATTTTGTTTAACATACGTAGTCTAAAAAAATATTTAAGTAGCAGTATTTGATTTTACCTGAGTCATAACAGTTACATGTTCTCCAAGACCAACAAGTGGCATCTGATCACCTACACGGAAATCCATGTAAACGAGCTTATGTGAGAATGTTGAAAACTCATTACTAAAACATGCCTTATATGCTCCTGTCATATAGGCTGTAAAGTGATGTGAATCGAATTGAGTTTTAATTTGCTGATAGATAACTTCTTTATTTGGAGCTTCCAATGTTACATCTACATCGTATTGTCCACCTGTCACAACCTATAAGACATTTTCTTATGTTAAAATATACATATCCTGATAATTTAAAACATATTCTAATAGATACATAATACAAAATTCAAATATCATTGTAATCTATAATGTGTCTGATTTAAATGTATATATATAATCGTTTCTCCAACTTCTATAAACATGAAAAAAATAAAAGTTCGAAAAAACCACTTATTAAAAAGAAATATTTACATAATTTTTCTTATCAGTAAAATACGATAATCATTTGCGAGTACATTTAATAACTTATTCCTTTTTGTGTCTTGAACAGTAATCACAATTATTAAGGAACATATTGTTTTACGATACAACAATTATGACCCTGCGTGAACGAAAATTTCTAGTGATCAATGTATTAAGGGTTCAATTGGTTCTAAATTAAATATAAACCGAAGTAAATTTCATTAAATTTTCGTATGTTCTATAAATGCATAAGATCCACAGTCTACGTATGACATTTAATCAGTAAGTGCGAACGTGGCCAATGACATTACACTATAATGAAATTAGTAGTACATATCATTTCACAAATTCGTCTCACGAGACGTGATTCATTTTATCGTACATAATCGCATACCTGAAACTCGAGCATTGCCGTCGCATTTTTTTCAATTTCTTGAAAAAAACACTGTTTTTCATTATCAGGCAATTCGAAGGTTAGCTCGACGCCACCAGTGCGTAATATTGTGCTGAACAGCGAAACGAACAGCAAACAGATCGACCAGTAGTCCATTTTCTTATTAATTTTTTTCCTATTGTTGTTTATCTACTATTCTACATACATTAAAGTCTATATCGAATTTGCAAATTACGATATTATATTAGTCGATCAGAGCTCCGGCCAAAAATTTATCCAAACAAGCTATTCTAACGTGGCCGGATATTACTTCTAAGTGCTACGACTGGAGCGCTGTACGAACGGAACTGACTACTACAACGTCCAATTTTTAAGACCGTAAAGAAACTATTTACATAACAGTTTTTGACAAATTCATTGTTTCATTTGTTTCTGATCAGTGAAAATAGTTTTATAGCATACAAAAGGAAAATACTTTTATTGCAGTAGCTCGACATGTACATTAATACGTCCTTTTTAACCACTAATCCAAAATAAAAATTTCTACACATTATTACCAATTTACACACTGTAGTTATAGTATCGAGATTAGTGTAATTAAAGACAGTTTGAAATAGCTCTAACAAAAGTATTAAAATTATGTCTACTTTACTATTGAAGGAATGCTTCTTTAGGTATTAATAATTTTATACGAAACTGGTAAATATAACTTTATATATTGCTGAAAAAATGTGCCCTTACATTTTAATGTTCTGTGCAGTGACTCAGTACTAGTGATATTACAATGATCAATAAATTGAATGTGATTCCGATATTGATGTATGTCGATAGATAAATTCACAAGTTTCCTCACGCTTTTGCCTGTGTTTAGTAAGTATATGTGCATGAGTTGATAGAATCTTAAATAGTTTCCTCTACGTGTTTCCTTTACAATACATGATCCGGAAAACCGGAAGTTAGTTTTTAGAACGCAATGTATTGGTTACTTTTAATATTTAATACTAAGTAAAATAATCGACTTTGCTGGCAAGTATTTTTATCACCTTCAAGTAAACAGTATCTGAATTGGCAATCGAAATTTGGCAATTATTACAATTATAGATTTGTTAGTTTTTCTTAAAAAGAGAACGCGTAAAAATACTACATATTGACACTCAGCATTTATACAGTGAGCGAGTGAATCATGCTAACTACAGATCTTGACACTTTTATCTTCTTTTCAATACAAAAAAAGTTCAGCGAAAAACAGTTTCATAGAACATATAATAACAGATTATTTTCTGTTAAGAAATCTTTTTTATACCATTTTTACATGTACATGAAAGCATATTTCCAGAGATTACATTTTTATTTACATGTAGGCGCGTATATGTGCACAACGGTGTTTGCGTGAGGCGCCCTAAGGTCCCGCCTACTATTCTAATAGAGTCTCCTCGTCTGTCACGTTACTTATTCATGGAAGTGTGTTGCAGAACAAGTCACGTGTATCGAAGGGCGAAGGGGGTGCCTAAAAGAGAGGGAAAGTAGTATAAAGGTCCTTTTCATTGCGAAAGAAAACCAAGCGCGACGGGGCACGCAAGAATCGTATGCTATCTCAAGAATCATTTCGTAAGGGTGCGTATGCTATGCAATTATTAAAAACACTAGAAGTTTTTAAGAAAAGCTGTCACTTTATAGAATTGTATTCATTCGTATCTTGAAGATGTATTAAAAAAAAATCTTGAATGATTTCATATTGCTTTTACGAAGAAAGAGAACGTTAAATATTCAGTTTTTATCAGTACTAATTGTAAGTAGATTGCGGAAGTACATGCATATTTAGCATCTTCTAACCTACGAATTGCAGTAAAAATAAAGATTTTAGTAACTTTTAGTGCAATTTAGTCACAAATTAGCAGTGATAACGATATTTTGTTTCGACGAGACGAAGGGAATAGAATCACGACTATATAGATTAAATTATATAGATGGCTAGTGCAGTTGCAATATTGTATATGCAGAACCGAGTAACGCAAGACGGTGTACGTTACTTATCGTATAATCTTGACTCCTTGCTGGCTTAGCAATAACCTCCACGAATTTTTTGATAACCCTGCATAGCGTGCTTGAATGATCCTTAACGATATCTGCAAGTCGTTCTAAATTTACAGTGTAACTATATCGAGAATGAAATCGATATACCTACGGAGGTTTGATCGAAGTACAAGTTGCGTCGTTGTTATTTTCCCGCGCAAAATTCTTGCAACTTGCAGTTACAGCTAGATACACATGTAAATATTATTGACGATTAATTACATTAATTGCTTGTATATTAATACTTGCTTTGTATATATAATCTGTACGTTCTATTTAACAGTATTTGTTCATACTACTACTACTAGTAGTTTATACTACTACCGCTCAAAAGTTCTGGCCACATCTACAGTGAGTATTACATACAATTGTTTTTTGTAATACTTCATAAAATAATTTTCATGTTAAAAGGCTCGATCTATTGTGTATACAGCTTTATAATGTTTACCTTGTTAGTTTTCTTTTTCCCTGTCATAATTTCGATGCTGTACCCTGAACGTTACTCAATGTTCCACTGTAATAGTAATATTTGAAGAACGTAAATATAGAAGTAGAGGAAGAAAGATCGCCTCGCACATGTGTTAACCAATATATTTTTTTTATTTTACATATGTGAACACGTATAAATTAAATAAAACTGTTTGTAGGAAAGGAGTATCGATCCCATCGTACGTGCGTGAAATTTAAGAAGGTCTTTCCGACTGCACGTGTACCCAACTTTGCGCCTTTGTGCATGTTACATGTGTGTACGCCTCGTGTGTACACGGAGAGTCAGGTCGAAATACGAGCAACACGAGAGGTTTCTACACCACGATTAACTACATCGGAGTGGGGGAGAGGAGCACACGACCGCATCAAGCTGGCACCATGAGTTTTCGAACGACAACGGTAGGAGGCAGATCTCTTTCCATGCAACTCTCGGTCTATTGCTAGTGTTATTTTTACTCACAAATTTCCCTTTCGTGAAACCGAAAGAAATTCATGCCAGGAATTGTGTTTCTATCCAGTGGTGTCCAGGACTCGTAACGCGTGTGAAAGAAGAAACGTTTTCTTGTGGCTTAAGACCGAAGATGATCCAGTGTAACGTAGGTCGGTGACTCGAAAAATCCTCGTAGCGGATGTCCGTAAGGTGAGTACTGAATTTGTAAATCATACCAGATAGAATATTTACCTTTTCTTTCTATCTAACGGTTTAATAGTCGAGGGATTCAAGAAAATAGAATTTCGGGTTGTAACTGGTTAGCAACCGATATAAGAGAAGTACAATATAAGGGGGAAAGAGACGGGAAAAACATAAGAAAAAAATATAACAATAAAAACGAGATAGTAAATTGTAAGCAGAAAATTCAAAAGTAGTTCAAATATTCTGTGATAGAGAGATAGTGTTGCTGTTACAGCAAAGTATCGTCGCGTGACATTTATTGGTCAAAACACAGAACTTTTTTGATTCCCTGAATTTTTCGAGTTTATGGTCGAATGGGTTGTAAACTTAATTGAGTTATATTATATGCGATATTTATAACATTACTGCACGATACTGTAATACATAATTATTAGTAATCGCATACCTGCAGTTCTTTAACTATTCGCATCATAAATGCTTAATTAACAGTCCTTAATTGCGTGGTGTATACGCAGCGATGTACATAATCCGTTTTTTTTTGTAGCGTTGTGATGTTTCGGAAGTATTTAAATTTTATACGTTAGATTTTCATTTATCGTCGGTTGTTTCTGTGACGGTTTTAAATGAATGTTTTCGAAACGCTATTAATGAAGACGGGGGTTTTTGTGTGGTTCTATTCATGCAGTTTAACTAAAGGAAAGGACAACAGAGTTTATGTGTCCTTACTATTTAGTTGGTGTCCTTTTGACCTTAGAAATTCGTGCATAGTCTTATATACCTGAAATTGAATTTGTAGCGGACAAAAGCCTTTTACCCGTCGAACGTTGCTTCGAAAAAGCCTCCGCAGAATAATAAACAAGGGATTAACAATACCAAAGCTTTAGTTAGCCGCTTTAGCGTGTAGATCTGTGGAACCCACTACCTGCTTGTCTTATGACAACACTCCTTCAACCACTAATAAACTACAGTATTGACAAAAGTATTCAGAATTGTCAATTTATGTTTTATACATGATTGTAGAATTAATTACAAGTATTTAAACGAGTACTTAATTTATCATTATCAATTTTACATCACTTCTTACTGCATACGTATGTATGTATAACGAAATGTAAGTAGGATCTTTGAGAAAGTGCACGATCACTAATTAATTAGTTAAATTACATGAATTATTAATTCCGCTTGTAATAAGTATTTTAATAATTCTCTTTATATATTATTAATGTAAATTACTAATTACTAAACTGTGGGTGTTTATGCATATGTGACATATCTAAACTTGAAGAACACATGGAATTAAATTCTATTTAGTATAATAAGTAACTTTAACAGAAGTAATAAATGCTTGTTCATTTCCTACTTTTGCGGGTTAATTTGTAGACACGTAAATTTGTATAAATATCCGCAGTCTACTAATTTACTGGATTACTCGCCCATATCGTGAGATATTTTGTCTTGTATTTCATAAGGCAGAGTTTGTTGTAGAAAGTGCCTTGACATTAATTTATCGAGAGGCGGTTGTCGAAGATGTATTTTTCTGTCTCGTTTTCGGTTCCCTCACAAATTTCCACGATTAACGAAGGAAAGCGGCGTCGGGTTATATGTATACGAGCGGAGGGTTGCTGTAACCGAAGTTAAAAATAGTCGAATATAGCAAATAAACGAAGCAAGGTTGACTGACGCGATGCTGAAATACCTGACTATATTAATAAATTTCCTGTCTAAAGGCTTGCACCAGCGTACAAAAATAACGGTGACATAATATTATCCTAATTCGTAAAAATTGTTACATTTAATAATTAATGGAAACGAATTTCTATATGAAGCTGAATCTTTAAACAATTGTCTCAGTTTAAATAATTGTATAACAGTTATTATCAGTTAAACTCCCCGGTACCCTATATGTATTTATCGTAAGTGCCTGATAATAATTTCCAGAGTTAATGTTAGTTTAATTTCCTCGTTCCTTCACTTTAACATACAATTCTCTCGATGCCCAATAAAACTCAATAAACGCATGGATGACGGACATTCGTGAGTACGTTAAAATTATCGCATAAAATAAATGCACAAAATCTACAGTCGTATCGACGAGGAACGTGTGCACCTCACGTATCCACCACAACCTAAACCACGCGCTCAAGGAAGATCTCATCTGGAGGGGGGCGGGGCATAAGATGGGTACCCTGGCCTCGCGCAGAGACAAAGTTGTTCCCCAAATCGCCTGGTATTCGTAGAAACGGAAGCACACCGTAACGGTTCAAGGGAAGGAAACGACGGCGATCGCGTAGGGAAATAAATTCCGCATAAGTCATAAAGGGTGTGGTGTACCGTGTTCGGCCGGTTATATTCTTGGAATACGATTTTGGCGTAAGACGGCCATAAAACGGTGCGCGGCCGACCGTCTAGACCTCGAGTTGCACGTGTACCAGGCCGCGGGGGTACGTACATACATGTGTTATGTATGTATCCAAGTACGTTGCCGTGGGATCGATCCTTACTGTCCATCCGATAAACCGTAGTTTTCACCGGGGGGGACATCCGCGAATAAACAGGGTCAACGGCCTCCCCTTGGGTGTACAATTGCGAATCGCTCGGTTAATAATTAGCGGGCGATCTGCCAATGCGGATTGGAAGAAACGTGCCATTTGTAACGCTTCGCTGCCAGCTTTTATTCTAGGCGGGCTAATTTAACGCGGAACACGACGCCCGTATATGTACCCCGGTGTACGGTGGAAACGGACCGCGTGTCTACATCAGGATTTTTCTATGCGGGTTTCTAATTACCATTCTCTTACAAGGGCAGCCACTCTGATTGGGTGAATTAGTTTTGAAAAAAAAAAAAATAATGGTTGGGGTTTGTAGGACTCGACCTTGTGAAAAAAGGTGAAATGGACTTCGACGCCATTTTTCGAACCGATACTGAATTTTCCGAACGAGTGATACTTGTTTCAGTTTTTAAAAGGTCAAGTCCTATAACTTACAACTATTGCTTCTTCGAAACTAATTTAACATGAGGGTAACCTCTCTCGTTAGATGAGATGTTATTGGTGTTCCATCATTAATGTTACCGTGAGACGTTACTACATCTGTTTCTGTTATTATTGTTATCGTCGATAGTGTGCTGGTAATGTTATTGTGACTGAGACAATTATTGAGACAATAGCGTATCATTACATTGTACATATAAGAAACGACCAGACGTACGGTTTTCAAGCAATTTGTTTATGAAATTTTAATGAGGTTTTCGTTTTAATTGGAGCCTGATGAAACCTTCAACCGAATGCACGAATTTCTACTTACTTCCAGTTTCTGTAAATTAATTTATGATGATCCGCGGATAACTATGCATTAACAGCCACGGTCTAATAACCACATCACTGTTACTGTTATGATTATTCCTCTGTCAGTAGTAATACTGTTTCCAGTTTAATATTGTTGCCAGTGTCAGCAGTCTGTTGTTATAGTGGGGTGGTGCACATTACCGTGAACACTAGTAATCGTATTTTTGATGTTATCGTTATCATCGTTACCACTTTTTCCTTGCAATATTATCTTCACTATTCTGACGCCGTTGGTTTCAGGATATTTTTAATCATACTTACACGTAGCTATGAGCATTCAGTATTTTCTTCTGAAAGTTATCAAATAATTCAGTTCCTGAGGCGTTTCGAATTATTGGTGCCACCTACAAATGTCTAATCACTCCGTTTTCTTCTCTTTCCAATTCGATTGTAGTCTGTATTTTCACGTGTGTAAAGAGGTTATTCTCGAAAAGTCGCTTCGCTAGTCAGAAAAAGAAATATCACCACTATTATTAGACGTCAGTGACGGTGGCGAGATTCATGACTTTTTTTCTTCATCCCCATTCATCCAACCGCGGAAGAAAACGGGCTGGGAGATCCTCTTTCGGGAAGGCATGCCCAACATAATATACATATATCTACCTGTTTCTTCGAGCAGTCCAGACTGGTTTCAGTTCTGGACCCCGGAGTACAGAGCAATGCGGATCGAGAGCCACACGCGTGTGTATATGCATATTATCATTCGCGGCGGGGCTGCGTTTCCACCCACGAATTTACGTGGAATTTTAATTTTCCGGGACTATGCCTTTGATTATCCTTCTTGAGAAAGCAACCAGCCCTCTGATCTCCACGGCTGCATGGCGCTTATTCATGATACGAGAGAAAGTGTAGCCCGATGATTAATTAAATCGTTTTTTCTTTGATATTGCGGTAGGTCATTGTGAGAACCTCGTCACATAATTATGTTACACTGTATTATTTATTCTCGTGAACATGAACATGACCACAGTGAACATTTATAATATTTGTTTGTTTTGCACTAAAATTTTCTTTAATCCAAAAGAAATTCGTATCGAATCTTTTGCAATGATACAATATTATTTACATTGTTCAGACAGGAATACCGCAATCGAAATCAGTGAATTTAACATTTTCAGATGATATTGTCTACTTAATTATATGGAAATAGTAGAATTTTTTTTTTGTATAATCGTGCGATTCATACCAACACACCTGTAGGTATCCGTCTACGATGAAAAATCGAAGTTACACCGGGATAAGATCTTTAATTTAATAACCGCTCGAAACTCGCTTCTGCGCCAGTAAATAAAATAATTATTGGAACAGCGCGCTAGAAATTATGCTACGGGGCTTCCTAATTGGACGAGCCTTGTAAATATTTAAAAAATCGGTCGTAGTGAATGGAAGAAGTTGGAAACGATTAATAAATACCAACGCGGCGTCGTGGGCATTCGCGATCCAGCGGTTAGATCTTAGATCTAGGCAGAAACTGTGAAAGCGACGCGTACAATTAACTGAATAACCGGAATCGGCGATCTAACGCATTATCTTTCCGAGGGGAAAACTTTCTCCCAGCGCACATACGTGAAATCCCCAGGTTGCAATTCGAACTAGAAAATCTTCATAAGATCGGCGAAACACTAGGGTTTCGTATCTTATTACATTGTGAATGGCTTACTGAACTTGTTTCGTTGTGCATCGATTTGTCGTTCATCGGTCTCCTGTTTCCAAAGTGTTTACACTCTTAACCCATTCATTCTCAAATTATTTAATAATTATTACATTTTGAAAGCTTTTAGAAAATTAAAAAAACAAATTTCAGTTTCTTTCTTATCTAATAAAATCATTACAACAGCCTGGAAAAATCACAGTGAATCACAGATGAAGTTTCTATGTAATTCTTGCATTTGAGATTGGCGATTTATGGAAATTCTATTTATAATAATTAACCATACAATGCTCCCACGTGTCGTTATCGCGTTTCTTAGGTGTCTATTGAATCTGAAGAGCTTTCAATTCACAAATTGAAGGATTCATCGTGTCGTGCTCTATGGCTTGTTATCGTTCGAGCTGTAATTACGGTTTCAACCGAGCCAAGAGAGAGAAACACGATCTGTTCACCGTTCCAAGAGCTCGATGTTAATAAAGAATTCGTTACGTCGGTTTTTCCGCGCAAAAGGTGTAAGATCGATACGTGACCCAGATGATCAAACAGCTCTCCCGATTGCAGACGTGTAAATTGGAAGAGATCAAAGGTATTTCGATCAACTTTCCTTATGGAGACACACGATGATCGTCAATTATTTCCAACGGATAACGCACTAATAATGCAAATTCCATTGATTAAGTAATCACAGTTCTGTCGCGTAACCGTTATTAATGTTATTATAAATTGATACTTGGATAAATTGATTATGGAAGGAAATACTGCACTTTATTAAAAATACCGCGGCTCTTCAATTATTATATGTTCCACTGTGATCATTGTAATTACAATTACATACTTTGATTTCATTAAGATCCATTAATTTTTATTATAATTTTAGCTGAATAAACTTCTTAATTAATGCACTAAATTTCAAATGGTAGGTCGTAAAATGTTGGACTTAAACATCCCGATACTATTTATTGACATAGCATGGAAAGGGTGACAAATTCAATTATTACACTTTACTAGAGACTCGGACCGACTTCGTAATCACACCTGCACAATCGAAGTGATGAATTCCCATAAGTTGTTCCAAGTATGTAGGTGGAATGCACCATCGGAATTGCATTCTGCACGTGATCACGAACGCAACAAGGTCTCGTAAACGCGCCCAGCTTTTCTTCATGACTAACCAGATGCAGGTCACACGTCGAGCTTTGTACTTTTATGGTATTCATCGAAAACCGGTAGACATTCCCGTCAAGGCATCTTCTGTTTTTGTCTCGAACCTTGTGACTATAATTAACCACAGAAAAATTCGATGACGGTGTTTGTCCTTTTTTCACCGGAGAAATGAATTTTCGTCTTTGGTCGCAAAAAGTATTCACTTGACTTATCTAGCGAATTGTTTTTTCCAAGTCTTTCTCGATAACAAACGAAACACTCGGTGAATTTTGCAAATGTTATAAATAATGTCATTTAAAATTTTTTCTTCCTAATTCTAACACGTTAAATTTCCATTTGTTACTAGGCCACGCACAAGTCCTTGATTCCATTTAAAATGCACAACAATTCATTAAGATTCGTAAGTTGTATCTAAACTGGCATGTTTCACAAGCACAAATTGGCTGTCTCAATATTTGCTCATCTTTGTGTTTCACCGTGTCTCGTTTTCCCAGGCACAGCAAGGACAATTACAGGGCGGGAGATAATTATCCGTTGCTTATGACAACCTTCCGGAATATCATACTCCCGTGTACCTCTATGCGTGTAATGGTATTCAGCGTTTGAAGCGAGAAATGCGGGTAGAAATGGCGATTCATATACCTTCCCTCGCGAGTTTCCGAGCAATTTGTCCGTATAAAGATTTTATCGCGGGAAGATTCAAATCGTTTCGGACTCGCACGATTAGAGACGAACAATTAAGTGTTGCCACATTAGCAGAAAAAAATTCAGTACAAGAACTTTTTGTCCACAACCACGTATGTCCCATTGTTAGTGAAGGGGTTAACGAGGCAATCCTCCTTTCCTTGATCCGTCTCTTAACTCACAGACCGATTGGACATTTTTCGCAATAGGGCGCTCGTTTCTGTCACAAACTTCCCTCGTAAGATGGAAAGTGTGTCTTTCACCCCCACCCTTTTCGATTGCAACGAGAGTTACGCCTCACCCTGTACAGCTAGAAACTACACGAGGGGTTTCTCCGGCACGATTAACTTCCACCTACTAAGGAGTGGGGGGAGCGGAAGGGTCGGTCGTGGCTGTGTCGAGCGTGCACCATGAGTTTTCGAACGGCAGCGGAAGGAGACGGTTCTCCTTTGTGTGTCTACCTTTCACTGTTCTGTGTTAACATCGGCTTGTTATTGAACCTCCCTTCTATTCTTACGATTACGACACTGTGTGCTCGGTTTTATTGTTGTCGATTGGTATATGTGAACTGTTTTCTCTCCTTTTTAACGAAAATTTTGGATATGCAACATGGTGACTCGTGAAATCCTTGCAGCTGGTGTCTGAGAGGTAATTCATTTTTTTTTTCCAAGTAGAAGCATGCAATTGGAACATTATTTTTCGTAGACTATCACAACGATTCTTGCTGCGTTTGGAGTATAAAATATACATACATATGTATAGCTACGAGCAGCAAGATAAATAATTTCTTTTTGTGAACTAACATTTGTAGTTCGGTTAGTGAACAGAGAGTAAGTGAAACAGAGAATTTAATTAGAGACGGTTAATTGAGACATTGCAGGTTGAAAATCAATTCGTTGTCTACACTTTTTTTTTTTTTTTAATTACTTACGATCCTTCAAATGAATTCATAACACTTTACTATTACAATAGATAAGATTATTCATTTCAATGAATAATGAAAAGAATGAAGGAAAACAGGTTGGACTGGCGACAGGTCGGACACTAATAAAACAAAGTTAAGGGTTTGTGCCTGTTTTACTTGAGAACCTTTGTGTATTGTTTCATTCACAATCGCAGTTGGTAGCAGACAGCTCCGTTATACCTGCCAAAAGGTGCACCGAGAACTTTTGTTATTAGCCGAGCATTTATTGAGGCAATAAACAAAAGCTGATTCGGCGAATCTACCTGCGACTTTTGTAGCACTTGCAACACTCTTAAACCTTAAAGTAATCACAGTGGCGACTAGAATAAAATCAAATACTTATAGAATGTACCCAAAACCGTACAATTCTAAGAACCTAGTAACAATTATTTCAAGTTCCATTGCTAATCATTATGTTCATTTTACACCTGCACTGTATTCTCAATTGTTTCTTGCCAATCGTTAATTGAAGTCTAATGAGTGTGATGTGTTGATGAAAATATCTATGACTCGACTTAATAGTTATAAATCTGCCAGGTTGAGTTATGAATAATTTACGCCAATAATACGTTAAATAATTGATAATGAATAATAGTTTTGGGATCGACATAAACTTACTGAAAATTACTAAAAACAATTTCATAATATTCAATGAAAGTAATCATTAATAGAGACATGTTACGTTTTATGAATGGTATTCTATATTGTTTGATCCCCGAAATAAAGTTTGTCGACCGCGTATATTACACGTTGTTTAGACATTATTTAACTCAAAACTTTCGAGCCAACAAGGGCCTGACATGTGGTATTTTATGAGGATGCTGTCGGCCTCATTAATAAATTCCACGTAATACAGCAAAGGGGGACAACGTTGTCGTGACTGTATTTTTGGAACACGGTTTTGGCATTAAGCGCTTGTAAAATGGAGCCTCGGTTCATGTAGCGCGCACACTTTGCATAGATGACCCGGTCAGGCTTAGCGTTCCGGGAACTTCAGTGATTTCAGAGAGGCGCAATCCATTGTCAGGTAGCCAAGCTCCCCCGGGTTAAATATGTATTTTGTCATCAGGCAACCTGTTAACATGAATTTCGAGCTGATTCTGCGCCGCTAAATATTCGACGCCCGCAATCTCGTCCTGAATAGCCGTTGTTGCTTGCTTTTTAACCCTCGGGTGGCGGACGTTTTTAATGTTCGTACATCATCGGTGCCTGGGTCCGCTTGAACCTCTATGCTCCTTACTTTTTAAACATGTTTTCGAATACAGTCATCCGACAAGACTTGGTTTTTTTTTGGTATGTCTTGATATGAACAATTTTGTTAGCGTAAATTCGATTTACAAGTTGTTGAGTTGGATGGAAATTTTAATGATACACAGTTCTTTCTAATTACAATTTGTCTAATTGTATAAGTGACTCGGAAAAATTTAGAATAGAGGACAGAACGAAAAAGTTACAATTGAAATTAGAGTAATTTATTTATACAGTTGCTTTATACAGTGTAATATCATATGAATCACAGTGCACAATAGATATTCTTTCGTAATAGGTCACTGGTCTATAATTTTTCTTATGAAATGTAGTAATAATATACCTACTTTCAAGATCGTTGGAACAGTATGTAATATAAGTAATTAATAATTGTATGCGATTATGTAAGGTTTGCATGATTCCATTACGCTCGAGCACTGAAATGGTTTCCCTGTAAGAATCAGATTATTGCACGGTTACAATATTCTATCATAACGCGTTCCACAACACGATCGGTATTTTCGCGGAGAATCAACTGTTTAATTGCAAAAATTACTAGTAGAATAAACAAATTATCGACCAATTAAACAATCAGTTAAACAATTACGAATTAATACATAATGTTCACATAAAAGTTACCAATTTATTATTATATTTTTATACAAATAAACTGAAGTTAAAAGTGATTAATTAAGTATCGATTGAAGTAAGAAATCGAAACAGAATATGAAAACGAAAAAGGTTTAACAGGGTACGAAGAATATGTCTACATTTCGATTTTTAATTGACAAAACATTATTCTTTCATTGTCATTTGGCATTGAAATAGTCTTTAAAAGTAAGATTCTGCGTATATATTTGCAATCTGGTAATATCCAGTCATTGTTTCGTAAATTATTGTTACATTGACGAATCACCTCGGGCAAGGTTCTTTATGGACTAGTTCGTTCAAGTCGTGGCCACGGAAAGGGGTCGAAATCCTCTCTTTACGGGACGCATTCAGCCAAAGTTTCTACCTGTTTCTTGTTGCAATCTAGACTGGTTCCAGTCATGGACCACGAAGCGAGACAGACGCGCTCTGGCAGACCCGCTACGCCTCCATTCCGCGATATTATTTTCTATGACGTGTGTGTTCTTTACACGAGCTCACCTAGAATTCAAACTTTTCACGTCAAAAGTGTGAGCCATTTACCATATCGAACCTACGTTAAAAACAATCGGGCAGCCTATCTTATTCGATGGAAATACCGTTATTTTACGGACAAAGTGGATTCAGATACGAAAAAAACGTATTTATTATTCGTAATTTAAAACATGTAACCATATGGCTACACGCGTGGGAACGAAAGGGTTCAGAAACACGGAAAAAAGAGGAGAGATACATTAAAATATCGGCCGAGAAGACGGCAAACGATGTATCGACTACGGTTACCATGCCTCGTGCGACACACAAACAAATGCAACTTTAGGGTTCCCTATTCTGTGTTCGCGTGCACGCTTTTCACGTGATCTGCAAGTGCTGACGGCGAAGAAGGGAGGGGGTTGCGCGCTGCATTTCCATCCCCGTCGTACAAAAGCTCTTTTAAGCACGAACGAGTGCAGCACTTAACCGTGCACCACGCGTGCATCCGCGGGCACCTACCCGGGAGGAGTCTTGCGATTCCAACGACTCCGTGATTCGGAGTGTTTCAGCCATAAGGGTTTTCCGCCCGACTCCCGCGACCATACTGTGACGAGTTTTGAGTGGCTTTATTGTTAGAATGCGGAGCAGAGTCACGATTGTTGTAATCGGGGACGTTGCATGTACACGCCGATAATGCAAAAATACAGGTTGTTGTGTGCATACCCAATCGTTTCCGGCCAGAGTGGAACGTATTGGTGGGAAGTACGAAAATACCAGTTTAAAATTTCAGCAGATGAGATTATTTGGGAACTGCGAATTGTTTGCATTTCTTTTGACTTGTAGATCGTTACAGAAGAAACATTTTTAGGAAGGTTCGATGTTATTGGTATGTTTCTATTTGAATGTACAGTACTAAAGGCAGTAAAATAGAGAGTATAAAAATGTTTAACGAAGTAACTCGTGTATTTTAATCAGAGTAGAACTATTCGTAACAAAAAATTCAGTTTCGATTGTCTGTCGTTATCGAAAGTCAATTTATTAGATAATTAAAGGTTTGTACTGACGAAACATTGCTCTTTTTGTTGCAGAATTCGAATCGGATGGCTGTTCGTGCAAAAGCTGAGCCCAAGGGCGTGGTGAAGGGCACAGAGCACAGACATGACGCTTCCGGTATCGAATTATCAGGAACTTCTTATTCAAGTTCGCGAGCTGACCCATGAAACGATCCGACTGCAAAGACAATTGTCCTCCGACTTGTTTGACAATGTCGATCCCCCGGACGTGAATCACAATTTCTCCCTCGGCCAGAAGAACTATGAAAAAGGTAAGCGTGAATAATTTTTCTTCTTCTTTTCTTTAATGCTTCTATTCATTTCATATTTTCTTACGTTTATTTCATAGACTGTTCCAAAGTTAAGATAGGAAACTTTATAAGCAGAACGTACGACAGATATAGTACACCGGAGTTCCATAGTTCCGCACGCCTAAAAATATAGATGTTCATGGATCGACTTCAGGAAAATATTAAAAGAAGTACGAACTTCTTTGGTGCTGTACTAACGCAAATCAGCGACACTGATGCAAGTGCATTGAACTTGAGATAGGCGTTAAATACCGCTACCCTGCCAGTAGGACACGTAAAAGTAGGGAAAAATAACCATTCCAGGAGATATTCATTTATCGACCTAAGTAATACACCTTTTTTTTTAACATTCACGAATGGGTAATAATTTTGGGTCTGTTCTCGTTTACAAAACTTTACATTTATTACTTTTTAGTACTGGTACTCTCTCTCTGTCTCTGTCATTCGCACCTATTTCGTACCTCGTCGATTATATCGCCAGCTCCGTCCACACGCACTTCCCCTCTCTCTTTCGCCACTTATCCAATCATACTCGTCCCTTTGTCAGCACACGCGCGTCCTGACGCGCTCTCTCATTTTCCCGCGCATTCTCTCGCCATTCAAATGATCGCTACACGTTCATTTCAGTCCTCTAATACCTACCTAACTGTGTACCCTCTTAATCAAACAAAATTGGTCACGCTATCCGCGCCTCGCAGCTCACCGAACCGTCAAATCGGCCGAGCCAAACAATCCCCGACTTGGATCGAGTGTCTATTTCCGGGGTGGTCGGTTCGATAGAACCCCCGATCGTTTTCCATTTCTCGCATAGTTTCCCCGGTATTATCAGCGTCAGATGGACTGTGGGGAGAGAACCGCCGCGCTCCTGTCCCTCGGTTTGCGCTATGTCTGGCAAGTGGCGTCTGGTTAGAGCTGCTGCAGTTGGACCGTTGCCACGCTGATGCCAAAGCACTCTTCTTCTTCGTTCCCGGGAACGAGCAGGGCAGAAAGAGAGAAAAAGAGAGAGACACGTTTGCCGGGATCCGTCACCCGGGCAAAACTAAAAGCTAGACGACACCTGGGACGGGAGTTTCTTTTGCGTTCATGCGGCTCTTTCGCCCGACATGCCCGACTTCCTCTGTCTCTGCGACCACTCTGCACAATGTGACGAACAGTTGTCCCGTTGCTAGGGCTGTTCTAGAAATCGGGGCACCTGGATGAAACGCGGGAAAGAGAAATGTTAGATTCAATATCACTTGCGTTGGAATATTATCGATGATCGTGCGAGCTACGACCGGAAATTTTTATGGAAATATTAATTCAAGCCTTTTTGTGGTATATAGACTACCAGGGAGGGCTGTGTATTTTATGGCCATCTAGTAAGAGCCTATGATGTACAAAAACATTGTTTTGAATATATCTGGGATTAAAGGGTTTAAAATACAGTATTTCATTGAAATTAAAATAATAGTATTGCAAGTTCGCAGTTTGAAACGAAGAACTGCGATGGTGTGTGCATAACACAATACATGTAAACGTGGTTCCATCGTTAGCAAAGTCACTTAATTCGCTCCAATCGCGGACGAATGCACCGCACACGGTATAGTTTTCCAGTTTATGTAACAATCTTCAACCCGTTGCATAATTGGCTTACGCGGTTTCGGATGCACACGCGAAACAGTTGCGCGACGATGCTGCCGTCACAGCCTCGAGATTAGAAAAGAAGAGAGTTTTTCGGGGATCGGTGTTTGTGTCCGGTCATGAGTGGTTGTTGTCACGGAACGGACCAACGTATATTTAGTCGGTCTTTAAAGCGGGGAAACGTTGTCGTATGTGTCCCGTGTGTGTGATTCCGCTGGAGATTCCGCTTCGAGGATGAACGGTCGCGGGACGGGACATTGGTCGTCTGGAAAACTTGTCGACGAGGTTATCGCGTATTCCTGAGAAACACGACGAGAGATGTGAGAAGAGAAAGAGGGAGGAGGAACCGGGGAGGAATCTTCGTCTTGCGTGCAACACGCGCACGGAAATGATCGTATCCTTTCTGATGGATTATATAAGTAAGCGGTTCGCTACGGTCGATTGTTAATTGATAGTACTACATTCATAAGGAAAACCGCACGGCATTTTTAAGCAGGCAAAAAAATAAGGGATACGTGTCTTTTTTTCTCTTTGAAATCACCCTTCAATGTTTCGACCCGGACGTATTATGTATCTTGAAAACATGAGTGAGATACATGAACACGTTTAATGGGCGATTTTCGATGGGTTTCTTGTGTGGATTAATACGGTGGTAAGGAATTAAGAATAGTGATCGTATGCTTTCTGATGGATTAAACGACTAAATAACGGACTGCGAATGAAGAATATGTGTTATAATCTAGGCCACTTTCACAATCATCGGAACAATGCATTACCTGAAGTTCATTCATTGACCTCGATTAGTATTTGTACGATGATTGAGTCGTTCATTTCGAAAGAGGTGTATGTTAAATTTCAAGAATATTGATAATTTGATTGCTCTGGTTACAAGCAAACACGAATGAATTACAAATAAACAAACGAGAAAAAGTATTACTTGCAAAGTGTGGGATCATTGCGGAAGTTTTGATGGTTCTTTTAATGGAACAACAATAGATTACATAATTTTAGTAGAATTAGTTTATTCTATCAATAGCAGGCATAGTTAGTCATTGACAGTTTTCCGATGCAAACAAACGTAGAAAAGAGAAATGGAAGTTAATTACAATATTAAACATCTTGTAATAAAATTCAATTGATACACAGAACATTTTTTCCTTAGCTTGTTTACATTCCATAAAAGTTTAAAACAGATTGAGTGGCTCATCGATCGTAATTGTTCTATTTAAAGAACGCTTGTATACTGCTCCGTCTCGTTGTTAACTCCGTTCAATTACAGGAACGTGTGAATGCACTGCATATTTATGGACTTTCGTCACCGAGGACGCGTGCGAAGATCCTAACGAGTTTAACACACAATGCAGTATAGGTTACCGTCCAGAAAAGTCTACGATGAATGCATATTAAAGCAATTTCTTATATGATTTGCATCCGTTAATGACATTGCATCTTCTGCGATTTTCAACGCGTCTTAATGATATATGTTAATGAATAATTTTCATAATCTATTAATATGTATTTTTTCGAACATCTATAACCTTTTGGAACCGTGATAGAAATAGCTGAAAGTTATTCCGTGACAGTTCTAGTGTTAATATCCCGCGAAATGGTTGGTGTTTCAGGAAAACACCTGACGGACAACGTCATACGGCAGCACGAAAAAAGCAGGAACAACGAGGCGGTGCAAAATCCCCTGGCTGAATACAAGTGAGTACAGGCATTAAGCGTCGCCTTTGAAAACGCTTCCGCGTTTACTTCAAAGTTCCATTCACTAACCGAGAAGAGTGTCTTTTAACGCGTGCAATTATCGCCGCCACGTTCTGCATTGCCGAATACATACCGAGGACCAGCAGAAATTAATCATGAGCATTCTACTAGATCCTCCGTGATTTATTGCGTTACGATTACTGAGTTTTTGAGACAGTTTTATGCATTTTTCTCCCTCCTGTTTGATACAGAATAGAGTGTTTTAACAACGCAGCTGTCTAGTCTTAAAATTGAGACTAAATGTTACTTTAAACCGATATCCAATACTTCACACAAGTTGATTATTCAGGAACTGGTTTTTAACATTTAAATTATTTACTTATAAATATTCATATTATTCTGTTTAAAAATAAGATCGTTTATTGTTACAGTAACCTTCGGTTTCAACCACGGTTCTGCCAGAATTTGGATACCAGCGAGGGCGTGCGCGCTGGGGAACTGACCAGTCGTCTTTTAACGTGGAGAAGTCGAAATCACCGGCAGGTGGTTTTGCAGGTGAGCTGGCTCAATATTTTCCCGTCGTTAGAGTCTACATGAAAGGCCGTCGACAGAGCGTATGAGGTTTGCACGTGCGAACTAAATCATCAGAAAAAGAGGTTTTCACGGTTTTAAAGAAAAGAACTCCCGAGGAAACGAAGGAGTCCTTTTGAAGTCTTTAACTTTTCAGATCCTATGAATTTTTTTTTATCACACACGTTTTTTACATAATGTTTTAACGAGATTGCAGATTTCGTGCATTCATACTATACACGATCGTCTAAAACTCGGTGTAACACAAAAGATTAACGACGTCTAAACAAGTTTACTTTGAATCTGAAGGAACCCTCAATAGAACGAACAAATTTCTATCCAATTCCAATAAATTAGTTCATAAAAATCTCTATTTACGTAAATATGTATTATGCCATACACCTGTGTGTTGCACTCAGCGAGACAGAAACATTTAACTGAGATTAATTGAGGGGTTCATAACGAAAACACTATTGTCTCCCTGATTGAAGGAAGTGTTTTTGTTTGATTCTAGAAATTTGCATAATGTTCGACGTCTACCGATGGCCGATAATGTCTTAATTATGAATTATTATACCAGATTCCGTATAAAAAGGTTATCAGTCACTTTCTAACGAATCGTCGCTCTATTTTCGAATATTACCATGCCCTTTCTCGTTCATTCCCTAAATACACTACCGAATGCTTCTCGTCGCTCGTGCACTAATGCACTTACGCCATAAGCGATGCACATGCCGTGCGGTGCATTAATGACCATGATACGCTGAAGTGGCGTACAAGGTAATACGCAGCATCCGTGCTAAACTGTCCGTCCGGAATCGGCGACTTGACTCCGTGAAAAATTCACAATTTGATTGGACGGAATACACTCAGCGTCGAAATCAAAGGATCACGTAAATTTCGCTAAAACATTGTGTGATTGAGAAGGAGTATGAAAAATCATTGAAAAGTATAGCGAAGCGCGAATAACAAGTTCTCTCGTCCTCCCTAATTAATGGGTTAAAATGGTATAAGTATCTACTTTCCTTAGAAATAAATCCCTAAATGCTACAAGAACAAGTGAGATTATCATCCTTTGTTGCGTCTGATGGGAACATCACAATTACATAATTTACTTTCTGAAGATTTCTGAAGAATGAGCACTGCGTGCATATAGTGTGTGTGTGTGTGTGTGTGTGTGTGTGTGTGTGCTATATACGGAAGTGTGTTTTAGCACTTCCGTGTATTTATTTCTTCTTTTTCGTTCCTCCCCACCCCCATGGCGCAGAAGGCTAGAGCATGGTGGGATCGCGAGAAGGGATGGTATTTAATTCGTGAGCATGCGCCACGAGCATAGGGGAGTTATTGCAGAGGGGTTGTGCCACTCTTTGGGGTGGATGTTATTGATCAGAGCTTCTTCTGCCCTTCGAAATGACTCAAGTGTATCGCGCCATGGGACACCGAGTTACAACCTCGTCATTTTTTTTTTTACTTTTGCCTCGAATGTGCGAGTTCTGGTCACTAAAACCAATAAAAAGAAACTGGTTTCATCGAGCTTTGGGATGGAACTTATCGGATTTTCGTAGCTTCCATGGTCCTCGATTGTTTCAGATTTTTAGTACAGCAGAGCCTCTAGTGTCTGTACATATTAATTCAAAGATAGAAATCATTACATAGCGTCGTGCCTGTGGACTCTTTAAAATATATTCTATGATACAGTGAATAATTGATGTAACGATAGCCAAAGCTTAAAGTGGTACTACGATCATACGGACTATTCTGACGACACTCTATGCACGAATTGAACGATAAAGTATATTCGTATATATATAGAACATTTATCTCTTTATTATATTAAGTTTTCCCAATGTGTTAATTTGACACCGAGGGACAAATTAAGTTAGGAAAATGAGGGACGGATAAGGGCTATCCCAGATATTACAGAAACTATTTTTTGTTACCTTATATATTCTTTTCATAAAACTGAGTTACTTTTGTATTGAAATACACAGGAAACAAGTTTTAAATAAATTCCAAACAGTTCGGGGAATACGTGGCGTGTTATTTCAAAGGGACAGCAGTAAAATGCCACTCCGCTATGCGAGTTATGAAAAAAATGTATTCAAATTACTTTTAAATGGACGGCGTAGTAATATCTGGGTTAAGATAAAAAGTAACTCTAAATATACTACCGCTCATAAGTGTTTGTCCTTCCATCAAAGAAAAAGCTTCACTCGTTTTCATTTTACAGCTTACCTTGTGAACTTTTAATAAAAATGTTCATGGATTTTGTTTACTTTATGGTCTGTATTGTGTAGACAACTAGTTTTCTTGAAAGAATTTCGCACCTTTTTAGTATGGTGAACCTAATATGAATAGGTGAATACATGTATGAGTTCTCTATAGCGTACTGGTCTTCTAAATATCCTCATGAGTTTCTTCGTAATTAATTAATATAAACGACATTTGATAGTGAGAAATATAAAATAAACGAACAATAAGAAATATAAGCAAAATATTTCAGCTGATAGTACTGTAACGACACAATTTTGTTTTGTAAACATCGAGTAATAGGTGTGTAAAACATCAGGCTGTAATGGTCAATATTAATTTGCGTACAAATTAATTGCCAAATAGGAAATACAACGTAAAATATCTTAAGTGGCACGATATAGGCAACTCGCCCCTAAGTAGTAGTGTATAAATAAAAGGTAACTCGAAGGTATGGTTGGACTCTTTTACACGCTATCGTATATACTCGTCAGGAAGAAGAGCATCCGGGATAAAGCCGTCGTAAAGCCGCGAAACCGGCGATAAAAATGAATCTCGTTTTATCTCAGTAGGAAGGAAGATACATGCCAAAGGCGCTCGATAACGAAACGCAGTGATAAGAGGGCCGATATTTAAAAAAGAAACAAGAACAGTCTCGGTGCAGTCTGTAGCTTCCAGTCGATACGCGAAGACGACGATCCGTTAGTTAATTAAGGAACGTCTGGGAAACTGGTCCCTAACGAGGGAAAGAAAAGGTGGTGGTTTGATTAGATATACCCAGATAGGGGAGGGTCGACGTTCGAGCGATAAAAGAGATTCGAAAAGAGAGAAAAAAAAACATGAAATTAGGTAGTAGATGAGACGAGAGGAGTGAAGATAGAGTTTTTGTGGGAGAAAGGATTCGGTGCGTTGTTTCACGAGGGTTTGATGGAATTTTGATAGAGATGCGGAGCAAAAAAAAAGGTAACGGACAGAAGTTTGTATTGAGAAAAAGAAGAAGAAAAAAGTAATTTTTATACATATAAGATAAGACATTTCGCATGAGAAGATTAAATTTCATTGAAAAATATCTTTTAGTGATTTTTCTCTGAGTTTTTTTTTGTGTTTATTTATCTTTAGATTTTTGCAATTAATTTTGCATCGAAATTAATATCTGTTACGTCATATTAATATTTTTATCGAATGTTTTGTATGTTATGTGTTACTGTTTTTACGGTATCACTGACGTGTACATCTAGTGTATCGCACAACGCGTGTCCCATTAAATTGATAAAGCCATTCGAGTAGATGATCCTCTAATTAGTTGGAGCAGTGCAGTTAGAGGGGACAATTTGAAGCGAATAAAGGAGTGGGGAGGCATAGTTTCATACGGGAGAGGTGGAAAGAGGGTGGTAACGTCGAATGACGTAACAGTGATTTCGCACGAAAGATCAAGGTAAATGAAGAAATACGTAACCGTATAAACGAAAATATACAGTTTTACTGGAAAAATAAAATAAATTTACAGTTTAATACACTACTGCATGTAAACCAGAATTAAAAAATAATTTAATCAATCTATTACCAAAAGAAAAAAAATGACACCCTTGTTCAAGCTTAAATCCACTGCAATCACAGTCTGTGAAAATTTCTTTTCTATTCGTAAGACATTCTCAATCTTTCAGTATCCTCGCCCTACAACAATATTAATTAAAAATCGCATCAAATAACTGAACATTATAAATCCTTCAATATACCTCCCCGAAAAATCGTAACAATCGAAAACCCATCAGTCAGATCACATCGGTAGCAAAGAAAACAAATCGATTATGGAGCATTGTGTGTCCGATTCAGCGAAAGGGGCAAATGCAAATATTATTTCCACGGTGCCCGATCGAAACAGTCGTTCGCGTATAGATGGAGAGAAAGAAAGAGAGGGATAATTTATCCAAAAGCGTGTAAGAGAAAGAGAGAGCCAAGAGACCAAGTAGGAATCATGATCGTGGGCGGAGGAGGGGGGTTAGCGCCAAGGAGTGGAAGAGAAAGAGGCAGTGACAAAGCAAGAGAGAGGGAGAGGGATATATAGTAAAAGCCGTATCAAAAGAGGAACGAGTGTGGACTGTGCACAAAGAAGCGTGCTGAAAAGAGAGGGAGGAAGGCATTGAGTGAGTCAGTGATGGCGTACAGCAGCCAGGCCGAGCCCAGCTGTTCTTCGATCCCCTAACCTACGGCAGTTTATTTCAGCTACCAACACTGCGTGGTCCCCGAACGCACGTCGCGTCCGTGGTCTCTCTTAGAGGCTCGTTATCGGCCGACCTTCCGGTTCTATCGGTCTCCTATATCGTTTCTCTCCCCGTGTGACATTTCGTCATTTCTCCACGATATCATCTTCATACGGTCGTCGATGAAAAAAACGTCAGAGAACGACACACGACGAAGAAAAACGCGTGTTCCGAGGCACAGGCGGTTGTGAACCGTGTTTTGAAGTCGCGACAACGACGACGATCCTGGCGAGACCTTCAGCGTGCACAGTTCACTTTGCTATCCTACGCGGTGATCGTTACGCACGGTTTGGTGATTCCTCGACGTCGGTGACGACGCTCTCTCTCGAGGAACTTTGAAGTCGTCCTTTACACCCCCTTTCGCGATCACTTTAACCGTCGACCAACCGAGAAAATAACGAATCTAACGTGACACGTTTGTGCGGAAAGATTGTTACGCCAAGGGGTTTTTTTGTAGAAGTGGCTTTGAAAGGGGCTAGGGATCATAGGAATCGGGGGGAGATGGTTTAATGATCGAGGGTAGAGATTTTTATGGGATGTACGGAGGAGTGATTCGGGGAATGGTTTCGTGGCGATCGAGGACTTTGAACACCGGTGGTTTGATCGTGTAGTTTTGGAGCAGAAGTGTATTTGGAAGATTCGGAGGTGGTCCAGCGTGACTGGATGTGTACTTCGAGCGTGGTGAATCTTCGATGAATCGTGACCGGATTTGGTCCCCGACCGACGTGTGATCGAAATTGTATCGACAGGAAGAGAAATTAAAATCATGATCGAAGGATTCAGCAAATGAGATGTAGAAATTAAAGTGCTGTTGTAAACATTGTTAAATATTGCCGTTCCGGAGGAATGAAATGTTTCGACTAGAAAATTGCGGATAAGTTGAAAACTTTGGTTAGGTAAGGAGGGAAAATTTTAAGCAGGGTTTTAATGAACTAGAAGCAAAGTTTTGTGTGTGAAAATTGGTGAAAGTTCGAAGTTTAAATAGAGAAGTCGGTAAATATAATGACTGAATGTCGCAAAGAAAAACTCGCAAATCAAAATGAAAATTTTATGAACGTAATTGAAAGTTCGATTTCCAAGAAAAATAATTCGATTACATAAAATCGTCTGGTAAAGCAGTCTGGTTGCGCGAAGAAGAAAACAGATTTTCCTTCCTTATCTCCTACCGCAAAAGGTGCGTCCGGTCGATTTGCGAAACGAATGGTAAAACGTGGGCCGCAAACGAGCAACAGAGCGTGTATAGCTATAAATGGAACCCGCAATGCCGAGACATTGACGTCTCTGTGTCGCAAGGAAAATTCAATGCGACGACAATTCCGGAACACGGTATAGAAAAATCGTTTCGGCTCTAATCAATATCCGAAAAATTAATACAGCTGACGTAACAATCGAAGCGATTATCGATAATTCATGGAAATACACCTACTGGAAGCAATCACCTGTATATGATCAATGTAAACGTATCTGATCAATTCCAACATCACTGGCATTCGATTCGAAACAACAATAAATTGAATTCTAACCGAAATCCAAACTGAAAATCGAGCATGAATACGGATAAAAAGCTCTTAAACGTCAAATTCCAACAAGGTCCGAACAAACATTTCGAGTGATCCTCCTTCGAATAGAAAGCACAAATTCTAACCAAAAAAAGAAACCAACAGGGCTGGAAAAGAGGACAGAAACCACACATTCCCTAAGGACCTATTCCCCCTCTACCGATCTTTCGTGAACCACACGCGACTACTGTTAGTGTCTCAAAGAAGAAAAATAATTATCCAAAGCGAAGCAAAGAGTGATCTGGTCGGGGGTATATTCCAGGCGTCGTCGAACGGGGGAGGAAGCAGAAATGCCGGAGGGACATTTTGAAAATCTTTGCATCGACGCATGCGCGGGAATACACTCGACGTCTGATGGAGCGCGATGAAGCTGCCCCTCGGTGGATGAAGAGAAGGGTCGAAACCCGGAGAAGAGAAACTGTGCTCTGGCTGTGTGTGTGTCTCTCTGATGGTGCGCCGACGTCGGTCGTGCCAGGACACACCGGGTGTCGCGACGTGTGAATCGACGATCGTGTTTCGTTGATTATCATTAAAAAAAAAAAAGAAATCTGAAAAAAACTATCGTCGTTGTGAAAAGTCGATTTTACCCAAGTGGTGGTAGTGGTGTTCGCCAAACTGCAACGACAAACGGAAGCATGCCGGGCGAGAACAGGGAGAAACAGCCGCCGAGCCAGACCACTTCCGGTGGCAGGCGTGACGCCGCCACCGCTGCGTCACCGTCGAAGACGAACGAGCTAGAGAGGACACCTCCTCGTGGCGGCTCGATGATTCCTCTTCCGCGGACGACACCACAGAATCCGAAGACCGTTAAAACTGAGAAGAATCGTCTTCGGTTGATCATGGAGAACAAGGGGCTGACGGACACCCTCGAGAAGGAGCGAAGAATCGACACGACAACGACAGTGGACAGGGACGAGGAAGGATATCGCGTGTCCTGCGGTGAATCGACCAACACGATGAGACACTGCGACGTGTCCTGCAACCCGTATCGGTGCCCTTCGAGAAAGGTGATTCTTTCTGTCTTTCTCTATTGTTCGGTGGCGGCTGGATTCCTCTTGTTTTCTCCAAAGCCGGCCGTCACAGTGCTGATCGATCATCGATGAAAATAGAGTCCACCCCGCGCGAGGGGAGGTCGAGACTAACGTGTCGACCCTTGTTTTCTACGTAGGACAGAGGCGTAATCGGTGCATCGATGTCGTATGGAATATTGTGGACTGTGTCTGTATTATGTTTTCTCTTGGTGATCGTTCGGAGGTTTGAGGTTCCTTTCGTTTTGAGTGAATTTACGCTCGTCTAGAGGTTTGTCAAGGTTCTCGTACGGTGGTATGTGTTTTTTTGTAATTGTTGCGTTTTGGTTAGTTTCAGGTATTTATTTCTGTAGATTTCGAGGCTTTCGTCGATGGATCGAAATTGATCTGATTCTTTTTAGTAGATATATGCTGTATTCAAAGAAGAAATATTTGTTTACGGTCATTTCTTGATTTGGTTCTTATTCTTTGACGTGAACAGTAGAATTCCTGATAATTAAAGACCCTTTGACTGCTTTAATTATTCTTCCCTTATTCTTTTATTTTTGTCTCTTCATATTAGTTAATAGATCACAAAGGTCGAAAAGACACGATTTCCCTTCTCATGTCAACTCTGAGAAATGTAATTGCTCGTTGCTCTTGACTAACATTCATTATGTATTTGAATGCCTCCGCAGTAACTGATAGGCCATAAACTCTTAAGAAAGATGACTTAACGATGCAATTCCGTAAAAACTGCGGGTCGTTTCTGTTCTTGATTTTTTCAATTCCCCTGCATCGTGTTTAATTCAATTCGTTGAACGTGTTGCACAGTCAGCGCTCCACTCGAAACTATTCTCAACAAATTCCTCCTCTTTCCCACTGCAGTTGAATTAACCCCCGTTCGAGTCAGGTTTCGCACTTGCGTCTTGCTAAAAAAAAAACGCAATTAACAATCGATCCAGTTAATACCCACGTCCGATGGAATGAGTCATATTTATCGACGCACCTCTCGAAACACACAACCAGACGGTTGCTTTCGTCTTTCTCGTGTCACTGATTAGCATGCTCTGCTTTCTAGCCGCGCGTTTCAGCCGTCAAATCTTTGCGTATTCATGAAAGATTCAATCTGACCACTTTTCGGAAGAAAGTTTGTAAGTTGAATTTTGTTGGACAGTTAATTAACATTACCATGGCTACGTGAATGGTTTGGTATATTTATGGGACAAGTGACCGAAACTGGTATCAACCGGAAATTTGGTTACCTTCTTCAGTACATTATCCAGCTTTGAAATGAACGATAAACCGGGTTTACAAAATATTACTCTTTCGGGAGTGATTCGAAGGTGATGCACACCAATAACACTTCTGAGAAAGATCGTAATGTCTCGAAGTTTGTTATATCGTTCAATTTTTTTCCTCCAATAGAGGCTTTGATTCGATCCGATTGCGTGATTCATCCCGTCGATTTTAGTGTCCAAGTGAGATTTAATGTCCACCCAGGCATTTGGAATTAGAATTCTTCATTAGCGAACCGGCTACCAAAAGCGTCCGCCGAAACGGTTTTAACGCTCTGTCGCTCTGGGAGGCTCTTGATTGCTTCTCACAATACCACTGGTTTCGTCACAATACGCTCGCTTTGTCGCTTTATTTCTTACAATTGGACCGAAATAGGGCAAAAGAGAACACTCGTGGGGTAATTCTGTCGCGACACAGCCGTGTTCGTGACCATGCTGGAAGAAAATGTTCGAGCGGTCTCGAGAATAGACTTCCTTCATAGAACGTGCTTCTCGAAATTAAAAGTGCTTCACCCGTTCTTGATTCTGCATTTTCAGCGTTTGTACAATTATTCAAAATGTTCAGTATATAAAGGCGATCGTCACTTTGTTCGGCAAAATAATCGAAGAGTGTTTGTAGAAAAACACTAAGTGCTAGAATTACAAATTTTTGTTTTTTTTTATCGAAAACGTGCTAATGGGAATACTGTAGTATGCAATTAAAGTACAATATCCCTATGTAAATAGTTAGCAGTAGTGCTGAAAAATGTCATCACCGGTACGTTCAACGTCGCCTGTATAGAAAACACTGTAAGTGCCAATTCAAGCGTTATATTTTTGGTCTTCTGTACAAGTAATCTGGTAACAAACAGGATTGGCAATTACAATGTCTGTAAATTTAAATGAATGGCACATTCAGTTTTTTTTTCTGCAAATTGGCGTTGAAACAAAAACCTGAACAGACGTATAATAATACTGTACCTCTATTTTCCGTTTCTTGTTGACAGCAATACAAAACAAATGCTTGATTCCTATGTTTCGCATATATTTTACACGGTGTAGAATTGTTTTATCATACGTGTCATTATCTTCGTTTGCTGTTGCACAATCACTTCCTATTAATGTATTATCCGAGTGAGTCATTTGTTCAAGTTGCAATCTTCGCTCTCCTTGTCTTTCATTTACAGACTCCCGACTGTCCTGAGAACTCTCGACGTATTCTTTTCCGATCACTTCAATAATAAGGGAGACATTTCTCTCGAACCCGACGAACGTTCGACGACGAACGTGTGGTGTTCTGGTCGCGTACGTGACGCACGTGACTAAAATATGCTTCCTTGGTTGGTCGTGTCAAAAATAAAGATACGATTTGCGCGGGGGGCTCGAATTCGATGTTCCGGGATCGCCGGAGTGAATAGGAATACATCGCAGAATTTACAAATTTCATAATCGTTGCAGTAACGGGGAACGAGGTTCACTTGCAAACCTTAACGAATCGAAATATCATTGACACAAAAATTTATCAGTTAGAAACCAACAAAATGGGCATCGCTAGAGATTACCTGAGATACAATCTTTGGTAACGATCACATCTGCCTCGTTTAAAAATCAAACAAATGGAGAAAGTGATAACTTTGTTGTTCGCTAGTAGTTAGTAGATATTCGATCGAAGAGACGAGCAGAACGAGATTAAAGTCCTCGTATGCAAAAAATAACGAATTGTGTATCAATCTGATTAGGATAAATGCTTCTATACCCCTCCTTCCCGAGGATATCCGTATTATCGTCTCGGTAGCGTCAATTCAATTTCCATTTCGCATTTTCAGCCTCGTCCCGTGGCTCCTCGACACGAGTCCCCTTATCTTAATTCCCCATCCATCAAGATGGACGTTCACGACACACGGTTCACTTTAAATCCGATTTACGGTTGTGTATCCGAGTTTTACCGTCTCTATGCGACGCTGTAAAAACACAGCTGTCTGTCCGGCGATAAAACGGTTTACCTGATCGCTTATTCTTCGTCACAGACACGCTCCATGACCGAGAGATTCTCCACCCTGGCTAGTTCGTTGTCATGGAGGCAACACCAGGTTATCTTTCCAATGGTGGCGCGAGATCACTGGGATAAGAAGCCGGCCCGGAGAAAGGAAACGAAGCTCCACCGGTGAAAGCTAAATAAATAATGGCCCCGCGTCCTCGCTATTCTTCAGTTTTCGAACGAACGAACGATTTCGCGGACCACGGGGTCGCGAGATTTGGTTCAAATTTTTCTCAGTTAAGGGGATATACCACCTTGCAGGTCTAAAAGGAATAGGTAAATGAAATATCTTTTTCTCGAGCAATTATTGGGTGAAATACATTGGGATTTTTTTGAGAAGTGTTATGCAAGCTTTTAACATTAGTTTCACATACTAGTTATTATGATAATTACAAGATGGCGGAGTTATACAACATTATCTATCGTCGTGTCTAGCAGGGCCTTGTAAGTTGGCAGCTAACAGATATACGCAATTACTCATCCCATTAACTTCAGATTTGGACGCATTGTTCCTTATGAAATTATCTACAATACTCCTTCGTGAATATTCAATCATAACACCTCATCGACAAGTACCTGAAAATGGCGTTGAATCGACTGCTAAATTCGGTCACAGACGACATCGAAGAAAGTGAAACGACTGGGCACCTAAAATAGAAATCAAATGTTCCTTCTGCCCGTAAGTGGGAAACGAACTGTCTGCTTTCGTTGTTATTATTTCCTTTGCTGTTTATAAATATGAAACGATCGGCGTAAAAAAAAAATGAGAGGTTCCTATTATCCGAGAATCCTCATATTGGAACAGCCAGGTATGTCTCATCGGTGATTCGAATAATCGAGGATCGACTGCACTCGATCAACCTTGGATGTATCGTTCCCGAACGCATCAGCCTTCTGCTGCAATTCAAATACATTCCGTGGAATTATTCAGAAAGCAAACGTTGCGCGTAGTCCTTCGAATTCATTAGACCCGCGCGCTTCTTGGATATCAGTGAAAACCTGGGTGAAAGTGGCGGACAAGCGGCAACAATAGTACCTGCTTCGGTGATCCGCAATCCCTCCATTAATTATGGATTCAAACAGAAACCGAGTTTTCAGCGAGGAGCCCGTATTCATTAATAGTAGACAAGGGTAAAAGGTTTTCTCTTTTTCTGTTTACGAGATGCTCCGATTGATTGTAACTCCACGATTAACACGTCCATCACCGTGCCTCCCTGAACTTTCAAGTTATGTTGACTGTATCATCCCAATCATGCTTTCGCGTAATTTTTCGGCGTTCAAGACAGATTTAACGTCTTAACACATTTGTAGCCTGGAACGTAGTCCTACGTCATTTTAAAATCTGTAGCTGAGTACCAGTAACGGAGTTCTACGTCAGCTTAAAATCTTTGTTAGGTTATAGATTCTCTTTATATAATAACTAGCTAAAATTGTTCAAAGTTTTAAAAACTTCAGCATAACCCTTCGGTATTCGCCTATAGACTTTTGAAAATTGTACGTGGTATTCAGTTTAAGTGTCTCTAATACTGTTCGATAATCGTGTGTTCTACTGTAGATAAAAGTTATCTGGCTACTATCATATTGTTTCTAACACGATTGTGACAGATTACGCTGGGTTTCCATCATTCTGTTCAGTGATATGCTTTTACCTTCTTGATCAGGTATTAATTAATGGTTGTAACTCGAGACCAAGGCCAAATATATGGTACATGTTTATATCAACTTTTTCCATTGCATTTGTATCATCCACCGCTCCCAAGTGGGTCCCATGTGTTATAAAACACCCTGTACATACTATAGGTTACATTACACTGAAATTATATCTGAAACCAACACATTGCACTGATGTTTACCTGTGTGCTACTACACACCCAAGTAAGGGGCATTGTCCGCATCAACAGCATTCTTGATGCTAACATCAGCATCGTATCTCGATAACGAATCGGAATTGACTCATTGTTCGTATGATATTTTCTGTCTAGAATAACCTCCCTTCGTCGTCTTAACTACGGAAATCCTTGTAGATTCATAAAATTTAGGAATGGATGGACGTGTCACCGTATCGAGACAATAATTCACATTTTTCGCGGTCGATTCGGGTGCTGCAGGGTCGCATTGTCCATGTTTCGCAGCGGATGACCTTTCCGTTTCCTTGGAACGCTGTGGGTTAATTGCTTCTTGCACGCAGCCGAGGTATCGTGCCGCGTCTAATGAGCCAGTGCTAAACTACGATCATGCTGTAACGATGACCGGGAAGCGTCCGTGAACCTGGGAGAAAGTGCGGGCGCGAGCCGTGAGGTTTTTTCCGATCGAATTTGAACGACGTTCCTTTCTCCGCCGGTGTTTGTTTTTCCTTCGGTAAAAAGAGAGGCAAACCGCGACGACGACTGCTGGGGGGACTAAATCGAGTCGGATAAAAATGAATGAACTGCATGGAATGAATACGCGGCAGCAATATCCATTTGCTTCCGAGGATCACGCGCCGTGGTATGCAGATCGTTTTTCGTGTTCCGTAGATGGTAGAGATCTGTACAAGATTATAGACAACTCTTTTGCATAGTATAATGTATTCTGTTTTTACCAACATTACGACCGTACCCTTTATAATAAACCAGCGTCACTTATAAATTGTCTCAGAAAATGTATGTAATTATTTGTATGACCAGACTGCGGATCTTTATGCAAATTCAGGATATTTTACGCGAAAACGCATCTGCAGGCTATTTATAACTCAATCTAATATCTGCGGCTTTTACACGAAAGAATACAAATACTTCTAAGTCGCGCGGTATCAATAGGGATCGCTTATCAAGGGTCTGCTTTACGACCAGGCCATATCGTATGGACGGTAGCTCGCGGTGGGCATCTTTGTTTACGTTATATCCATTAGGAAGGAAGAAGTGTCGACGATCTCGATGACTTACACTCAAATGGTCTGTCATCTGGCAAACTAAGAACTTCTATCTCCAATTTTACCTCGACTTTACTTCTACCTCTACTTCTATCTCTACCTCTACTTTCACTTCTACTTCTATCTCCAGTTTTACCTCGACTTTACATCTACTTAAACTTCTTCTACTTCTACTTTTGATCCTCTACAACCGATCAGTCAGTTCCTCATTATCTTGCAATCCTCTCCGCGGATTCTAATCGAACGTTTAACCACAAAGTATCCTCGATCCCTCCTGTTATTCCAGGAAGACGCGGAGCAGTGCCACAAGATTGCGGAGCGATTGCTCACGGACGAGTGTCGCGTGTCCCACGGGCCGGTAGGCGTCGGCGTGGAAGGTGTCGGCTCCTGGAGGGGCCAGCGGCGCCCCCACGGCATCGAGATACCTACGCCCCTGGCCGGCGGCGGCGGCGTCGCGGCGCACGAGCTGGAGTCGTCGTTGGACGGCGCAGCGTTCAACCCCGCCGTCGTCGTCGCATCGGCGGCGACATCGACGAGATGCTCTGCGGCGAGGAACGCGCTGAGAACGGTCTCCTCGTCCTCCACCGTACCATCGTCGTCATCCGTCAATGCCGTGAACCCCAGGCCAAGGTTCTACCTGGGCTCCGTGATCGCTGAGACCAGCAAGGAGGATGCCATGGAGCCGGAAGTCAAGGAGGAGGACGAACGAAGGTCGTCCACACCGAGCCCCGAGGTAAATTTTTCTCTTTGCTGATCCACTCTCGATCATCCTCCCCCTTCCCACCCCTTGTTCGTTGCATTTTTCATTGTAGACTGCTCGTTGAACAACTGTTATTATTCGTTTTGGGTTGTCGAGGGTAGTATAGGCTAGTCGATTACGTAGGAGGCTCATGGGGTTGGGGGAACTACTTTATTTTTTTCCTTAAGTGGCTTTGTACTTCTGTTGGTATTTTATGATATGTAGTGAAAGAATAGGAGACTGTTTCCTTTCTATGGGAATAATTCCTGTAGGACATCGACGCGACATTCGTGGTGATAATAGTAACAATACTTGTAGACTGTAATGTGTCCACCCTGTAGAGGTTTTTAGTAGTTACTTAATGCTTTTTTTTGTAATCGGGATGCGAACGTTTATGCGAATTCTTATTCTCACGGATTCCTTCATCAACATCAGGGTCAAAAGAAAATGTGTTTTATGGAAATGCCTGTTGACCGAGAAATTAATTACTTCTTTCCATTGTGTTTGGCACGCTTGCAGAATGCAGAAATGTATGGAACCCAGTAAATTCGACTTCTTTAGTATGCAAACACATGTATGATATCTCACTGATACATTTCCATAAAAAGATTTCCTGAAGGTCTCCAATAGCAGTTCGTGACATTACATGGAATGAACTACGTGAATCAATTAATGAGCGCCAGATGGTCGACAGTATGCAAACTAATTCGACAAGATCGTCAAATCGCACGAACGACAAAATCTGTTTACGCAACTGTCAATCTATTTGCTAGTCTCTCTCTATCTCTCTCCCTCCATCCTAGATTCGTACACAACGCTACTACCGTTTGAGCATCAAACTGCTGCATCGTTATGTAACGAGAAACAACAAGCGTATTAATTTCGTTGTTTAGTCGATACCATCGGTTCTGTTCACATTATTTTGATCATTTGACACGGCCACGATGCTCTTCTACAGTTTTGTAGACGATATTTTCAATGGACAAGAAACGGTTGGATAGGTACCACTGGTATTGCCTCGTGCTTGTGGCACACGAGTCCCTTCTATATACACGTCCGCCAAACGTAGCCGCGTATTGATTTTACGGAGAGAGAGAGCTCATTCTGTCTTTCTTCGTTGTACAGGTTTACGCATACGTACCGTGCATTCTCTCTCTCGCTCTATCTTCTTATCTCTCCGTGTTTCTCTTTCGCCGCCCTTTAGCTCGGGCTACCACCCAAAAGTCTATCCGGAAGAATTTATTCCGATCGTCCTTCCGTGGAACACCACCCTCAACGAAAAGCTTCCAGACACATTTTTCTTCGCGATTTAAACGGTATTTATTTTTGGTCGCGTGTATTGGAAGGAACCTTGGGTAGCCTTTCTTTCTCCTCGTCTGTGCTCGAGGAATCTGAATTGACTTTTTATTATCGGGGGAATCTGAATTGATTGGAGAGAAACCTCTGACCATTGTCTTGGCTGAGGCTGTGTCTGGTCGGTGCGAATGGAGTCTTCTTTTGTGATCTTAGGCCGTAAGATACAAGAATTTGTACGTCTTTGTTTATTTATTGGTACGTCCATGCGACCTCTTTTATATTTTTCGCCAGGATCAAGGTTTATCTAGTTTGAAATTGAAAATTCATCTAATTTCCAGATGAGTTGCAATTAGTGAGTTCGTTTGTTTTTGTTGAACAGATTTACGCGCGGAGAAATAAACGCTACAATGAGGGCGGCAGCAGCGAAGAAGAAGGCAAGGCAGATACGTCTTTGCAAGGTCACAGAGTACCATCCTCTTATAGAGGAACTTGGCCCATCAGAAGAGACTTGTGGGCCAATCAACAAATGGGCTTCTCCGCTCAGCAAAGCACATCAACCACTGTACATAATGTAAGTCTCATTATTGTGCTCGCGGATAATATAATTGATCGTTCAACTGTCTGTCGTTTCTGAATCGTATCATCGATACTATAATTATTACTTCAAATATTATTTCAACTTTCGAATAATATTCTTCCTGAGATTTTGTACTAAATAAAGAGAATAATATAAAATATTCAATTAATATAACGTGCATCCCTATGTGGACAAAGTTACGAAAGCTAGATCGAACGTCTGGTTAGGTTACACAATGATTGTCTTTATTTCCTAAAGTAGAATCCACTACACAAAAATAAGCAGTCAGTCTTCCAGATCTGGAACTTTCCCGGTAATATTCAGCTTACTTCCTAGGACGTAGCCAGCGTGATGAGTTTCTCATCCAATTCGGGCGGGTGTCTCGGAGGTTCCGCGGAGGTGCAAGGAGACCGACGACTAGGGGCAAAAGTAGACGTGGTGTACAATTTACTTGGAATGTTGGGAAGCACCGAAGGCGGCGAAGACATGAGCGCCACCCTACTTTCGATGAGCACTTCAATAGACAATTGTCTTATAATGAGGCAATCGGGATGTCTACCCCTATTGGTACAACTGATTCACGCCCCAGGACAGGATCCAGAAACTAGGGAAAAAGCATCAAAAGCTCTGCACAACATTGTTCACGCTAAAAGCGACGAAAGAGCCGGACGTCGAGAAGCGAGGGTACTCAGGTTCCTGGAACAGTTGAGAGACTATTGTCAAGCTCTCAGATCGTCTTTGGAGACAGGGCAGGTTCCCGACGATTTGGAGAGACACCCAGGACCCACGATAGCCGCGCTAATGAAACTTTCCTTCGACGAAGCCCACCGACACGCTATGTGCCAGCTTGGCGGGCTACACGCGGTTGCGGAGCTGATCGAGATGGACCATATGGCCCATGGCAGCGAGTGCGACGACCAGAACTGCATCACTCTTCGCAGATATGCCGGAATGGCATTGACGAACCTAACGTTCGGGGACGGAAACAATAAAGCACTGCTCTGTTCTTTTCGCGAATTCATGAAAGCGTTGGTCTCGCAGCTACGAAGTCCCAGCGATGACCTCAGGCAAGTAACGGCCAGCGTGTTGCGGAATTTATCGTGGCGAGCGGACACCAGTAGCAAGCAGACCTTGAGAGAAGTTGGAGCTGTGACTGGTTTAATGAAAGCTGCGATGGAAGGCCGAAAGGAGTCAACGCTCAAGTCTATTCTGTCTGCGCTCTGGAACCTCTCGGCTCATTGTAGTACAAATAAAATAGACATCTGCGCTGTGGACGGTGCACTTGCCTTCCTTGTCGATATGTTGAGCTACAAGGCGCCATCTAAAACTCTGGCAATAGTCGAGAATGCAGGTGGTATACTGAGAAATGTGTCTAGCCATATCGCCGTCAGGGAAGACTACCGAGCCATCGTGAGAGAAAGAGGATGTCTGCAGGTTCTTTTGCAACAACTACGGTCGCCCAGCTTAACTGTCGTTAGCAATGCATGCGGGGCACTCTGGAACCTCTCGGCTAGATGTCCACAGGACCAGCGTTTGCTATGGGATTTGGGCGCGGTGCCCATGCTCCGCAGTCTCATCCATTCGAAGCATAAAATGATTTCAATGGGTTCGAGTGCGGCCTTAAAGAACTTACTGAGCGCTCGGCCAGGTTGCAACAGCCTCGTCCATTTGGATTCAACTGCTCGTGGTTTGGGCCTTCCAACTTTGCCCACCTTAGTCGCCCGAAGACAGAGAGCTTTAGAGCAGGAAATAGATCAGAACTTGGCTGAAACTTGCGATAACATTGAACCCAGTACGTCCCCCACGAACAAGGACGATAAGTTCCTCTTCAAGATGGATCATAGTTTCTTGGGACTTAACGCTCGGGCACTACGCAATTATCATTTACACAATCAACCGAGTACATCCAATGTAAAGAGCAACGGGGTTGCCAGGAGCGAGAGCAGGGACTCTATGCGCTCCATCACCAGCACCCACTCCGACACCATGTTCGAGCGAGTGAATCGCCACGTGTTGAATGGATTATCCCCCACCGATATTCAAATCAAGCAGCAGTCTTCGTCCCTTCATTCTGCGGTTGGCTTCGACACTGGGATGACTAGTGATAGCCAGATCAAGGTCTCCTCTGAGAAGAGGTACACATTGCGGTACAAGAACGCCATCCCGGATCGTTTAAAATCCTCGGATGCTTTCAATGGCCTTGGCGATTTAAGGTGCACCAATTCGACAATTTCTTGGTCTTCCGCGCCAGACCAAGAATCCGCCTGCTCACAGAATCTGCTCCACTCTTCGGTGGAGGATAATCTGCCCCAGAGCATGTCATCAAAGGCTGGCAGTCAGTCCAGCGTGTCCGAGGATACCGAATTAAATGTCTGCCAAAAAACGGAATACCAATGTGTCGCTAGTAAGTCTGGAATCAATACTCCCTCTTCGTTGTCCTTCACCAGCAATAACTCCCCTGGCAAGGACGGTTTCGGAAATATATACGATAAACCAGCACTGCACCAGCATAATCCATTGAACGCGATACAGAAAACTATCTCCCCAAGTGTCAGTCATTGCGCGGAAGGAAACTTCTTCAGTGATTATGCCGAGACGGATTTGGATCAACCGACCGATTATAGTCTGCGATACGCGGAGCGTAGCTTAGATGAGGATAAACAACACTCCCATTACTTTAGGAATAGCGAACAGGAGCTTATTCATGATGATACCGTGAAGACTTACTACACGGAGGGAACACCCCATGCATCGTCACTGAATTCCTCTAGAGCAGCCTCCGCTTCTGACCTGCAAGAAGACAACAGACAGAGATGTTTCATAAAGAAGATGCAGGAGCAAAGGAAATTGCAGGATAAAGAAATTAGGTTGCAAACGAACGTTAAGAGTAATGCTGAGGAAGCTGGACATTCTTCTGTCAAGGGCTCATTAAGGTTTGTATGTTTATAGTTTCAGAAAAATAATATAATCTGATAAGTAATAAACGTGAAAAAATGTATTTGTTCTGCTACGTTCAAGAATACAATCAAACTGTTTTGTTTTCTTTTGATAGTTTGATAAATCCACTCACGCAAATACCATCAAATAACTTGCATTGCGACGAAGATAATAACATGGCATCTAATTCGGAAAACATAACATCAGGTAAATTCATCGTATTCATTAAATTCATTCTTTGTGCGTATTTAACATGGTAACCTGTAAAAAATGTATGAATTTAATTGTTTCATAGATGTGGAGAAAAAATATACAGTTCAGAATGAAATGTTTGGGAAAAACGATAAAAATTTTCCCACCAATGGAGTTAATTCGTATGTGACCAGTGCATTAAAGGCTTCTAATGATTCAGGATGTAAGGAATTTGAACTAACAGGAGATACGCGTAACATGCCCTGTACATTAAATATAAACACCTCTTACGAATGTTTAGATCAAGTCAGTGATGGCGATGAGGATGACGAAGATTTACTTACAGCATGTATTAATATTGGAATGCAAAATAACAGGTAAATATATTTTATGTAATATTAGTATAGTTGGCAATTGTTATATTGACATTTCATCTATGCTTTAATTACACGTAACTGTGATTAATCTGGTATTTTATATTTGTTGCTGCAGACACAGACATTCTTTCATAGGAAACAATTTCGAAAAGCCGCCGCGAAATGAAAGCAATTTAGCCAGATATCAGACAAGCGTTGCGTTAGACCAAGTTGAATACAATATTGATTCCACTATGATCAGTCTAGATACAAAGCAGATAACATGCGAAGAAAATAATGATATGGTTAATGCACCAAGTATAAATATTGTGTCTGATTATAGCTCGAATACAACAAAGATGACTGAAAACGTAAGATATCCATTATTTGTAATTCTCTGTTACTAAATAATTTTATACAATTAACGAAATCAAACAGTAAATTTCTTTCTCAGGTGACAGAAACTGAAATAACAGCAGAGCACTCCAACGAAATTTTACAGACTCAACTTGGAGGTATAAACAGAAACATAGCACATAGTTCACAGATAGGCGATGATATTCTTTGCAATTTTTCATTGCCATCGAATTTGAGAAACAGTCCAATACTACACGAAACAATAGTTTTTAATACAGAACCAAACCAGCAGCAGTATCTGTCTAGCATAGACCTTGAATCAAACGAAGATATGTCGTCCTTAGTTCACAGTGACCTCCTGGAAGATGAGAGAATTATAGAAGATACTGAAAATGGTAAGATATCAGAAACGTTAAAGGAGAAAATTACAGAAAATTCAATGCAGCAATCCCTTACAAAAGTAACAGATTCAGAAAGCAGTGAATCAATTGATTCAGTCGAACAATCTGAGCATGCTCTTTTAGAATTATGCATTCAACCTGGATTAACGAAACCAATTGACAAGTTAAGCAAAACTACATTGAAAACCAGTACAGCTCTAGATCGGTTTGAACAAAAAGAAATTAGCTGTTTGAACGAGAACAGTCAAACGGAGGATGCATGTGAAGTGGATGGTGTTGAAAAAGAAGAAATTAGCGTCAAGCACAAACCGGCACAGAAAGATACCGACACGCCAAAACATGGGAGAAGAGAAGACATATATCGACGTCAGAGAGATCCTGACGCGATGATTGCCTCGTTAGATCGATTAACAGCTGCGCTGGTACAACAAACAGAAGCAATACGCGAACGCGATTCCGGCACCATGAAACAAAGTATATTGAGCGACACCTGGAATGAAGATTCTCCTAACGAAGTTTCATTTCCTAGTATCAGCATCAGCGCACCCATCATTGCTTCCTTCAAAAGCGACGTGCCGGAGGATCCAGGTACTGTCACCTCTGAATACGTCGAAACAGCAAGTAGCGAAAGTGGTCACATGATGACAAACTCGAAAATCATTCAACGTGAAGCAATCAAGCTAGCTGAAGCTGTAGATGCGGAGATGAAGAAACAAAATGAGACTGATTCGATGAGTATGACATCCATGGACCTCGAAGCCATCAAACCACCGTCCTCGATGGGGAGTTTATTGTCCTTAACAGCCAGTTACGCTGGCTCAGGGGACTACAGCGAGGCATTTGTTAATAGGGACAGATGTAACTCTACATCACTTCCACCGATACAGATGAAGAACGTCTCCCTGACGGATTCCAGGAGCTGCCGTAAAAAGTCCCTTCCTCTCGGTGTTGTAGCAAAACGAGCGTTGAATCAAGCTCAGGCTCATACTAGCAGCTTAGAAAATTTATTGAACGAGTGCAGTGGGTCGCATTTGGATAGCGTGAAACCGCCGTCAATGATGGACGAACTACCGGACGTGGGTGACATGGAGAACAGCATGGTCAGTGTAGCAAGCATCACGTCGGAAGTGGCAGATCCGAAGGATCAAGACTCCCAAAGCCTAATCGAAAGTGACGCCGTTTTCGACTTGCTGAAGCCTGTTGCAAATGTTCTTTCTATGACATGCTTGCGATACGCGGAAGCTATGCAGAGCAGTGCAAACAATAGCTTGAGTGAGTATTTGGAGAACATTAACCCACCCTCGTTGTTCAATGAAGTTTGCGAAATGGACGAATCAACGGTAGAACATGTCACGGAAACTGTATGCAGTGACACACTGTGCATTGACGCGGAACTGCGCACTGAAGAAGCTCCGCATCCAATGATCGTTGACAAAATCGACGAAGCAGGCAACGATACCGACGAGGCAATTACTCCAATCTCTTCCGAGTACTGTGTCAGCAGCTCGGCCGAGTCAACGCCCAAGAAGCGACAACACAGAAATCTCACGCCCAAACAAAAGCGAACTTTGGCCAAGGAAAGGTACAGGACGTACACCATAGCTGCGGAACTAAGCAGGAAGGAAGCTGCGGCAGACAAGCGGGAAAATGCGAACGGGGTAGACAGAATTCCACGTGGCAAGTGTTCACAATTTTCCAAGTTGACACCTAAACAACGTAGACAGGAAGACAGAGCGAGGTTTCAGACGCAGGTATTGGGGAATCCTTTCTCTGATGTGAATCAAGAGCAACAGGAGATTGATAACATTTGTGAACAAGAGAGCCCTGACACGTCAGAGCCGATGTCTCCTGTCAGGTCCGCTATTCCGAAACTGACAAAGTTATTAGGGAAAGATACCGTACGAGAACGTTAAACGACTCTGAATGCATATTCAAGGACGCTGACGGCAACGCAGCTGCAAACGGTACAGACGAAACTTCGTTGGCCGTAACGCACAGTATTCGGTCGGATAAAATTCAAACTATGTTAGAGATGAATGCTACCATCGTGTTGAACACTTTGAACGAATCAAATAAGGCGAACGAAAACAGCGAAGAACCGTTGCTGGACTGTGAGACTATAAGTCTGGTATCGAATGAATCTGAGTCTGAACGAAATTTGCGAATGCGGTTCGTCAACGGTGTCTCCAAGAAGTTGATAGGTGCTTGCAGCCAACAAATGAATGAAACACATGAAGTGGAAGAGAATCACAAAGATGCAGACGGTATTGAAACGTTTAGGTCGCACGAAGACATCAGGTATGACACGGTAGACAGTGAAAGTGAGAATGATTCCAACAACACTGAAGAACCACCTCGAGAGACCAAACGACCACGGATAATTAAACCAGGTATGGTGAGAGATTTAAGTAACGATTCAAACGCTACAGACAAATCGGAACCAGAGAGTCCAAAAGCCATCCGTGGCAGAAGAAAGGCCCTCTACTCTAATCCCATAACGAGAAAACCAACACCACAATCGTCTCCGTTAAAACAAGTAAATGCTGTTAGTGGAATTCCAATAGGACGAAGTAATACGTCACCTATAGTGAGGGCTACCAGAGCTACCACCCTTCGACAGAATAACAACAGTTCGAGTAACGTAACGAAAGAATCGGCAAGAGCAAATGTAAGTCCTAAAATGACATCTGGTTTAACAGACGCATATGCTCCTCAAATTATCAGCAGGATGGTAAAAAAGATGTAGCTGTGAAGTCCTTGGAACGACAGGGTACGTTTACCAAAGACGAGCCGGAAGTGGAAAATGCTCCCATGGTAGTATCATCATCCTCCTCTCCCATAAAAACAAAGATAGCGAAACCCATCAAAGGTGCTACTTCTAAGGTACACCCAACAATGGTGAAACCTAAAATCGCACCAAAGACTCTGCAGGCACACCAATCGAAAACCACGAAAGGAAATGCGTCTGAGAAGATTCAGCCCCCAAAAGCGTTGCCGCTGTTAGTCGCTCCGAAACGATTGCCAACAGGAAAAATAACGTCAGCCTCGAAAGTTCCAACTGCTAATCAGAACACCGTGCAGGCGGAAAGCGGGAAGGTTTTTCGCAAAGTAGGTCCTCTCGGTCAAAGATCCAATAGCAATTCTAGCCTCGTGTCGAACTCGTCGGCAGGGTTGCAGACTAGAAAATTAGCAAAGGAAGCAACTAGCAAAATTGCAAGTCTTTGGAAAAAAGTCGAGGAATGCAAGAACAAGCAACGTTTTGAGAAATCCGACACTAGGCAATGGGTACAGCCTGGCAGTTGTGCCAATGTTGTGGATGCTCCTTCATCCGTGAACAATCCACCAGCTTTTAGGCTGTTCCGTAGTTCTACGTTCGAGGGCGTACCCCAAGATAATAATAATCCTGAGTCAGCCTTGTACCAGTCTAAATCAAAGAAACCTCCCGTAATGGGCGTTCAATCCAGTAAAGTGAAATATAGGAACTCTTGTGACTTGAGCGGAATGAATGCGAACGATGCCCCTTGCAAGATACCTGTGAAGTCTAGTGACGCTTCAACGTACAGGAAGGATACTGTGCAAGTAGGGGACGCATCGGTGATTTTACGGAAACCACAGAACACTGTGTCTTCCCCGGGGGAGATGGACCTAACGAAACGAATATCGCGTCTCGGTTCCTTCATAAGAGTAGATTCTGCGAACGCGGAGGGCTCTGCACAAACGCACGTTAATGGTAATAGTATGCGTATACCAGCCTCCGCTATCGTACCGCCCTTCAATTATAACCCGAAACAAGACATTCCTTCCCAGACAATTAAAGTTACACCAAATGAGGATGAGAGCAAATTTGGGGCGACAGATTGTCACAGCGATATTGTCACAGGTTCGACAAGGGTAACAACGGTATAGGGGAGAGCTCGTAGATTAGATTTCTAAAAGAACAACCGTTTTGGTAGTATCGCCTTTTCGTTTCTGGCTAGTCATTGTACATTTACTTTACGATGTGTTGACAGCGAGTCCACACACGGTATGCATTACGAGTATTCGATAAGTATGTTAATCATTTCGTTTTATCTCATCGTTCGAATGATACTGAAAATCTTCATCACGTTTCACTGAATTTTACACAGTTACATACATATAGAATTGTGTCACTGGACTATTGGTTCGTTGCATCGTGATGCAAATTTTTTTTTTTTTAAGAGGTACGAATAAGGGTGAAATAGCAGCCGGAAATTCTGATATCATTCCTATTCACTTTGCGTGTTGTATATACACTATATATTGAGAAATTCCACGATTAGGAGGAAATTTAAAAATCTGTAGTACGTAGCAGTGATTATCCTCGGTTATTTATTCAATTTTGTATATATTGAACGTGAATGAGAAAATGTAGAAAGTTTAGTGATATATATGTATTTCGACCCATGATGTATATCGCAGGAAATACATTGCTGTACATCTTTCGTAATAGGTGAATTCGCAAGGGATGAGATCTGTATTTTGTTTCTATCGTAACTGATTTGTATTCCATCGAGGAATATGAAATCTGATTACTTTTTAAAGACTGATAAGAACACGATGAAGATTCGGACAAAGCTTGGACATCTTCAACACCACAGAATGTTATGACAAAAAGGTAGTAACATTTGTATCGATGTAGCGGTCTAAGTAACGCTAAAACCGGCATTATATAAAGAGACAAAATTTTATAAACATTTATTTTAAGTTTCTAGTCTACTTAAAAATCAACAAGTGAAGTAGCTTCTATTTTGGTCATAATGTACTACGTAAAATCGAGATTTGCATGTAAGAAGTGTCTACAAGATTCGACTGTTACCCATTTCTAAAATTCACGTAGGTGCGGCTAGAAGTGTGTACGGATCAACTATGTATCTGCAGATCTGAAAAATTAAGAACTTTGGTATAATGTTTATCGATTTGAATTAAATGTATATTTTTTTTTCTTTAGGTTTATTTAACAAAATTTCCTTGTATATTTGTAGCATCAGAGGGTACATATATACATATTTTTAGTTTCCTTCTGTATCGCGTCATCTTTCCTTCTACATGTATCGAACAAGATCTATAAAACCTCATTAGAAGGAAAATGTTTGACACAATATAGAGTAGTATTTTCCTGTGGATTATTTACAGAGATTGGTTATGCGTGTTTTACCCTGTTCCAGTTCGAGTTAATTAGATTTAACCCTTCCAACTTGGAACCATACCAGGGTAACTTTATGTTCACCTTTTTACAATGTTTGGTCTGTACACCGAATTCTCTTTTTCCATGGTTCGTTTGTAATAATCATTGTCTTTTACTTAGATCGTAAGTATAATTCATTTTTTGTTACATTGTATTTTAGATTTGGCAGATATCTTAATGATTTGTATATTAATAATTGCAGTACAATAAAATTTATAGCTACTAATGTCTACTTTGGTGTTTCTATCATGGCGAGACTAATACACTTCGTTTTAATGAAACACACATGTCAAAGAAAAGTAATATTTCATAAACTGTAAAATACTTCCAGGAAAAATAATAAATATGAACATTCATTAATTCATCTTTATAGAACATTTATTTATCATATATTGGACATTCATACAGATTAATGCACTTATCTTCTGATACCGATGCAAGTATATTGTTTCTTTGAGGACTGTATTTCACAGCCCACACCTGGAAAAAATTGTTTAAACCTTTACATTTCTTTTATTGCTTGTAAATACATGCAAACATAATGTTAATAAGTACCCGAAACTGTATGTATATCTTAAGAATTCATTGTCATTATACTATGCAAATTAATGTGATATATGATTTTTATATTTTACCTGATCATTATGTTCGTTGAATGTATGAAGGCATTGTCGTTGTGCAAGTTCCCAAATTTTAACTGTGTGATCCGAGCTACTAGACGCAAATTTTTGACCATCTGGCGAAAAAGCAACACCAAGTACCCACGAAGCATGGCCTGACATAGTTCCGGCTAAATTAGCATCTTTCCTATGTGAAAGAATAAAATAGTATTGAAAAATGATACATCATTTAACTGTATTTCGACAAATTTGCTATAAAAAAAAATTACACATCATATAATTTCATATGCCCATCGTCTGATGCAGTAAGAAGTAGCTGAGAATCAGGTGAGAAACACAAAGATCTAATAGGCATTGCATGACCTGAAATACAGAAGTTTATATTATACATTTAATACAAGTAAATTATTAGTATAAATTTTTTATGTGTACCTTCTAATGTACGCAATACTTTTCCATAGGTGACGTCAAATATATTGATAATTCCGTCTATGGCACCACTAGCAATGTATTTACCATCAGGACTCTGAAATAGTCAACACCATGATGAAATAAAAACATGGCTTATCCTTTAACTTTTAAGGGTGGTGTCCTGATGTTACACTAGAATACTCACATAGGCAACACTTAATGTGAATTTTCCACCTCTGGTATCCAATGTTTGTTCTTGTTTACCACTTTCCGTTCCATACAAATGTATTTTACCAGAATGACTGCCAGATACGATGAATTTATCATCTGGAGAAAATACTACTGTCCAAATATCTACAGGACCTACTTCAATACTTGATATTTTTTCCCCAGTTTCTAAATCCCACAACTTTAAGCTAGAGTCCAATGAACTTGACGCACATTCTACAAGCACAAACAATTAAGACATCTGTTCAGTTATATGAGTATTAAGTTAGGGTACAAAAAGTGAAATTTTGGTGGACAAGATGTGATCATAAAGTAAAGCAGAAACTAAAGAGTTGACATAAATACATGGTATAAAGGATGATCCTGATCCATACGCAAAGTCATATGACTTAGTTTCTGTATTGTTTCATTCTATTTCAATTCAATATTAATGGATTTTAAATCCAGAAAGAAACTCCAACATTGTAAATGCTTCTAATAGAAAAAGCATTTCTATCAGCTTCAAATACCAATAAATTTTGAATGGCCAGGATCTTTTTACAACCTTGTTATAACTGAGAACAAAAGATACTACATTAAGTTTGACTAACTACTTACTTGAACCATCTGAACTTACTGCGACAGATACAACACCAAGGGAATGACCAGTTAACTTGTGTTTCAATTGTAATGTTTTCTCCCTATGTTCCCAAACTTTCACAGTGTCATCAACAGACCCAGTAACTATGTATTCCACTGTTTCTTCATCATTAGATCGCATTGAATCGCTGTAATAATATACAAATTACTAGTTTCATACATTTTTTTATGAAAACCTAGATTAAAGGAAAAAAAAAATTTCATCCATTGACACAAAATAAATGAAACATACTATTTTAATACATTATATACATAAGCCATTTTTAAAATCACAAAGATATACGAGTATGCTGCTATGAAACTTAATCAAAAGCCATACAAACAGCAAAAACAGCTTTGATGTTAAACTTACCGCGAGTCTTCATTGTCGGGTTGAGTTTCCTTTTTCTTTTTCGGACAGCCCCAGGCGCAAGTCCAGATACTATCTTCATGTGCATTTTCTGTCTTATTAATTAACGAATACTGCAACAAATTTCAAATACAACTTTGTAACGGTTATGTATTACGAACAACATAACCTTAATATACCTTAGTAATTTCCAAATGTATTCAAATTACTCACCATGTTAGGAAATAATTACTTGTATATACAAAACAATATAATCTTAATAGTTGGTTTATGTAAATAAACAAAATATTTCTATTCTATTTCATAGAAACTTGTGTATAAACACATATGCATCAACATCAACACATACTAATTTCACATATGTATGTACACAATCCATATATACATCAAAGAAAAAATGAGAGTCTCCCGCCCGGGAATTCGTTGCCCCGAGTATGTGTGCTGCACCAAGCGGTCAATTCCGGCATAATAGTAGGAACTACCCAATCTTGGATAGTACATGTTCTGCAGACAACAAATTTTTGCTTTTTCATTTGTGAATATAATAGTTGCGATGAGAGCAATTTTAGATTCCGAGGGAGCAAATTGGCAGCAATGTTTTAAGATAAAAATTGTTAAGAAATACTAAATATTTCGCGCCAACTATTCTTCGGAATCGAAACAGGTTCAAAATAATGTTTACCGCTTCCCACCGTAAACTTCTATGTTAATAATGGCAAGAATCATTCGGGTATTATTTGCACATGTTTGGATTACATTTACAGCGTTCAAAGGGTACCATTCTTTTACCTCAATCACTAGATCTGAAGCTTAAGAAACGTAGATTAATACCTTCTATTGGACAAGGAACAATAATCACAAGAACATTGTTGAAATCGCAATTAATTGACCGGTTGTCACTGGGCCCCAGTCCTGCAGTTCCCCGTGTAGTTCACATTTGGACAGCTCTTACAACGTTACACGTACAGCATTCGTCTTGACCAAGCACTCAATTTGTAGCTAAAAGAACGTAGATTAACGTTATTTCATTGATAACAACAATAAGTAAGCAGAACATTGTTAAAATCGCAATTTAATCGCGGAATACCACTATTTTTTTGACCGGTGGCGCCACCCGTGGCAAATCGTTGCAACTGTTAGCCAAATCATACCGACAGGTGAGTGAAAATTTCTGATAATGGAAAAATGCAAATATCTCAGTAATTAGGCGTTCAAACTTAATGCTGTTAATCTCAAATTATTTCGTACGATCCAATGCATCGATCTAATATCGCAGGAACTGGTAATCCGACGAATTATATTCTCAATGATGATCAACACAGACAGAAATAATTCGTCTAATTATGGGGTTCTGCTGTATCGGATCAATGCATTGAATCGTAGCGAATAATTTGTGAGTAACAAAGTTATCTTTGAGCGCCTAATTACTGAGATATTTGCATTTTTCCATTATCAGAAATTTTCACTCACCTGTCGGTATGATTTGGCTAACAGTTTCCACGATTTGCCACGGGTGGCGCCACCGGTCAAAAAAATAGTGGTATTCCGCGATTAAATTGCGATTTTAACAATGTTCTGCTTACTTATTATTGTTATCAATGAAATAACGTTAATCTACGTTCTTTTAGCTACAAATTGAGTGCTTGGTCAAGACGAATGCTGTACGTATAACGTTGTAAGAGCTGTCCAAATTTGAACTACACGGGGAACTGCAGGACTGGGGCTCAGTGAGAACCGTTCAATTAATTGCGATTTCAACAATGTTTCTGTGATTATTATTTCTTGTCGAATAGAACGTATTAATCGACGTTTCTTAAGCTTCAGATCTAGTGCTTGAGGTAAAAGAATGGTACCCTTTTAACGCTGTAAATGTAATCCAAACGTGTGCAAATAATACTCGAATGATGCTTGCCATTATTGTCGTAGAAGTTTACGGAGGGAAGCGGTAAACATTCTTTTTAACCTGTTTCGACAGTGTTATACGGACCGTTTTCTTCTTCAACGAGTATTCGTTTTGAAGCTTAAGGAACGTAGATTAATTCCCTTGCATTAATAATAAAAATAAATGAACAGAATCACTGTTAAATGGATTTAATCACGGAATACCATTATTTTTTTAACAGTGGTTCTGTTTATTTATTGTTATTGTCAATGCAAGGGGATTAATCTACGTTCTTTAAGCTTCAAAACGAATACTCGTTGAAGAAGAAAACGGTCCGTATAACACTGTCGAAACAGGTCAAAAAGAATGTTCACCGCTGCCCTCCGTAAACTTCTACGACAATAATGGCAAGCATCATTCGGGTATCATATGCACATGTTTAGATTACATTTACAGCGTTAAAAGGGTACCATTCTTTTACCTCAATCACTAGATCTGGAGCTTAAGAAACGTAGATTAATACCTTCTATTGGCCAAGAAACAATAATCACAAGAACATTGTTGAAATCGCAATTAATTGAACGATTGCCACTGAGCCCCGTCCTGCAGTTCCCAGTGTAGTTCACATTTGGACAGCTCTTACAACGTTATACGTACAGCATTCGTCTCGACCAAGCACTGAATTTGTAGCTAAAAGAACGTAGATTAACGTTATTTTATTGATAACAACAATAAGTAAGCAGAACATTGTTAAAATCGCATTTAATCGCGGAATACCACTATTTTTTTGACCGGTGGCGCCACCCGTGGCAAATCGTTGAAACTGTTAGCCAAATTATACCGACAGGTAAGTGAAAATTTCTGATAATGGAAAAATGAAAATATCTCAGTAATTAGGCGCTCAAAGTTAACGTTGTTACTCACAAATTATTCGCTACGATTCAATGCATTGATCCAATACAGCAGAACCCCATAATTAGACGAATTATTTCTGTCAGTGTTGATCATCTTTGAGAATATAATTCGTCGGATTACCAGTTCCTGCGATATTAGATCGATGCATTGGATCGTAGGGAATAATTTGAGATCAACAGAATTAAGTTTGAACGCCTAATTACTGAGACATTTGCATTTTTCCATTATCAGAAATTTTCACTCACCTGTCGGTATAATTTGGCTAACAGTTTCAACAATTTGCCACGGGTGGCGCCACCGGTCAAAAAAATGGTGGTATTCCGCGATTAAATACGATTTTAACAATGTTCTGCTTACTTATTGTTATTATCAATGCAAGGGGATTAATCTACGTTCTTTGAGCTTCAAATCTAATGCTTAGTCAATACGAAAACTGGCAGTATGACGCTGTGACAGTTGTCATAAGATGAACTACACGAGAAGTGTATGACGGCATCCACTGAGAAGCGGTGCAAAACAATTATAATTCTAACAATGTTCTTATAATTACTGTTCGATAACATATGTAATGTAATATTTAATAATCTCATACGTTTAAAAAATACTATTTCTTAAAAAATAAATTCTCCCGATTATATGCACGTAGTGTAAAAGAGAATAAAGGTACACGAAGGTGTCAAGGAATAACATTTTATTCGGTTTAGTCTATGCTTACATACAATTTAAGTTTGTACTCCATTATAAAGACATATCGTAAATGCATGCAACAATGGCAAAACACAGTAGTTTCCGTTTACTATTTGAGTCGACTAGAAACGATATACACGTACAGATTACCAAAAATTGTATAATCATTTTTTTAATCTATAGTTCGAAAAAATATGTATGTCAACGTCACGATAGAGCAACCAAAATGTAATATTATCATTTTTGCATTTATAAATTTTACGTGTTTTGTTATCTAATGTTAAATCCAGAATACAACAAAACGCTTCATCCACTTATTTGTTGTTAGGTTCCAAGTCTTGTTGTTGAAGCCGACGATGCGATGTCAACTGTAATTATTAATAAAGCCTTTGTGATTTTCCCACTTAAGGTGATTATATTTAATTCTTGAAGAAAAAGGAACAAAAATAGATAACTCTATGTATAAATTTATTTGATACCGTAGAATGGTTCGCTGAATTGCTTCAAATATATTGCATATTTTTCATCTTTTATTTCTTTAACTACTCAATATTTCTTATATAGTATTTAATTTTACAAAATAAACGAGCTATATCAATGGTTATTATATTTAACGTACAATAATTTTACCAAATTAGATAGTAATGCACAAGATGTCCGATCATAACTTTATATGGCACTATAATTAATAAGCAAATATCAACGGGTTAAATAAGAAATTAACGCAACTAGAAATAATCAACAATATTCAGATATGATAGATAAGTAATATTATTCAAGTGCTCGCGTACCAAATAAATTTGCAAAAATGAATTTACTCGTTAATAGAACCTCATACCGAGAAAGCTTTTTTATTCTTCATTTTCGACTGTTTTTCACGTGCAAAATCAACAACTTCTCGGATTGTACCTGCCAGTCGCGGGCGGTACGTCGTATGTAATTAGAATCATCAATTATAATCAAATGTTAAGTGTTAATCATTATGAATTCGTTTCTGTTCCTTGCTGAAGATAAATAAAAAAAAAACGATCGAGAATTTGTGTACCCATTGTCCGAAGATAAACGGTAACGTGTAAGGATCGAATTTCGACGTGTCCTGACGACGCGTCTGCGGTAAAATCATCTCTGCCTGACCTCCGAACTTCTGTAAAGGGATAGCGAACTCGTTACTCAGGCGCACAACGTCTAATTCTTGATTCTTGTCCCCTGATGTTGCCTCGTTCTCTGGAAATGCCGAGCAACCACCTGTCCGAGGGCAAAAAAAGACAAAATCGTGAGGTAATAAAAAAATATTTTCGGAACAATGAATTGTATATGACAATTTTATCAGAGACCTCCTCCGTTTAATGTAAATATCCCAAAAAGTACATGCCACCTTGAAGACGCCAATTTTACGGCTATTTTAGATCCGTGGCGTTTTTAAGCCGTCTTCAAAGCGTCATGTGCTATCTGGGAGGATTCTTACAAGGTTTCCCAACCCGCAGACGCCGATATCAATGAAACTTCGTACGTTTTTTAAGCAAGCAAAAATAAGGGGCACGTATTTTTTTCATCGACTAACATTCACTTTAAGGGGGTGGAACCACCCCTCAAAGTTTTGACCCAGAAATACTATCTCGAAAACCAGAGGAGATACATGAAAAGTTCTAATAGGCGAGTTTTATGGATTTTCATATACAATAATATGGTGCAAAACGTGCATGTCTTGTCGTTTCTGAACTTATTCAGAATATTTAGCAATTTTAATTCAGCGATAAATTAGATAAAATGATTAATCATCGCTTCGTCTCTGCACTTCAGTATTCCATAAAAAATACATCATTTAACTAATCAATAAAATATCTTCGGAATAAATTGATTCACACTGAAAAGTATTTGTGAATCAATTTATTTCTAGGATAACGTAACTCATACTATAATCCGATTAGAGACTTCCTGTTGGCTGCCACGAGTATTAGCTTTGACTTTCCGCAATTCAACGTTTCGTTAAAGTATGTACGTAACAATATTCTATACCGAAAGGTTTCACAGAGAATTATAAAATACTGGTAAAAAATTCGCTTCAAACCCACCACGAAGAGAATCGAACGGTTCGCAACGATCCATTTAGTTCATATTCAACGTGTTTTTCGAACGTCCGATAATGGCCGCCATTTTGTCTACGTCTCGACGGTCGGTGATGAATAAGTGCTTACGAATGAAATAATCCACCCCGTAAAGAAGGGGAAACCGCGAAACGCAAAATAGCAAACGGCTAATGCATTCGTAAACAATGCAGCGCAAAGTTTCCATAACAATGGCGACGAGTGTAACCGTTAACGCGGGGTGCACAAACAAGAATGGGGCGACAAGAGGCGACGGCGGAGATCGTTCACACTTGAATAATGAATCGACCATTGAGAAACGAATGCGTCAACAGGTAAACTGAAAACCGAACGTAAATGAAAAAAAAAGAAAAAATAGCTTTTCTCGGTGGAGAATGTGGTTGCATATAAAAATCCAGAGTTAGGAAAAATGTCATCCAATTACAATGTAATCGTAATGTAATTGCGCAACAATTACTATTACAATTACATTGTAATTTTTATTTTTAGTATAGTTAATTACAATGTAATTGTAATTGTAATTGTCTCGCAATTACATTGCAATTACGTTATAATTGTGATTTGGATTTTGTAATTAGATTACATTTTGTTGCTTTAGAGGCGACAGTCGAGTGCAAATGGTTAATATTTGACAATCTTCCCAGATAGCACACAGTTAAGACTTAAAACGGCTTACTGACGGCTTAAAGTCGCCTCAGACCTAAAACAGCCGTAAAATGGGCGTCTTTAAGGCGTCATGTGTAATCTGGATTTCAGCCGATTGCGCAGTCTAGTTATTACACGTCTATGACAAAAATAAAGAAAACTGGCGAACATTTCGCGAGTGAATTTGAAAACGATTATTATCGTAAACGAACCCGGGAACTTAATCGATCTGTTACTTCCCTAGTTTCTCGAGAACGCGTTCGTTCGTGCGCCTTTTCAAAAGCTTGAAAAGCTTTCTGAAGAATGGAGGCCGATTGTAAGGGAACCCTTTACGAAAACGGAATTTTCCAAGCGTACAAAGAAACATCGTCCACGTAAATACACGAACTACGTGAAGCTGATTCCCCTTTTTTCGTTTCTATCTTATACTTTCTGACTGGGACACAACGAATGGAAAAGCAACCTAGAGTTATTGTTAGTGATCTAGACACCCCTAGTTGCGTCGTGACTGAAGAAATACATTAATGGTTTCGAATACGGAACGTTTCTAAATAACAATCAGTTGTCGAATCGTTCATCTTTCTATCGCAAAAGGTAAATGTCTTAATTACTACAACACTGTAACGGCCCGAAAAGTCAAGGTATCTTTGATGATTTATTAAAAGAAAACTACTTAACGAATCTTTGTCAAATTTATAGAGGTTTTTAATTCAACATATAACCTTTAAGAAAATATTTTTGTTACATCGCACAGAAGATAGCACATGTTTTTCCTTGAAATTATATTATATTTATATGTATTTGTAAAATAGCATGGTATCGTAAAATAGTATACTAACATGGAACTAGTCTGAATTTGATTCTTCTAATAAGAAAGGCGTAATATATCGTGTAATAACTAATAAGACGTAATAAAGGCGTGATAGCGTCGACGCGCGATCGCCGGTGTCGCGACGCCTATAGTCAGTTTTCATTTCCTTATGCAGTGTTCTTCGCATATAGCGACGAGGATTTTTTAATATCAAGTTTAAATATGTATACGACAATAAATCATTTTTTGTGAATTTTTAGCAGACGGGAAATAGTTATAATTTTACGCTATTTTACTTGTGGGTTCGAGGAACCCTCCCCTTAGACGTTCTAGGGTTAACGTTCACAGTATCCCGCGAAACGGTACGAGAAAAATGATTGCAGTTCGCCTGCAAACGAAACGAAATGACGTGTTTCAAAGACTAGAACGGACGTCGACAAAAGCTGTTTCTCAAAGTCCTTCGGGTAAAAAGCTCGCGTCGCGATCGTTGTACAGTTACCTTTACAGTTTCGCGAGCTCCCTCCAATACCGATCCTCCCACTCCCGTTGGAAATTGGCCTTTCTCGTGTACCGCCCGTGATATATCCCCCAGCAAAATGTCTTTTCTACAAATCTGTTCGTTCGAACATTTCCGTTTATTGTTTCACATGTAAATTACGGATTTGGTAAAGACGCACAATTCAGCGACAACAGGGCTCTCTGTTTAGCCACTGTTTCTATTTTCATTCGTCGTTCCGACTAGTGATGGGCACCATCGACTAAAAGAGTCGCTTCAACTATCGAGCTATTGATCGCTATTGACTGGATCTTGATTACTTTTCTTCGCGATGCAAACAAATTGTAATTTTTCTATATTTTTTTATGCATTACCAAGAACTGTGCAAATTAATGCTTATAACCTAATTGATTTTCATACAAAATTTAGAGCAGTTAATTTTTTAAGTGCCAATAAAACTTCCTCGAAAACTTAAATTTTCTCTTCATTTTTCTATTCAATTTCGTATTCTGTATTTAAACAATATATTTAAAAAAGTTTTAAACATAACAAGCAACTGTATTTAATTAAATAAACCAAAAAAGCCTACTTTTTCACGATTTTACCCCATTTACGAAATAGGGAACATAAACCAAGTTTGTCAGACTCCTAAAGAAAAGATAAATATTATCTTCAAATCGTGACAACTCTGTTTTCAGAACGTTTAAAGGACATGTTACTACAACTTGACAAAAAATTCGGATTGGTAATTAAGTAAAATACTGCAATGAAAACTTTACAGTCGATTGTCTCGAATTACCGTTTCGGGTGTACGTGCCATTTTTCCATCAATGGTCTCGATTGCAATTATTTCATTTAATTCTCCTCGGTGTGGAATAAGCATCGTGTTTCGTTCTTTTTGTGCTCGATATTTCAAGTTAATCGAGTGCAAAACGACACCGAGAATCCCCCTGGCTCCAGGGACATTTAATTTTGCAAAGAAGGACTGACGACGAACGTCGGTTTCCTTCAATAGCAAGAGAGCTACGGAGTGGCAAAGGAACGACACGACTCAGGCCAACCTGCTTCCCGATAGAAATGACGTTATTCCGCGGATCGAGTGATTTAATAACAACCGTCCTCTAACCACCCCCCACTCGCCCCTCTCTACGGAGAACCATGAATCGCTGTTTCGATCTAAACCACGACATAACGATCAGTATTTCATCATGTTATCCAACCTCCACCTTGGTGCCGATTATCCGATCAGAAACGAACAAATAGAGCTCGTTTTTCATCGACTTTGCAGTTGTTTTTGCGAATGGTTGTGTTGTACGAAACGTATCCGGAGGATTGTGATTGTAGATGAGGGTGTTGGGGGAACGAGTAATTGAATCTCTTATTTCAGAAACCCCTTAAGTGCAGAATTACAAATTTTTAGATATTTAAGAAAAACTTCTGAATAGGCTAAAAGCAGATATATTTTTACCGAAAAATTCCTGAATCTAAAAGAAGGTTCTCCCCCTTCATATAATAACAATTTATATCATTTTGTTTGGACGAGTCCAGAGAATTATTTCATGTCATGAGATACTGAATAACTGTTAGTGAAAAAACACAACACAGTTCCAAATTTGAAAATTTGCAATTTAAACAAAAATGATTTTTTCAAAAACTGGACGTGCTGGACAGAAACGGTTTACATATTCGTATTCAGGTCATAAGGATTTATCAGAAACGCCTATTGAAAAGTGCGAAATTTGTTACGTTTTGAACAGTGTAATGATCTCACGCGATCATGAAGGAACTTCGTGCGATGATCGTGGTGTCCGTGGCGCAGGGACGTTTTTAAATTGTTTGAAAACGTTCTGATCGCGGCTCCGGATTTTGTAAGCTAAATCCAAGCTGTTAACCGGTCGGCTATTTTTGTAAATATTTCGAAACAAGGGGAAAAAGCGTTTCAATGGAAAAAAACATTGGGAAAGCGTCGCGTTGTCGACGATAGCTTAACGAACCGCAAACAGTTTGTCGTTAATCGAATCGACGCTAAAACTCGATCGATCTTAAAAATCTGACCGGTGTTGTTGGAAATTATACGTGTTTCTCATTTCGTGAACAAAAATTAAACAACGTTAATCGATTATCTTTTAATCACCATTACAATTTCACAGAAAGTCTCCTAAAACAATATGAACGTTTAACGATGCGAAAGTGTAAATTTAGCGAGGATATTTTAAACTTCGAAAATTCAAAAAGGCAAAATACACTCACGAGACCGAGCTATTCGACATTATCTCATGGTTTAATATTTCATTACGTAATATATATACCTTTGCTGATAAAAAAGCAAATTGTGTGCATTACCTAATGAAATATTAAATCATGAGATAATGTTGAATAGTTCTACCACGTGAGTGTAATTTTATATATGCATATATATATATTTTTTATATATATTGTTCAAGTACGCGGGATGATAAATTATGGAACACAATAGTGCACGTAAAACAGGGTTTACAAACATTTTCGTGAATTAAACGATACTTAATTAATTACACGTTTTAAGAGAAAAGAATCGGAATAAACCTACATTCACATCCCTTTAAAGTTTTCCATCTACTAATTGTAACAGATCCTTTTATTTCACATTTTAACCCTTTACATCCTGACAGTACGTTGTAGTACCACTTATACCATAATAAAATATGCTGTCACGAACCAATACGCTTAGAACACGACTAGGACTACTTATCATATTTACTACTTCTTCGAAGTCCTCCCGAGATGCTATAAAATGGTGCCCGAACTCAGACACCGTATTTTTAGCTATTCGAATGAAAAAAATACAAAAATATGAAAGAAACCATATTTGAACATTTTTCACGTATATATCTGGAACAAAAATTTCGATAAAAAGAAAAAATTTCGATAACATAACTCAGGCCTTAGAAGGTTAAAACAATAAAATTAAACAATCGTATGAATTACTGTTTTAATTTCATGCACAATTTTCTTTATGTATAACTTCACTACCTTTATTTATTAATTTAAGTAAAACAGTCTAGGAGAACAGTAATTCATTAGGTGGCAATAAATGGATCTTTTACACTATATTTCTTTCTCATTCGTAGAATTTTGCAAAAACATAGCGGCTAAGGGGCTCGTGTCCAGATTCTTATCATAATGCCCCTAACATAAACGATAAAGAAAATTGCAAGTGTCATGACGAACCACTTGTTCGGCGTGTGTTACACAACTAAATCGTTCACAAAATCGATCTTCATTAATCCCACCTACCGGAGGAATATATACATACATACACACACATTCAGATTCTGTAATCAATGCAGTAACGGGTCCATTACTGAATAACGACCGTAACGAATCGATGGATATATATAAAGTATTCTCTTGTCGGGACGATTGGGCGTTGGTCTAACGACTGTTTTTCAATTTGTTGCGCAACCAAGAGTGCACTTCTTCGTTTATCCACCGATTTCGACGATTCCACGCCGCGAAAGCAACTTCCTGAAAGCGATTTCTATCCAATCGCGAGAATAACCAGACACACCATCTCTAGATATGAATCGGGGATACTAGACGCCTCCGATAATTCCTTTACGCCGGGGGAATAATCCGAAAAATTGATCGAACTTTTATATCCATAGTTCGCAAACCCAATTACACACAGTCTGGCTGTTGTGGACTAAAATATTATAGTACTATTTAAAGGGGTATATTTCAGTGTAGACGCCTGCTTTTAATGTGACCTTTGGGAATTTTTATTTTTGCAAAAATAATTATAACACTTTTTGTAGTCAACGTTTCAGGGTATATTTATGCACAGTTCAAGAACATTAAAAATTTTTTAAGAATCTACGACCGTTTGATATACTAATTATAAACAATAATCGTGTAGTATCATGAGATTCGGAGAATGAAAGGTTGAACGAACTTTGGGAGAGAACAAGAAACTGGGAAAGAAAAGGTATTAGAGATCAGTGAGCAAGTGTAAAGCTAGTATATTTATTTCATTACTTATTTCTAATAAATTTGGTTATTGTTTTATAACACTCATTTATTGCTGACTCTTATTCCCTACAATACTAACGTTAACAACGCGTTTAGGAATATGGATCCAGAGGTATTTTATTTTAATTAAAATTTGATTTAAAATCACATCGATTGTCACCTTCGACTAATGATCTCGACACGACTGTTTTCTGAAGCAAAGGCGCAACCAATTTCGGATCGATCTGTCTGCGCCTAATTGGAACGACGGTTTGGCGTTAGTTTCGCCATTGGTAACGACAACGATTGTTAACGAGATAACCAAGTTGTGTCGGCGGATAACAGGTTACCCAGAGATAACCAGGAAAGGACATTTAATTCCTTACGCAAGAGACAAAAAGCAGTGTATGTAAGTACCTGTACTTCCCATGGGAAAAGGAGAAACATTTTTCCTCGTTTGGTTTCCAACGGAGGACGATTAGCATCGTGTTTCTTTAACCCTCGTCCGACTTTCATTTTCCCAACTTAATTTGTCCCTCGGTGTCAAATTGACCCAGTGGTAGAAATTAATACAACGAAGTGATAAATAGTTAAATTTGGAAATTCTTTAAATTAAAAACCACAAAGCCTCGGCTAAATTTACCTACACATGACAGAATAACGTCATTCCTTAGGAGAAAACTGTGTCAAATTGACACAAGGGACAGATGAGGGTTAAAGGAATCGTCTGTCAACAGATTATTATACTATGAAAGTGGAATACAGCCAATTCTGTTTTTGCACGAACTTTTTGTACATGATTTCAACACGAATTAGAGAAAATAATTTCTCTCTCTTATAGTTGATACAATTTGCAATTGAATTTCGTTCAGGCATTTTAATTTTACTAAAAACACGAAAGATTTTGAAAATTAGGAGTGATCCTAATTGAATTGGCCAGAGGTTGTAGATGCATGAAACGACAGAAATGTTTTATCAATAAAAGGACAGGAAGTGACTATTTAAGGAACACTTGAGACAATCTACAATACAGTCAACTCAACTTTAATTACCTTTTTTTTTTTTGCATGTAACCCGTCGTACTTTTTCTTTTTCATTATCGAAAAATATAATTTAATTAAGAAACTTCGTCACGGTTCACTTGAGTCGAGTTTAAAAGTAAACTGTACCTCTGTGACGCCGTCGAAAGATTACCCGTAACGTTGGATCAAGCTTTCAAATTGGATCGTAATAGAGTTAGCAGCGTAGTCTATGGTATAATTTAATCGTTAAAATGTACACCCTTATTATACACGTAACGCATTATCGTTAACATTTGCCGATGCATTACTAAGAGCACTATGGATGTCTTTAGAAAGACCATGATCCGTTAGAACTTTTTCGAAAAAACTTTAATGAATCGTAAGGCGGCCGCACATTATGATTAACAATGTTCGAGTACCTTGTTCGAACATAAAATATTACACAAGCACAAGAGCAGACATAAAAACAGTGGCACCACTTCTTAAAAAAAAAAAAAAGAGAAAAAAAAAAGTATTAACTCCATGGAAAATTGGGAAGGAATTATGAGCCTAGTCATTTGTTCGCAATAATTCCAATTAATATTCAAAAGGGAATAAAACTATTAGTTGAAGTTAACAACACGGTTATCGTTTACGGACAAAAAATTCTACACGTAAAACTGAAACAATATTACCTACTTCGTTCCGATAAATGACACTCGACTCAGTAGTAACGAATGGAAGCTTTATCGTTGCGACCTTTTAAAAATAAGAGATTTTATGCTATTTTTTCATCGGTTTTTGTTCGGTGATCACTTGCACCGTATTGTAAAATCTCTGAATGTTATCCATAATTTCTGATTGCTACAACTGATCCAATAAACGGATTCAGCAGCGAAGAATTTAAAAAAAAAAAGTCGTTATTGAATTATTACTTCTTATTCCATACGCTAAACTTATCTGTCGCTAAATCAATTTTTATGTTACCATTTCTCTCTCGTTCTCTCTCTCTCGCCCTCCCTCCTTTTATTTACGCGATAAATCTTGCATCGCGATTAAAATTGTTGTTAAATCCTAGTTCCCCTAGTAAGGTGCTTAAAAGATTAAAACTGAATTTATGTCGTGTTATGAGTAACCGTTCTATTCACTCTCACTCGTTGTCATCGCTAAACTAGGGATCTCTGTGTAAATACTCACTATTACTTTTTTTTTTTACAGAAACTAGAATCGAACAAAAATTTGTCGCTTCTATTAACAGTCCTGTCACGTTCCAAACAACAAAGGAACTGTATCATGTTTTATTAACCTTTTTGCTATTAGGGAATTCGGGGAAAAATGCCAAACAACGATAATTTAGAATTTATTCGGTAGATGGTTGCAAAATGGTACCTACAAGTTCATTTTTGTATGTCCGTATTGCGGAGAATAAAAAATATTTACCATACAATCTCTTGTTCTTCCTTCCCAAGGATGAAATGGCATCGGAAAGAAATTAACAAATTCAATTTTTTACATTTGACAATGTAACTTTGGACGAAAAAGATTGTTATCTTCATGGGTTAACATTTAATTTTTGTTAATTTAGTGGTGTCCCTTTCATAGTGCATTGTTTAAATAACAAGTGATGTTCATTGGTTTCATAGAAATATATGTATTAAATTTGTTATGCATTTAATAAGAAACCTTAGATATCTTTCCCCAATTACCTTATTGATTAAAATCTTTACTGTGCCCGTTTACACCAGGCTCCCCCCTCAGCACAACAGGTTGTCACGCAGACGAAAGAAATTGTGTGCTCGAAGGGATGTACTTACATGCTTTCTTTATTTAAACCAATTCATACCTAATCAAATATCGATTCCTGTCGATATTTCGAGGCGTTCGGTCTTATAGACATACTATATGTATAAGTCAATACAGCGTTCGCGATATGATGGTGTTACAGGTTCTTCGTATGAAATACTTTCGAGTCTTCGGTAACTGAAACCGGTTCCCCATTATAGTTTCCATACATCGAATTATCGCGAGTAATAAGATCGGGATCGGATGGATTCGAGGCTGAATAAGACGATTACCGGGGATAGCAGAATCTCACGGGGCTGGAGAGTAATTTTTATTGGATTTTTTTGGGGGGAAGTATAGTTTCTTAATCCGGTAATATATAATATAAGGAAAACAAAAGGGAACAGCGAAACCAACGAAATTTCTTGTTTCTCGAAACTAATATAATTCGAGTCCAATTACGATAATTATTTTATTTTTAGTAAAATACTTCATTACCTACTGATTTTTTATAATATCATGGTGTTTCCGAAATGGTGGTACGATCCGAGATAAAGTGATTCTACATTGAAAAATAAGTTGAAAATTTAGTATAACATTTTTTTCGTATGACGCTTAGTTTTTGTTTCGATTGGTTAATGCGTCTGTTCTATTACAGTCAGTTTCTACTTATTGGCAGCAGACATAGGGTAAACGTAACACTGAATGAACGTTTAAGAAATTATGTAACTATTAAAGTCAAATTCTAGATCATAATAATATTAATAAAGATTTGGCACATGAGAATAAAATTTTTTAAATATCTATACCTTTTTATAAGTTATAGATTTCAATATGAAAAATTGGATAAATGAAGTTAATTAAATTTTAAAAAGAATACAGATTTCAACAGTAAATAAACATTTCTAACCGGTGGCGGGAAAGTTGTTTGAATATGAAACAAGGAATTGAAAAGAATCAATATTTCATCATCTGCTTGATTCAATAACTTAATTTACTCTACTTTCTATATACAATGTACATTTGCTGGTATGTGTTCATTTACTGTTGCATACACACTACATACATATGTGTTAGATGAATTTTCAAATTCGATTATTTCGAAAGCAAACGACCATATGCAAAAATTTTATTCTATATTTTTTCCTTATTTTTGCATGAAGAATCGCTTATTCTCCGGTTCTACCACCATTTCGGAAACACCCTGTATAAGTCTCTCCTGGTCTCATTGATATTATACACCATGGTGTCGTTATACGTGAAAACAAAAGAAATATCGATCAATAAGACGCATTGAATTTCGTGTTAATTCAAATGATTTATACGTAATTGACGCACACGTCTAGTACATACGTAATTCGTCGTTGTTTACTGATCCCTAATTTGTGAACTCTGATAATATACCAATATTGAAGCGACTGCATGTATTAATCATGAAGTGGGGGTCAGTTTGTACTGGCATATTCATATTAGTATTCTCGTGTGCACGGTGCCCCATTTTAATCGATTCACGTTAATATCCGGAAAACTATTAGTGATAATGAGGAAAATAATCGAGACAAAAATCGATTCGGCTCCGTATGCATTATAAAAGGATCATTTTTAATTAAGAACTATACATACTATAATTAGGGATTCGTTGGAAATGTAAATATATCGCGAAATGAAATATTTGAAAGCGTTCAAGACTAATTTTACTAAAGAGAGTAAACGCACCAATAAATGAACACTTAAGAGATTCTGTAATTATTAAAGTCGAACTTTAAATGATAATAATATTAATAATCATTTGACACATAAAAATTAAATTTTTTAATATCTGTACTTTTTTGTGACGCATATATTTCAATTTAAAAAATTGGAAAAAGTATAATTTATTTGAATTAAGAAAAAATGCAGTCAATTAAAAGCCACAAAAATACAAACCATGACAAATGCCGCGAAAATTGTTTGAATATAACACAAAAAATTGAAAATCAATATTTAATCATTTGCTTATTTTAATAACTTAATTTCCTCGTTATATAATATTCATTCACTGGTACCTACGTTATCATTTACTGGGGCATCCACCCTCTATCAATCATTATTTCTATAATTTCCCCACTAAACGAAGATCATAAAAAATTCGTGTATATACCTTAATATCTTCGAATTTTAACGAAACAATTGAATTCTATTACTGTCTCATGCGTGGAAATTAATTGTCAAGAATTACCGAATGACGTCCAAAATCACTTGCATCATTTGATGAAACATAATCATAATAATTGAGGGATCAGAAATGAAGTGTGCGCGTGAGAGACAGGTCAAAGTAAACGTACGTGGTCTGCGAATAATGTAAAACGGAAGTGACTATAAATTAATATTACGTCGTAATATGACCAAACAAATGAAAATAAAAAAACAACGAGAGGGAGAGAAAAAAATAGAAAAGATCATTTACAACTGTGATGCGAGACTATGGTCTTTGCAATTCATATTCTCCGCTGTGTTTCATATTCCGTACGGATCCAAGAATAGTTTTTCATTTATTTGTTGTTTTTTTCCTCGTGTCCACTTCAATTCGATGCTTCCAATTCGAATGAAAACTTATTCGTTAGTGGCGCATAAAAATTTATTCGCGTACACGATCAACACAACCACAACAGGCAACAAAATAAAAATGTATACACATGGAATTTATTCGTTATATAAACATTTATCTCGTGTTTTTCGAACGAGAGAGTCACAATGTCATCGTTCTGTGTGTGCATGAACCAAACACTAACATTTCATTTTATTAACGATTCGGTAAACATTAAGTATCGTAAAAGTCCAATCTTTCATTTCTATCGATGCTGTATCATCGACACGTTCTTAATTACGATTAACAAAGCCATTAAAATTTCTTTACCAAGATCGGAAGTCTGGCCAAGTGTTTGCTATACTCTACCTTCCATACAATAATATGTTATTCTGTCTTGCAATTTCCTTCGATACTCATTTCGCTAAATTATCCGAGGCTTTTATTCCCCGTGCTAATTTAACTACCGTAATGAGTTATTTTCCATTTTAGCGGATCGTCGTCGCACGAATAAAACAGAAAACTAAAACACGAGATATCCTGTGGGCGATATGCAATTGAAGGTTGCCAAATTCGGACCATCGCCTAGATTGTACCACTACTGTAACTTGTTATGTGTAAGCAATTTACGTTGTATGAGAGACAATAAGTGTTGATTATATATTAAATTAGTTAATGGAATCATCACTATCATACAGTACCAGCTGACGTTCAAGTAAACGAAGGCAGGAAGCTATAACTGTTAAGAATGAAATATTTTAACGTCAAACCGAAAATTCTCTACTTATTCTAAAGTAAGTAGTAAAGCATTAAACTATATATTCCTAATATTTTACCTAAAAGTAAGATACAGCGAAATATTTTCAATCATTTAGTGTAGTCGCTTAGATTGGACCAACAACAGTTGCTTAGATTGGACTCTATACATATAACTGTAACCAGTTCTGTACTTCATGTGCAGAAACCAAACAAGAAGATACACCTACAATACATACAATTGTGGTTTCACTTTGGTTTATAAACTGTGTGTTGATGTAAATGCAACAGTCCAAAAATATTACTGCTTAAATTATTGACCTTCCTACTCACAATATCAAAATGTATTTGAGCAAACAACATTGGCACAATGGTTCTTTACTATAAGATTTTGCAAATTATGCTGACATCTACGTAATCACTTTTTTATAGCTGTTCTTAACGAAACTTAATAATTTCTACACGATAATCGAACGGTCCAACTTAGGAAACTAGAGGTCTATCCTAAGAACCGAATTGCTTTGATTCGACTGATGCGACAATCATAAAAAAACTACCTTTTCATATTATACATATTGTTGCGTGGCCGCGACACGACTTCCAAATAAATAAAGACAATGTTCATAAAAAAGAAGAATTATTTACTTGAAGAGGAGGAGTACTTATCTTGACACGTCTTTTCTGTTCTACGGTCATACCACGACTCTACGTTGTCCCTGTTTTGGACATCGTTACCAAAACGACGCCGTTAATCTGAAGTCTCTCGCTTTAACATTATACAATACGTGGTACCTATCTTGTAACACGTAACAATATCTAGGGTAACAAAAAGTTACATTATCTTGAAGACAAAAATAGTGACATGTTTTTTCTGCTACCTCTCAAATATAACAATTATTTTATTATCATATAAAAGAAAAAATATTTTAGTGATCCAAATTCGACAATCATCCCCTATGACAAAAGCAAAGGAATCTATATGTTACATACGTGCACAATTATATTCGGAAGAAAGTTATAATTGTCTTCGATTTACACTAAAAAGAATAAAGGAATCGTACAAACTTCCCCAAGTGCCTAATATTTAAACGCGTCCTACGTAACACAATCTACAGGATCCGAATCAACTCCCCAAGAGACAATATTCTTGCAAAAATGACGGCTGTCTCGCAAACCCGGTGGGCAGAGAAAGTGATTCCACGATTCCATTAAAATTCGAATGAACCGCACGCGTATATTTGCCAGTCAGAGTGAATAATTTTTGTTTGCCGTGCAACGAGGGGAACTAATTTAAGTTCGCCCGGTCTGGGCCCGAAAGGAATCATTCCTTCGATTTCGCTCTTATGTAGCCGTCACATCCGACATTTTGTGCTTCCTTGGAAATGAAGTTTCACTGGAAGCTTCCCTTGTCGCGTCGACGACAACGACAGTCAAAGATTCTCTTATTCATAACAACCGACGCACACCCATACACGCCTCGTGTTCATATTTCCCTCGTTTGCGACCTCCTCGAGGCGGAAAGGAGCCGTTTGTCCCGTTTTCTCTATCGGTTATACTCGCTGAACGCGTTTCTTCGGGGATGATGGGACAACGTGAAACGTATTGTTCTTCACGGTGAATCTCCTTTTAAGCGTTCGCGGGAGCACAAATTGCATCCACGCACGTGGAGAGGTAATTACGATAAGTCCACCACGCCCCCGTACCATTAACGGTGTCATAGTCGTCGTGTAGAGACCGACATGCTGCAATCTGCAAAGGCGGCTGTGCACCGTTCTCGAATTTATCAGACAGAGACCGGTGAACCACGAAAACGTGGAGGAAGAAAACACAATGAGGAGCACAGGAAAGAGATTACATTAAATATATTAAAATTTTTACGCGAATTTTGACACGGAACTTCTGATCAGAGTGAAACGATGGTGACGATACGACAAGGTGATAAAATCAGCAGGACCCATTATGCGGTTAGATACCTTCGAGCTGTTACATAAGAGGGAAAATTGAACCATTTACTTATAAATTTTTTACTCCTTCAAACTTCACAAAAAAGCTCAAGTCACTTAGTCCAATTGTAGAAAAATTCTGTTTTAAAAGGTGTGCAAGGAGTGTTTTGACTTGAAGAAATACAGGATACTAATATACCATTCCGTAATTTAAAATACGTAGCCAAATGACTATAGTGGGAAGGAAAAGGTTTAGAGGGTACACGCCACCCCGAGGCGTCTAAAGATACAGGTTGAACTTTGGAAATTTTTGGTTCGTACGTAATTCACTAATACGAAAAGTTTCAAGTTCTCAGACGACATAAATGTAACATTGAGCTTTGTTCTCTAATTATTATGATACATGAAAATGTTACAAAACGGCGGAGTTATTCCGCTAATTCCGAAACCTCTTCTGCCAAAACATCGATTGTTGGCAGTCATCGCCGGCGAGGCACTGGAACGTCCGTAATAAAAAATGCTTTTTCATTAATTAATAAGAACCTATTACCTATAGAAAGGGCGGCAAGTTCGAAGAGGGAAAACCTCTGTTTACAAGAACGACAACAAGGCAACTTGAAACGTTTCGGAAAATTCAGGTTACTCCGTTTTACTGAACGCGGTCGGCCGTTTATTTCTCCCGGAGAAGGAATAACAACGACGAACATGATGGAAATTATGGAAAATTTTTTCGTCAGGAAATTTCTTGCAAGTTGAAGGCGGAAAATTTAAAACGGTACGATTAAAAGACAGCGACTGAAAAAGTTCTAAAGAAGAAATTAAAGGGATCCTGAATACGTAATAATAAAACGTAAATTCCTCTTCGACCTTCGTTCCCTTGTAATTTCATCGTTCTCCGTTTCGTTCTCTTAATTTTCAATCTTTGTCTAAAGAAAATTCCGTAAATGTGCGGGGGGCGTGATAATTCCAATTAGATTTATGTACACACCTACAGGAGTTTCTATTGTACCGAATAGGGCCAGGATTAAAACGTTTCGAGTCTATGTTGTTAAGAACTTTTCAGTGTGATTTTAAAGTTTCTTTTTTTTTAGTCTCTTTTAAATATCTATCAACATTTTCATTGACTAAAATAACGAACCATATTTGATATTTCAAACGAGGGTAGACCTTAAATATATACCAATCTTAAATCCAACAAATCGGTCGATCTTTTTCCGTTCCCTTAATGTTTGAAACTAACACGAAAATTGAAGTTCAAATTTCCGTGCAATTATAGTCAAACAGAACGTTGCACTGTTAACTTCGCGGAACTTATAGCTGCGAATTATAATGGTGAAACAGATACACGATCGAGGAAATACATCGAAAATTTCATTTGTTCTACGACTGATTACAGTACAGAGGCTTATGCAAATTCGTATCTTTGTTACCTGATTTACATAAAACCGCATCAAACGGAAATACATGTCCATTATCGGAAGCTTTAATTCAACAAAAGTAAAACAAACAAATGCATTCAACTATCGCGGGAGTTTTAATCATTTTATATTTTTTTTTTTTTTTTTATCCATACGTGTCACAGATACCTATACATCTGCAACGTGTCCATGACAAGTCCGAAAATTGTCGGACAGATCCGACACACGAATACAATTAAAATCCAAACATGAAAATATAAATTTACGTTCGTTTGACACCACGCGAGAAATATACAGGCTACGATCTCAAATCTAAAAAAAAAAAGAAAAACAATTTGCACGTTTCCAAAATTTCAAGCTACAATACTGAAACTCGTTCAATGTACTTTAAACCTTACTCCGAGACAACGATCGAACATTACAAAACCAACAGGGGAAAAAGCATCGCAAAATATTAATCCCCAATACGAAACTTCGACAGGATTGATTCTAAGCCTCGAAAAATTCTGATCATTCGCGACAGACGTTTCATTGTTAGAGAAACTAAAAAAAAAAAATCTCAACGAACTGTTCCGTGGCTAGCTCATCGAAGAACCAAGAATTCAAATGATCTTTTTTCAATATTTACTGTACGAGTGTAGGGCCCCACCTACTGAGACTTGTCCAGTTTACGAGCAGAAATGGGTAGATTCTGATGAACTACCCTTATGGTTGCGGTTGTGAATAGAGAAAAAATTTTTAAAAATAAAGAACCAAGAATTCCAAATTACAAAAAACCAAATGTACACGTATACGAGTAAAGAGAAAAAATATATACAGAAGTGAAGAATTTTTGCGACCGACTCTGTGTATATGTATATTGTAACAAAATCGTTCGCAGCAGAAAAAGGTTATTAATTAAACATTAACGGGGAACAATTGAGAAATCAGAGAAAAACTCACGTTTAGCGTGGACTGTGCCACTAGCGAAGAACAGGAGCATCAGCGCGCAAACGGAAACGACGACCGTCACCGGGATACCGGAAGTCCTGTTCGCCCTCATCCTCTCTTCCACGGAGTTCACACTGTTTTGGTCCTTGTCTCTAGACTTGGTGGTCCAGTTGCTGTTGATGACAGGAATGATGAGAACCGAAGGAGGGTCCCGATGCTTCCTTGGCGAGCAGGTGGTTGTGAATGAACGATAGGAACGTCGCGCGTTCCTTCTTTTACGGGAGCGGAAACCAGAGTGGCGCAGTCGGTATCCACCGTGGAGCATGCCGACTACGCAGAAACAATGGCGGGGTGGTGTTCATGCACGTATGTACATATATGTATATTAACGCCGACCATAGACACGGGGGCTGTTAAACAATAAGGGGCCAGGTACCAGATGTACCCCCATAAATCGTGGGACCAGTCTTAAAAGATGTTTTTTTTTATGACAAAAGGTGTGTAGGCCATACCTTTTTGAAGTTTGGTACATGTATATACATAGGAAAAATGTCCCAATTACTGCCAGTGTCCCTAATACTGCCACTTTATTTATTTTACTTAAGGTATAATAAGGTACCATTTTTAATAATTCTGTATTTATAATTTTTAATAATCGAGCGATATAGTTTTTCTTGGGAATTTTCATAAAATTATAGTGTCGATTTATATGGAAAACCAAGGTTGATGTTATCTGAACGAAGGAGAAGTACATATCGTTCAAGTGATAAACCGTGACATGTTAAGCGTAATTTTTTATAATTCGAACCGTTATCAACGTTAAAACCACTAAACCTATTTTATCATCGGCATGGAAAGAATGTAAAGTGCACAGCTGATCGGTAATCCCGATATCCGTATTCGTCGTCTGAAAAGAAAGAAGATCGAGAAAAATTTGGAAAACGAGAAATAATAATTTATAAAACAATAGACAATTTCAATTATTGTTTACCGTACCTGCGCAATACCGCAAATTCTGCTCTGTTCGTATTGTTCTCTAGTATTTGTTGAACAATGAACGACACTTATTCGTCTCCCTTTCTCTCTCTCTCTCTCCCTTTGTCTGTAAGAATGAACATAATTGAATTTTTCCTTTATTTACTAGATTTGAAAAATCTGTTTTTCTTTTTATATCGTATAATCAATACGCGTAATTACCGAGCACCGAATTCAATCTTAAATTATTTCAATGGTACCTGCTTATTGTAACATTAAAATGTAAACGATGACAGCATTGTTCGTTGTATTCAGACAGAAGAATTATAAATGTATTATACACTGAATACAAAATCATTAATATTATTATTATAAATATTCCTATAAATATTCAGTGCATTTACATTCTTTATTAGACTCATATATTTTATAGTGTAGTCTTTCTTTCATTTAAACTCGAATGAATTTTGTCACACATTTCATCATCTTTGACACGTTTCTTTCTCTCTCTATTTCTCTAACTAATAACATTTCCACAATGAATACAAAATTAAAATAAATTTGCACGTACGTATATAGAGATTAGCAAACAGTTTGAAACATGTTAATTAATTGTGATACATCTAACCCAACTATAGAGCAATAAATCCTGGAAACTTTAAATAACCGTGTGATAGGACCCAGTTAAGTTGCATTAACTAACTATGTTTATAGTCCTGCTATGATATTTTCACCGTGAAGTCTGTGGAAAATTCATCAACGAAAACACAACTAGAAAGTTTCATAGCTGCGAACTTGTCTGTTAAGCGAGGCCTTGGTTAAATCGAAACTCTACTTCATGTATCCACAGGAAATAATCCTCATTGTTTCCATTATAATCTATGTAGGGCGAAAAATCGCGACTTCGGGGCGGAATTCAATAATCTTGTCATTAATGTAACACACCGAATGTATTTTTGCTTCTTATTAGTTGATTTATTGTTAACGGGTTTCCGATTATAAAGAGTCCAATTATTACTTTATCTTAAAAGGAACTCCCGACTACTCGCGAAATATTTAAGTCGCAAAACAATCTTCCAACTATATTTTTCTCGCCGCGTTACTGTCTCAACACGATACAATTTTCGATACACTCATAAGCAAACTCGGCTTCCGCTAGGGGAAAAAGCAATGTAGGGGTAAGGGCCTCCTACCGTTTGATACATTTATATCAAATACTGAAATAAATATTAAATCGAATGTTAATTTGGCAAAAAATTTCAGTAACTCCAAGACCAAGTGGTAGGAGATCTTTCCCTTCCTTACATCACTTTTTCCCCTAGCGGAAACCGAATTTGCTCGTGGGGGTAGATACATAGGATTAGGTAGATACACCACGGAACCACCTCATAATACAAATGCAGAACTTTTCTCGGCACTGACGAAGGATCGGTCATATTTTCTGATGCAAAGTTAATTTGGATGTAAATCAACGACAAATTCAACGGATCTTCCCATTTTGTTACGACTGTATTGCGCACAACACGTTTCTCGTGGAAACTAGATGAAATCGTTAATCCATGAATGATACGACTTTAATAACATACACGTGACGTAAGTACACTGGCTCTTAATTTGAAAACTCTAAACCCTATCGATATTAAAGATTAACGAAACACTAAGTATTATTTCAATATTTCAGAAACAATTATGTATTTCAGAATTTTATTAAGAACCTTCTCTTCAATACAATCTTCTGCTTTAAACATGAATATCGTGTTTCTTCCATTGTCCGTCCTGTCATTATCGTCGGTGATGAGAATCATTAGCAGAAACGAATCTGTTTTCGATTATTTTCATATCTGACAGCGCATGCCGCCTAATTGCGTACCTACGTCATAGGATCATTTTAATATTATAGTAAAAAATCAAGTTATAGTAACTGGTAGAAAATTATAGTAACAATGAATTTTTAGAAGTAAATGTGATACTCGATTGGAATGAATTGAATTCTAAAAAGATTCGAAAGATTGTAATTTTCTTCGAAAGTTCCACTTAGATTAAAAAAGCGAAATTGAATATTATTTGAAAGAAAAAATAATCGAAGTCTCGTCAAACGGTTCTAACATATAAAAATAATCCTATAATAAAAACTGAAGTGGTACTGTTCCCGAAGACGAGTTTTTATATCCATAACTTTTTTAAATGCAAAATTTCCAGCAATGTGCGGTGTAATAAATGTTGTAGGTATGGTATGGTAGCGACAAACGTAATCGCGCGTGTGTGTGTACATTGCCCATACAAATCGAAGCATTATTATGAGGACACATGGTATATTCTCACGGTATATTGGACGTTTCATCGGTTTATCAGCACCGCTCGCTTGATGAAAAAGTAATTTCTGGTAATTCAATTCCGCCTACGAGACGCACCAATAAAAAGGCGTATTTTAAACTTATTAACCATACGTTAAACTCTGCTCGACGTTACACTTAATTTGCCGAATCGAGCAATCCCGTGAACTGTTAATAGTCACGAGCAATTAGTCTGCACGTGCCTTTCAAACCCTATCTTTCTAATTGGAATCAAACCAACTGAATCTCGATAAAAACATATTTCTTGCCAATCAGTCAATTTCTTGTAATCCAAGTGTAAGAATTTAAACTTTGGGTAACAAAATCATTCCTAATGAATAATTTGATTAAAGCTTTCCGTTTATGTACAATAACATTCATTTTTATTTGCACGGAATTTTTATAGTATAATGAAATTGCTGTCATAAATGATGTTAATGTTGAATTTCAAACATAACTTCATGCGTTTTGTTTTATCATATTAATAGGATGTTAATAATTTTCTTAAAGAGTTTATAAATATGGACGTTCTTCAATTCCTATAAGTTACCGAATTAATAAAATTTATGTAGTACAAAATATATTCATACCTTTCTATATGTTACAATAACATTACAAATTGCTGAGATGGTGAAACAAAGTGTTTACAGTTTATCTTGGGAAGGCGATAAAAATGTAAATTTGAAAAAAAATAATAGACTACACAATACACACATGGCCGAAAATCCCCGTGCGTTTTGACGTAAATGGCTCGTACCTGTGTATCAAAAAGTACACGAACTGGAACACAGGTATATTAATTACACGTGTATTTTTAATACGCGTTCAAAACCATAATCTCTATTCTAATAGCTAATGTGAATTGCTACCTTCAGAACAGTAGCGGTGAAAAATGAATGGTGGCGCTATCCGTGGAAAACACCTTAAACTGGTAGCCAATTAATAAACAGTTGTTTGAACAAGATGGCACTATCGTCGTCGAGCTGATGTGTGTATGCACCGACTAGGTATAGGCACAGACGAGATATATGAGAACGGTGAATTTGTGAACTACGTTAAATAATTAATTAGTCGGTGGTGTATGTACTTACTGATCGGTAAAGATTATCTATCAGTTGAAGCGTATTCCACGGATGGCACTACCTGTCAAATGCACTGGTCCAGTGTGAATGATTCTTGCCATGATTCTTACCGCTGTTCGTATAGTCATATCGAGAGGACAAGGTAAATATGACATGTTTTGCGATGTACGGACACTTTTTTCTTCGCCAAAATTATAGATTTAAAGCTGAAGGGACATAAATTAAACCCCTATATTTGTTGAGAAACAATAAGCATAAGAATATTGTTAAAATAGCAATTGTTTGCAACATTTGTCACCGGGTCTTGTTCAATGTATTTAGAACTCACTAAATTCCCCGTTTGAGTATTGTGCAGGAATGTGAAAGAAGTCGGAACTAGCTGGTCGCGTGGTTCTAGGTCGATCTGAATAATCAGGGACTTATTACCTGAGTGAAACCTGAAAGAATGTGGCTCGAAGAATGCGATAGTTTCGCAGAATTATGTCGGGGATATCTGCCGTATTACTTACTGATCATTTTGCCGATATTTATTATTATCTCTCCAGTTAACCCAGTTTCGGCATCGCATGAATTCCCCGTGTATCGGATGCACCAGTATGACTTGCATGGTGAACCTCACGGTAGCGTAATCTCCACACTTCCTTTGTCTAATTAAATATTCCATCCGCGGTAAAATTGAATTTCTCATTCAGGTTGTCGTAACGCTCCAATCTCCTTGGAAGCGAGGTCCCTCACTGGATGGAGCACTTCTAGACACTGTGTAGTTACAAAAGCTTTGGATCTTACGCCAAGTATGTTCCACTCCATCAAAAACAAAGCTGGTGCCTTAATAGTTGTCCTACCAGAGAAAATCAATGATCTAACGCTTGAGGAGCAGCAGGTTATTAATCTGACATATTTTAAAGTCTACTATAAGCAAAGATGAACAACTATGATTACTAATTCTAGCATATTATGAGCTTGGAAGAGTCCATGATGTTTGGGCCAGAAACAACAATACCAGTGTATTTTGCTTCATGGCATCCTGATTTTCAAATGATTTTGGACGACCTTTCCAATGGATTTATTACCGATGAAAAAGCTGGTTCAGCTGCTGAAGCAATGTTGAACTCTGTATCTGCCAGTGGCTATCAAGTGGTTGTGCCAACTGGTCAGGCACTTGTTAAGACAGACGTTAAAGTGGCAACTCTGCATGGAAAATTAGCTGGTACCAAAGTAGAAGACAAGTTGCCAACAATAGCTTTGGTAACCCATTATGATAGTACTGGAGTTGCACCTGTAAGTACAGTGTTAATGGAAGATAATATGGAGCAGAGATAAAAAAAAATAAAGAATATATTATTAATAAATAGGAGCTATCTTTTGGAGCAGACAGTAATGCGTCAGGAGTGGCTATGTTATTAGAGATAGCAAGATTATTCTCTACATTGTATTCTGCCAGTAGATCAAGACCACAATATAATCTTGTCTTTATTATAACTGGTACAGGGAAGATTAATTACCAAGGTAGTAAAAAGTGGTTGGAGGATCAGCTAGATGGTCTTGAGGGTTCTGTAATACAAGTAATATTTTTTTAATGATTATTTTATACATTATACTGTTATATGCAGAAATAGTCTAATCTGTTATATATATATCTCTGTATTAGGATGCAGCATATGTTATTTGCTTGGACACAGTATCTACCGGCAATAACCTATATGTACATGTTTCTAAACCGCCAAAAGAAAATTCCACTGGTGGACTTTTTTATAAGGAACTTAAAACTGTGTCCGAATCATTAAACACAACCACTATTGAAGGTGTCCACAAAAAAATAAATCTAGCCGATAAAACACTAGCTTGGGAACATGAAAGATATAGTATGAGGAGATTACCAGCTGCAACTTTATCCACGCTAAAAAATCATGAAGATCCTATCAGAACAACAATTTTAGACTTAATAAAACCGGGACATATAGATAGACTACATAAGCATACGCAAGTAGTAGCTGAAGCATTGGCAAGACATATATATAACTTGAGTTCTAGTCAGATTTTCACAGATCCATTGGTATGTCTATCTTTCTTTAAACAAAGAGGAGGAAAAGGTTTTCAATATTCTGTTTCTAAATATTTAATGTTCTTGATTTTTACAGGATATTTCAAAGGAATCTTTATCTTTATGGTTCGATTATTTAGCATCACAACCAAGGGCTGCTCCTTTATTGGCAGACAAAAATAACATGTTAGTCAATACATTGAAGGAATCAATGGCTAGATATCTTGGGGATGTAAAAGTTACCTTGCACACACCTGATAAACAGGATCCGGAATTTGTGTTCTATGATATCACTAAAGCTATACTGAATGTATACAGGTAAATTATTTTACTACGTTTACTTTTAGCAATACAAAAAAATCTATGAACAGAGTAATTTACCAATTAATTTCCTACATTTCAGTGTAAAGCCAGCTGTTTTTGATCTCTTTCTCACGATCGCCATAATTGTATATTTGGGAATAGTTTACACAATCGTACATAATTTCCCATACGCATATTCCCTAGCAATTCGTCTCTCAGTCAAGAACAAGACATTATAAAAATAGTTTTAAAATTCTTAAACTTCTTTATTGTAAAGGAAAACTCGCTACAGATTTTTCAAAGAATATTAATATATAACAAGCATTATAGGTGTAAATTGAAGATCAAACAAAGTTACATGTACATTGATTCTGCTCATATTAACCTTGAATTAAAGACTATATACCATTCTATGTATTATCTGAATCTTCGGTCATAGGTATTTATGAATATTAGATAGTTATAAATTGAAGGCAAATTTTTCATCCTCCTACTTCTTCCAATAATAATTATGGTGAATGATAACAAGAACATTTGGAATAACTTGTAAAAATACGTATTATCTACAATCTATTAATATGTTATTATTCTGTAAGAGTACGTGATAATTAAGACCAAGTACGACAGACCAAATAGTGAGATTTCAGAATGCAATTTATGAAAAAAAAGGACTGGCAGGTTTAAGCATACATAGATGCGGAATAATAAATGTAACGATATACCTAGTGATAAACGTAACAATTCCAAATCTTGTATAGAATAATACAACGTTAGTTTTATTAAAATGCATTTAATATGTCTGCTGGCCGATCATTACTGTGTACAATATTCATATTGTAACGTAGCCGCAATAGTAATATATCTTGATAAACGGAATTAAATAATAATATTGGATAACAATAAGTAGGAAGTAATGTAACTAATAGAAAAAATGTCTCGCATTAAAAAAATGCTTCTTATAAAAACTTGGAAGCTAAGGAAGAGAGTAAGTGACGTAACAGAATAAATTATCGCTATAAATGTTAACTAATGGTTATTATTGCGATTTAAGCAAACTTACAAGGAGGAAATGTAAGAAAATTGTAAAATAAATGTCATGGAAATTGAATATCTAATTTCTGATAGTGTTATTCATTGATCTTACCTAAATATCAAATAAACATCAATAATAAACATTATTGTTGTTACTTGTGTTATATTCAAAAATATCACTTGACTAACTATTATATAATAGGCGCGTTGTTTACCAGAAAAGATCAAGTTTGTATCCCCTTGCAGAAAAATAAGAACAAGCTAAGCTTGAAAGTCATTAATACCACTAAACAGGTTTGACTAGTTTATCATACTTTCTCTTCATCAGGATATCATTCAGTATACATTCAGATATACAAGTGACGTGATGTTCCAAAATATGAATCCTATTTTTTGGAAAAGTATTTCTGTTCAGTTTTGACTTAAAACAACTCAAAAATATTTGAAATCATTACATTCGATTATTTGAAATTTTATAGGCGTGAAACTTACAAGCAAAAAATCGATTGCAGAAAAATGCATGAGCTCTTTGGCAGAGTGTATAAGACCAGAATTAAACGCAATCAAAACAGCCGGTACATGGAAAAACGAGCGAGTAATTGCCTCACCTCAACGTACACGAATTGTGCTAGCAAATGGAATAGAAGCACTCAACTTCTGCGCCAATAATTATTTAGGCTTTTCTGTAAGTGTAGATATTGCTAGAATCTACATAAATCATTCGCTATTATAATAATTAATCTTGTTTATTTAGGACAATAAGGAAATCATTTCGGCCGCAAAGATTGCTTTAGATAAATATGGAGCAGGCTTAAGTTCTGTAAGATTCATATGTGGTACTCAAGAAATTCATGTAGAATTAGAAAAAAAAATCGCTCAGTTTCATGACAGAGAAGATGCTATTCTTTATGCTTCTTGCTTTGATGCAAACGCAGGACTATTTGAAACCTTATTAACACCTGAGGATACAGTACTGAGCGATGAACTGAATCATGCCTCTATCATTGATGGCATCAGACTATGCAAAGCAAAAAAACACAGGTAAAGATCTTAAATAAACGTACTATTTTAATTCTGACTGTAACAGCAAATTGCGCTCCATGAAGGTATCGGCACAGAGATATGACAGATTTAGAAAACAAGCTGCGAGAAAGTCCGTCGTCACGCTTACGTCTTATCGCCACTGACGGTGTTTTCTCTATGGATGGCACCGTTGCACCGTTACCAAAAATATTTGAGCTTGCAAAGAAATACAATGCTCTCACTTTTGTGGATGACTGTCATGCCACTGGATTTTTTGGAAAAGCTGGAAGGTAACTGTTACATTTACCAGAGATATGAGACTTTCACGGCTCGGTATTATAAAGTTATTTTGGCGTTCTTTTGAAAGAATTATTTGCAATGTTCGGATACGGCTTATACCCGAAATGAATAATTTTCTACGTGTTGTTTACAAGATATAATGCGAAGACACTATATTCTAGGAACCGCATGTCAGGAACATTCTCCAATAGTATAGAAAATTTTATACATACATCACATCCACATATATCTATGAAAATTGTTAAATTTCAGAGGCACTGAAGATTATTTCAATCAGATAGGAAGCATTGATATCATTAACTCGACATTGGGTAAAGCTTTAGGCGGAGCAGCAGGTGGTTACACAACTGGTACAAAAGAACTCGTTAATTTATTAAGGCAACGCAGCAGGCCGTATTTATTTTCGAATTCGTTGCCCCCTCCTGTAGTCGCGTCAGCAAGTAAGGTATGCTAAAAAAAACAGATTACTTTCATATTATTTAACACTTTTTTGTCCGGGAACCTATTAATAGTCCTTAATTTCGTTTTAAATACAAATTGAAAAAAATTTTACGTTTCGTTACTCGGGCTATTTTATTGCTTTGTAACATTCTAAAAAGCCTATTAAATAGTCCCCGACAGGTAAAGTGTTGAATGATAAGAACAGAGACTGAGAAAGGTGACAGATGTTTTGCAAAGTATCGTTATGCTGTAGAAGAATTCTAGAAAATTGGTATTAATGTTCCTTTGTATACAGGTCATGGATTTAATAACAGAGTCAACAGAATTTCTGGAGAAACTAAAGAGCAACACCAATCTATTTAGAAATGATATGACGGCAGCAGGGTTTGCGATCAGCGGTGACAATCATCCTATCTGTCCTGTCATGATAGGTGATGCAAAACTAGCCACTGAATTTGCTGATAAGATGATCGGTGTGTATTTTACAATCCATATGTAATTAGAATTTAACATTTTTATCTTTGAATATAAAGTCACTGTCTGTTTGCAGAGAAAGGAATTTACGTAATCGGGTTCAGTTATCCTGTAGTACCAAAGGATAAAGCAAGAATACGTGTTCAGATCAGTGCTGCACATTCACAGAATGACATAGAGCACGCCACAAATGCATTTGTTGAAATCGGAAAAGAGCTTGGAGTGATTGGTTCATAGTCTTACTTTTATCAAATTTTAAAGACGGAAAATAAGAAACTTCCGCTAAAAGTATTACTTTTTACAATTGTCTGATCACACATTTATGGAATAAAAAAAAAGTAAATTAAATTCACACGATCAATGAAAAGCAAATTATGTTTAATGTGCACAGACACCAAAGCCAAGCTTTTACATGCAAAGGAACATGTTTGTACCAAATATTATAAATAAAAATATTACCTTTTATACAAATTTCGCGATATATAAGGTTTTGTCAGTTTATAAAAACTTCTGATTATATGTAAAGTTATGTATATTCTTATTAAAGATCAATTGCATAGAAGTTAAGGTTTATATGGCTTAACAAGGTTTTCAGAAAACTCTTTGACCTGTTGGACTCCACGAACTTCCCTTTCTAATAAAGGAAGCTGTGTAATATGGAAATCTTCGTACAAATCCATTATCTACAGAAAAAAAAATTAAATTCAAATACAATGCTTTCACATAGAATCGTACCAATATGAAAAAGGTACCCTGCTTTACCTGTTCCAAATATTTGTCTTGTATTTTATGCCTAGCTAGACATAATCTGCAGGGTGCATCTCCTTCCTTCAGAAACAGCAGTTGATTCACTATAATGTTGTGAGTGTCAATTCCACACTTTGTTAGTTCCTGTACAAGTCTTTCTGTTTCATACAAAGACAAGAACTCTGCTATGCACACACAAACAAAGGTTGTTTGGTCAGGATTTCTGAATTGCTCGTTAACTTGCCGAATGACGGCAAGCATTTCCTCTATTTTATTGGAGAATGTATCTACATTGAAGTCTGTCATGCCCAATAATGAGCTTATCTAAAAATAAGTATATTTAAGATTTGAGTTGATGTTATCAAATATAATATCAATTATTGAATCAATTATTATATTGTCTTTGAACCTGCGTAATGAAAGGGCTAATTTTCATCTTTAATCTCATTAGTTTTCCCAGTCCCTTTTCTACAACTTGTGGAAAAGACAATAACCTTAAGGTATGACCAGTTGGTGCAGTATCAAAGACAACAACAGAAAAGTTCATTCCTTTGACAAGTCTGAAAATTTACACAGTTTGTTAATCCTTTGAATAAGCATCGTTACCAAGAGACAACAAAAACTACTAACTTCATAACTTCTGCATAACTCATTGCTTCATCAATGCCAGGAAATGCGCCTACAATTTCTTGCATTACACTTCTACTCAATCTCATTGCTTCGCCGCCTGAAACTATTGTACAATGCTATTAAAAATCATGTTTCTTTATTAAAATATCCATTTGAAATCATGTATAATGTACAGTGAGGATCACCTGCGTCACTTTCAAAGTATTCTTCAGGCAGTTCAGTAAGGCCAACATTTGGATCTATTTCCATGGCAAACAGATTATCAAAACCTTTTACCTTCGTCGGAACTTTGCTAAATTTCTGATCAAAGGCATCAGAAATATTGTGTGCAGGGTCCGTCGATATAATGAGTACATTTTCTCTGACTTTGGATAATTGTATGGCCAAGGAACAACTGAAAGAATGATCAAAGAAGTGTACAAATATCCCATATACTTAATGTTGTATTTTTACCCCAAAAATCAACACAAATCTGCAATAAACAATGTTCGCAGGTTATGGTTACCTGCACGTAGTTTTACCAACTCCACCTTTGCCGCCGACAAATATCCATCGGAGCGATCGTTGCTCGATCACGTTCCTGAGAGAAGGCTCATATTCGATCGGTTCAGAGTCATTTATACTCATGGTCGTCGAAACACAAATGTTTACGTGTTTAAAAAAGCAAATTTTGACACGTCATTTACTATTGTCGCTAGTTAAAGGTGGTAGAAACGTAGAGGCAGTGAGTGATACTGAAAAATCACGCCGTGCGTAATACACATTACTGAATACATAAAAACAACCTGAACATGTGTGCATACATGAGAACATCGATGTTACGCCATCGATACGTCAGAGCTGGCGACGAACACATAACTCCTGTTTAAATATTTCTAAGAATATGCCCTCCTAAATTACATTGTAGAATATAAAATAAAACTTTATATTCAGCTATTTCTAGAACCTTGTACTTATCTAGAATATTGAAAAATAGTATAAAATACACTGATGTGGGGAATACAGATTATTTTGGAATTTTCTTTGAATAGAAATTTGAAACAACTTATATAATGATTTAATAATATCGACAAACACGAGTCGATTACTCGCTGTTGAGAAAACAGCTTAATATCGATTGTAATGATCGACCACGGAGTTACACACGATACGCGATGGATGTGTGGTTTTTAATAGTAGGGGCAAGTAGGGGCTAATTTGGAAATGTCGATGAAGTGTCCGTAAACCGTGGTCCCAAAGCGTTAATGCACTGTGTTTGTTAGTTTCGTCGTGCATCTGAGAATTTTATTGACTGAGTGAAAGTATTTGCGTGTAGTATGCCGCAGTTTCATAAAATTGAAATAAACAGAACCGAATGGGAGGTTCCGGAACGATATCAAATGCTAACTCCAGTGGGATCAGGGGCTTACGGTCAAGTGTGGTAAGCAAAACTGTAATTAATATATCATTAAATAATTAATAAAGATCTTGCATCCGAGGATTTTTACTATCTTAGCCTTTACTTTTTACCATCCTATAGTAAAACTTAAACTATCCCGCTTCTTTCCTCATAAATAATCAAGTACTTTATTCCGGCCATGAACTAATCATAACCTTGACATTTCTGGCATTTGAATTGCTTGTAATTTTCTAAAGTCATTTAGCATAGTTAATTTGAACAGTGGATTTCTATTTTTAATGATTTCAATCTTTTGTTTGTTAAACTGTAAGTTATGATTGCGCCAATTCGTGCAAATGCATGAAGCGGTTTCGCGTTCTGTATCGCGAGCACTAAAATTAGATCGTTTGACAATGCTTCTCCGCTAGAATGAATTTATTGGAACTAACTTATCCGATGAAATGATTTTGTACTTTATAAACACATTCACTATGAAGTTAAATTGTTCTAAAAATTTGTAATCGTGATTATTTAGTTCGGATTTGTTATTTAAGTTGTATAATTGTTATTAATTAATATTTATAAGTTATGCATGTGTTGTTTCAGTTCAGCAGTTGACACAACGACTGAGCATAAAGTAGCAATAAAAAAGTTAGCCAGACCATTCCAATCAGCTGTACATGCAAAAAGAACATATAGAGAGCTTCGTATGTTGAAACACATGAATCATGAAAATGTGAGTGAAGACAAGTAGATTATATACACACAGAGGACATATATATAATGCATTCTTGAAGTTGGCACTGTAGAAATTATAGGCATTTAGAAACTTTGTCTTGGCAACTGAAATTAAGAGGATCCATGTTGTTACCAAGTTTTATTTTTACTTACCAAAACATAAAAGCATCACTGATCTTTATTAAACTTTGTAATATACTCAATTTTCAAGAATTGTGCATGCTATAAATGCATAAAGTCTGTAGTCTATTTATTAAAATATTATACTGTTACTCATTGCAGGTAATTGGTCTATTAGATGTATTTCATCCATCCTCTTCTCTGGAAGATTTTCAACAAGTGTATGTATTTTTATAAATATTGTAATGCAATTGTTTGAATGCACAAAAAAGTTTGAAATTTTAATCATTATTTTTTAATAATATTGTGTATACTTTTAATAGATATTTAGTTACACATTTGATGGGTGCAGATCTCAATAATATTGTAAGGACCCAAAAACTTTCGGATGATCATGTACAGTTTCTTGTGTATCAAATCCTTCGTGGTCTTAAGTATATTCATTCTGCGGGTATAATACACAGGGTAAGGTATTATGGTTTGTAATACAATTATTAAAACTGAAAGAAATTTAATATGGATTACTTCTATTACTTAGGATTTGAAACCATCCAACATAGCTGTGAATGAAGATTGTGAACTGAAGATTTTAGATTTTGGATTAGCGAGGCCTACAGAGAATGAAATGACCGGATATGTCGCCACAAGATGGTACAGAGCCCCAGAAATCATGCTCAATTGGATGCACTACAATCAAACAGGTAGTTATTTTTTCTTACAGGTCGCTTGTAACTTATTATGTTACATTAATGTTTGCTTTTCTTTCTAGTTGACATATGGTCAGTTGGATGTATAATGGCTGAACTGTTAACAGGGAGAACATTATTTCCTGGAACAGATCGTATCCTTTTCGGGCTCTTTAAATACTTGCACTAAATAATCACAATCATTGTTTGTGCTTTCTGTTTAACTATATCATACTAATATATTCATACGAATTTCATTTTATAATAGTAACATATATCACAAATCTTTAACCATCTCAGAATTAAAAAAATGTGCTTTTTGCTAAGGCTCTACATGTGGCTTTTATTTTGCTTCAATGTCTTTTGGTGCTAATATATTAATATATCTTCTTTTATTTGCCTCCTGGCTTACTTTCTTTTGATTCGGCTTTAATTCCATAGCAAAAACGGTTTAATTATTATGTAAGAAAGGAGTATACATGTATGACATGTTTATTAATTAATACGCATTAATGCACAAAGTCACATTACCCGTTACGTCGTTTAACAATGAAAAGTTTAATAAAAGTAGAGAAAGGTGTGGTGGAACCTTAGCAAGAGCAGATATACATCAACTGAACTTAATAATGGAGATATTGGGTACTCCACGAGACGAGTTTATGCAAAAAATATCATCAGAATCGGTGAGTAATCCCTGAGTTGTTAAGTACGGATTCATCTACTACATAATATTCTACTAGTGCATGCTGTTAATATATAGTGTGTTGTGGCTTAAATGCCTCGCATGTATTTTTTTTATGCCATCGAGATATGCGATATTTGTGCAACAAAATGCAAATAAAAGAAACGAATTATCTTTAATGTGAGTATGTATTAATATATTATTCGTTTTAACTTTTTGCTATCCCTTTTTGGAATGAAGACAAGCGCTTTGAACTGAGGCACTTCTAATATACTCCATTCTAATAAAAGTCTTCCTCATTGTATGATGAATTATGCTTTAAACATACCTTAACTTTAAGCAGCCATTGATCATCTAACACGAGTCTTAGTACTCTGTGGTACACCCACAGAAGAAACTTTAAGCAAAATTAGCAGCCAAGAGGTAATTTTTTTTTTTTTGAGATAAACAATTTTTGTAACCTTCATTCACAATACAATCCGGCAATTTGAAAATATGATTTTGCTTTGAGTTTATATCGTATTAAATATAGCAGAATATTTGAAAATATGCAGAGAGTGTGGTTCTGTGAATAACTTATAAGATATATAATTTACAACTTTAGAAAATATTTATATGATTCTTTTACTTATAAGCGCAAAGCAGTATTAAATTATATGAAAGTTACAAATGTAACAAACTTAAATAATGTTTTAGGCAAGGAATTACATACAAAGCTTACCGCCTTTGAAGAAAAAGAACTTCAAAGACGTTTTTCGTGGCGCTAATCCTTTAGGTAGTTATCAAATTCAAACGTTTATTACCTAAATAAATGTAATAAAAGTTGAAGGTAATATAATCCGCATTGTTTTTTAGCCATAGATCTACTTGAATTGATGTTGGAGTTAGATGCAGAGAAACGAATTACGGCAGAACAAGCTTTAGCTCATCCATATCTTGCACAATATGCAGATCCAACGGATGAACCAGTATCGCTTCCATATGATCAGAGTTTCGAGGATATGGATTTACCAGTTGAGAAGTGGAAAGGTATAGAACCTAGATAAGTCTTGGACCGAGTAATACAAGTAACTAACGTAGATGTTGTTTTTTCAGAACTTGTATATCACGAAGTTATAAACTTTGTACCACAACAACTACCCACATTGTCTTCAACAATTGAATCCGCTTCATAAAGCCATGTCAGTAGCACAAATAATATAGACATAAGCACAGTAAGATAAAATTAACGAGAAATAATTACAAAAGAAAGTATATATTGTTATATACAAAACTGTCATTGTATATAATGTTACATAGTAACATAGGTAATCATACAAGCCAATGCATACTAAAGGCAGAATGTATATTTTTGTTAATGACATACGATACAAGAAAGTCTAATATTTTTCACTTTACACACAGAGATTGTTTTAAAATGTAAATCTACGAATATACAATTCGTATTCGTATTCATGGTTGTACATGAACATTTTATTATGTATCCATGAACTTCGCAATGAAATGAAATGTTTTGAGGCTATAATTACGTCACCGTAGGCTTAATATGTTTTGAATGAATATTTTTCATTAAATTAAATGAAACCCCACAATATAGGAAAGAAGTAACACTAGCTTCAAAGCATGGAATTTTGTTTAAAATCATTGCTGTTTCTAGTCTGTAACAAAAAACCTGTTAGATCAAATTTATCATTGGAATTAATTTTATTATTTCATAATTAAATCATTTAAAATCATGTCATGTGTATGATAATATTAGAGTAGTGCTTTCAACAAAAAAAAATTTCCGAATAAATTTTTTGATCTTTGTACATTGTTTGTTTCTTGTGTATCGAACAAATAGTTTTAAGGAGAATTGTTTAATAAATACTGGATACATAAATTATTTGGATTAAATTGAATACATTCTTATGGGAAGGAATCAATACATAAAAGGACTTTTTGTGTACTTCATGTATCTTTTCACTTTTTTTGTGTATTTTTTTAAATTTTAGTCAATTTTTTAAAAACTTGTATGTGTATAATGAAGAATTCAAATGTAATTCGATCATTGCGTTCTTCTAAAAAGAAAATTCTTGCGACAGATTTTGGTACAACTTCAAGAGATGTAATGAGAAAACTTTTATGATGTGTTAAATAATGACAACTAGGCAGATGGAGGGTTAAATAACCTGAGCGTGCTGAAATAATCGATCCAGTATCATGCCAATTGTATGGACTGAAAGTCAAACTTTGAAATTAGTGATTCTTTATAGTCGACACGAATGTCTGAGGAATCCGTTTCACCCTGACTTTACAAATAAACTTTGTCGCTACAAAGCATACAAGGACATTGTCGATTCCATAAATGTCTGTAATTTAACAGTGTGTGATTGTATTAAAAAGATTACCCAGTTAAAGGCGCAGTACTGTTACGAATTATCTAAAATTAGTGCAGCGATATCTTGTGAAAAAGTTTATAAACCAAAAGCAAGTTGGTTTCCAATAATGCATGAAATACTTTTTCCAATTATTAAAACGTATAGTTACAGGGATGATTCCTGGAAGGTACATAAAATATGCTACTATTGAAATTCATTTTACAGATCTTATGTGGTCATTATAATTATTTTCTTACATTCAGGTATGCATCGATAAAAGAGACGCGCTGAAAGACTATCGCAGTAGTGAAGTGAAGGATCAGTTACTAAATTCAAATACGGTAGAAATAAAAAGAATACCAAGGTGTTGCAATTGTTTTCATACAAATTGTGGTTGCACCGAACTTGAAAAGGCAAAACCTCGGATAAGTCTCAAGTAATTCATTCAGAAGTCCATTAACTTTCACGATTAGAAGCATCCACTTTTACATACTTCTCTGTCTAGGAAATACTGGACAGAAGCGGAATGTGATAAAGGAATAAGGTCACAAGTAACTAGAATCAGTACTGGATGTAACGCACAGAAATGTATTACTGTAGAAAGTGAAATACAAACAGACCTCTCTTTCTTCAAAACTGAATGCAAAACATGTCAAATCTATCCGACCGATGGTACATCAATTAAAAGTGATTTGGTAAATAGAATCAAATTATCAGTATTAAAAAAAAATGTCATGTCTGACACGCTTGAAAGTCAAATTATGCACGAAAATGTGTTGCAGAAGGACGGTTACCGTGTAGATAACACAACAATGGACGAGTTCGACATGTTTGGGAAGAGCATAGCATTTCAATTGCGAAATATACATTTCGGTAAATATAATATTATACACGAATTAATTGTAATACTGTTGAATTGCATTTGCTCTTGTAGAAGCCGCGATTAAGTTGGAGAAACGTATACAGAACTTAGTCGTCCAAGAACGTCTAAATAATATAAATTCGAAACACATGTCCCACAGTTTTTATTTGGATTGTTCTAGTACTAGCTGTAGCGAGTGTAAAGTTCTGCGCAAGGAAATGGTTTGTAGTTGCGGACTACCGGTGATCAAGATACGGACCGACGCGTCTTGTGAATTTTCCAAACAACAGACACACAAGGATGATTTTATCTAATTACTAATATAATTTACTATAGTTCCCCCTGGTATCTAGAGTCCCGTGTGAAGAGAAAGAAATTTGGTCCAAAAAGAAAAGTGTAATAAAATCAAAGTAACTTGACAAACGGTCTCTCGTTCGATGTGTCTTGCGATCAAATTCACTCGTGTTCCTTAACCGTTAAAAAATTTCATCATGACAGTACCCGTCAAATTCTAAACGTGCGCAAAGTATCATATCCGCTGCTTTCGGAGAATCATCGGGTTGAGATACGATCGATAAAAACGCAGCAACCAGCGGCATAATGTCTAAATGGAACGAGAAATTGGTAACAAATTTCTTGAAAATGTACAAACGACATCCGTGTCTGTGGAATCCTTACGACAAGGACTATTACAACTGCAAGGAAAAGAATGAAGCGTTGCAAAAAATTATCGACGACCTCGGTACTCCTGGGTTTACTGTAAACGATTATTTACAACAGATCAAGCTGATACGAGAAAAGTAATGTACGACCGAAGATTTTAATAATGTGCATTGCAAATAAAAAAAACATGCTACGAATGAATATCTAGTAATTCTTTCCAAATAATTAGCAATACGAAATTTCACTTTGCCAATGATCTGTTGCATGACCTTTAAACGATACCGAACATAGGATTTTTAAATAAATCATCGTGTGTATGTATAAATGGGACTAACGATTTTTATTGGCATAGGTATAAGAAGGAGCAATCGCGGACGATTAAAGGCCTACAATCGCAGAAGCAATACAAGTCACCTTTCTCTTGGTACAACATAGTGGCGGATATGTTAAGGAAAGTGATCAGTGATGAGGAAACAATGAATGTCGTTTCAATCGTGAAAACCACACCTCCAGATACATCTGTCCTGAAATCGTTGAGTAGCGATAACATACGTTATCCCAGAAAAGACGATAAATCGAGAATTCGCCCGTGTACGGATGCGACTTGCGACGCGGTCGCTAGGAAAAGCAAGTCAGCTCGTTTGAATATCAAATTTACACCGAGTAAAACTAACGAATCCCGATCGAATACGCGAACAAGGTACATTCTCTGTCCACGAGCAAGAAACACTTCAAAAAGTTCAGGTGAACACGCGGTTTCGAACTACAAATCTACTAGAAACGTTGACTCGAAAGTAACAGGTAAAGAAATCTTTGTAAAAAATATTAGAGCCACGAGAATAATAGGGTATTTAATCTTTCAACAGAGTACACAGTTCCATATAACTCGATAAATTCAACTCCTACTAATTCCGAAAGGGGTAGTACTAAAAAGTATGATCCACCGTTTTTGAATTGTCCTCTGTGCGGTTGGGAATCTGCAAAGTATAAAAGCGCTGGGCGTAACGTAGAGAAATCAAAGCAGGAGAAAAGAACCCTTACTACCCCTACCACTTGTACTAATTACTCCAGGGATGCCCCTAAGTTGATGTATACGAGATGCAGTGGATGTAGTAAAGGTACACGACACTGCAACTGTGTAGGTATAGGAAGAACTGGACCGATGTATCCTTGCGATGCACCGTAAATACCACGGTTTTCAAACTCCTTGATGTTAACGTTGTCCTTGGTAGATGTTACGCACGCAAAGGACTTATCCAAGTCAGCACCACTTTCCTCTGTAATGAGTAAACTCCCGAAATCGGATGTGGGAGTGCAGAGTGTAGATACTCCGCAGACACAGGTGGTACAAATTGAACCTAATGTGACGAATCAACTCGAAGGTGGTACGATAGAGGCATGCACTCGGTTCAAAATTACTCTGCCTGACTCAAAGTTGGGAAGGAATGCAACGGGGACGCCGAGTATTTGCTACTGCACTCAAGGCGTTCAATGTCTGAAACCGGACTCGTGCGCGAAATGGACACAACTGTCTGCCGAATTAAAGACAGACGATGCACACACTAATACGGTGAATTATCGGGAACAAGGTATACAAAGTACAGTATGTATGTCAAATGGAACGAGACGTTGCGCCTCCATTCAGACGTTGAATCAAATGGAAGAGAAACAAGTGGGCGAATCTAAAATAGGGGAAGATTCGAAGGATTTTGGAATAAATACTATAGGTCGAACAAGCAAAGGAATTCAAAGCGCGGTTTGCGTGTCACGAGGAAACTTGGTCTGCTCTTCGTTTTTCGAACGAATGAAAGACGTTGGAACTACCCCGTCTATTCATAAAATCCGTAGTAGCAGTTGTATAATGTCTGTGAATTTCAAGAGCATCGGTACCGATAGCCACTATGTATCTCCGATTCAAGTAAAGTCTCATGGATCCATAAATCGATCCATCCAACACACGGATTTTTCAGAAGCTGCAACGGGAGAAAGTAAGCGTTTAAAGCTGCGTGGAGTTTATTTGCATGGTTACCAATCACTTTGTTTGGTGCATTGAAATACTTTTGTTCATAAACAGCTCAAGTGTACGCGAGATCATGTAATACGGAAACATGTCCACGCAACGTGTCCGAACTGATGAAAGATCCTACTGTAGTGTCTGTATTGCAACAATTTCTGTGCAAGATGTTATCTTCAAAGGTGAACGGAGTGTCTCGATGTATAAAGGCCCAAACTAACTGTAAGTTACTTGATCTCTTCATACTTCATATGATCTAAGAAACATTTCATTCAGATGAACAGAAAAATAGTGTTGGCTGTACAACTGATGCAGTCGAGATGGTGAAAAAAATCAAAGAGTTCGCGGACATGACGATAGGAACGAGTCTCTCTAAAGATGAGTGGATACAAACTTTGGCTGATGCAGAGATATCCACCGTCGGCATAAATAAGCGGACAATGACCGAAGACGGTTCTTGTAAAGCAGTTTATCGGTCTATCGGTGTCCAAGGAGATGAAAAAAATCGGACTAGCATTTAATGCCGAGATATTGGGATCAGTGGATCATTATCACAGTTTCGCGACGTAGGCATTCAGAATGGTTCCTTGGATGGTACTGTGTGTACAAATAAATTGGGCACGGACACACAGATGAAAATTACCGTTGGTACACAGAAACGAGACCCTATATTGGTCCGGGTGATAAAATGCCCCGAGAGTCAAACAATTAATAAATCAGACAAAGAAACAACAACCGTGGGAACGGAGGGCGACCTTGAAAAGAAACGCTTTAATAAACGCGTAGAGATTTGCGGTCGATCTACTTGTGTGCCCTATACAGTCTGTCGGCGATCAAAAGAGAACTCGGAACCTGCTTGTCAGAAAGGACATGAATATCAAGTGGAGTGTGATTATCGTGAACGATCGTATGCGGACTACCACTGCGATAAAAACTGCAAAGGCAAAACGTATTGCAATCAGGATTGGACAGATATTACGAATGCCGATGCGTTTGACAGTCTTAACAGTTCTAAAATTCCATTGTGCGTGAAGCCGGCACGAAAATGTACATTTACAAAAAGTAAATAGTTGAATGTATAGGGATATAATCAATATTGTTGATCGTCCATAATTTTGTTTAATAGTATGTTCTTGATACTTTTTTTTTAACTATGGATTACACTCTGATTAACCAGAGTTTAATTATTTTCGCTTATCTTTCTTGAACTTAATACACGTAAACTATAGCACAATATATATTTATGTATAAACTACAAGAAATCACATTATATATTGCTGCGAAAAGCTGATTTATCAACTGCCTTACTATAATAGCTTTGAACATAATTTTAACGATTTCTTATTGACAACACAACTAAATGGTGATAAGAAGGCAATATACATATTTAACATTGAATTGTTTTTTTTTTTTTTTTTTTAAGAGACTGGTCGCATTTGCAGTTACGTACATTAAAAAGGACGGTGAGACACATTGCAAGCATAGAAGAGCGAACTTCATTTTATTACATGAAAATGTACAATGTTCTAACAAATTGAACATTATATGAAAATTAAATGATTTAATTTTCATAATAATTCATATTCATATATTGTTCAGTCGAAGGCAAACACTTTGATACACGTACGTGTGGTAAGTACCAGACATTTGTATTTAATTCTAGTAAAATAGTATAAAAGAGGTGTACATTTCCCCGTCATGTACTTTTACATGTTTTTTATTTTTCTGTTGATCGTTTCATCGTCGAAATTGTATAGGCTATTTCGGTACAGATAATACATCCGGACATAAATGGATTCCTCATGAAAACAAAAATCGAAAATATCGAATAAATATTTTTCGTTTGCGGCTTCATTTTCGAGAAAATTACGCGTGAACTTGTCAGACTTTCGACCTAACCGATCGCACTATAATGGTATTATATTAGCTATGTTTATGATCATGCAAATATTACTCATTTATTAAATCAATAACACGAGTGTTGGATCAATCGTCGTGGAACGGTGATTTGGCCTGCAAGGTCACAGAACCTTACTCCATTCGATTTTTTGACTGGACAGAGGATGAGCTCATTTTAATGCCATTATAGTGCGATCGATTGGATCAAAAACCTAGAAAGTGCACGCCGTACGCGAAGAATCTTCGAACTTACTTTTCTTAAAAACGAAGCCGCAAACAAAAAATCGTTATTGTATATTTTCGATTTATTTCTTCATAAGGCATCCACCCAGCCCGGTTATACCACCCGTACCGAAACACCCTGTATAACTTCGTAAACCTGAGTACGTCCACTCCTATCTTTTGTGGTAAGTAGATACCGCACGGTAGAACGACGGATTAATCTTTTTGTCGTTACAAGGTGCATGTCAAAGTTAGGATACTTCAAATTGGCCTTAATAAGCCCTAAGATGCACTTATATTGTAAGGAAGGTTTGCATATTTCATTACAATCGTCATGTCAACAACTGTTTTTTAAATTCGATCGCTAAAGCCTGACGTGAAGTGTATATAATATATACATATATTATCAAAAAATCGGCAACAAGGGACATATCTCTAATGATTGCACAATCAGATTACGTGTATCTTGTTGTCTCCAAGAACAATAATTTTCAACTAACAGATATATATATATATATAACACTAAAATTACGTTCGTTTTTATAAAATCGTCGGATTGATTACGGAGAGCGTATGATTAAATCACATGTAAGTATGTAAGTATGGCGACATGTAGTTGCTAACAGATATAATACTGTTGATTTTCTCAGTAATTAAAGTCACACTCTCCACTGTATGTATCACTCGTCGTTATTAAAATACGTATAATAAGTTATTGTACTTCTGATATTTAATGATTTGTCGGTGACCACGCTTTAACATGCGAGTATCGTATAACTAGCTTTAAATTGTTTGTTTCGTTTGCAAACCATTGCTGATATTAAGATTAATTTCTTTGGTAACTTTATGCCCCTGTTGAAGAATATAGCGAATGAAATTAATGTTTCAGAAAATTGTTCCTCCTTCTGAAATAACGTTACGTAATACGCACGCATAGTATTATTAAGGGTATACGCACAAAATGTACAAACGTTTAGTCCTTTTTCTTGGCATCTGCTTTCTCGTCTTTGGCTTGGCCTCGGCCCAGCAATTTGGCTAACGAATCCCAGATTCCTCCAAGAAACAACGCGCAAAACAGATTTTCAAAAGGTACAAACGGATCGTGAATACCCAGTAAAATAGATGATAGCTAGAATAATATTAATATTAAATATTTTTAAAGAAAAATATAATCAATACGAAAGGGGAAATAGTCCTTAAATAGTGAACAAAGTATTGTACCTTGAAGTACACGAAAAAGATAACGATACCGAAGTAAACCAATGCATGAGGTGCCGAAATAAGATCAGTCTTTTTATCTAGGACGAAGATGATAGACGCAACCATTGAAGCTTTCGTGGGGCTAAAACAACAAATTGTTTTTATAGTATGTACTAATATTAACGGCAAAGGCAATTTACAGAGAGAGAACAATAGGAACCAGACATACAAGCTAGGTTGCATGAATTCCATTGCAGTTGGAGTCCATACTCCTCGTATGAGACGTTCAAACAACTTTGTAAAGCCTGCAGCATTGCCTGTAAATAAACACAGTAAGTTAATTTTCACGATTACTTCGTAAATTTCCCTTGTAATTAAATTTTCTAATATTAATTTTCACCCTTGAGTGTTCCAATTAAGATCATGATAAGATATGCATTCGGATAAAGTTTTCCAGCATGAGTTACTCCATCGTATACTTTCTTACACCTAAAATGATTGAAAAGTGAAAAAAGCTTAAGATAACAATAATAAAAACAATAAAACGTATTTTCTACATATTTACCTGTATATTTCCTTCAGAGTTGCACATACGAGTTTCACTGGTAGAAATTTGGCTACTTTGTACCCAATATCAAATGGTGTATAAAATATCACATACCTATATACACGATAATTTTATTTACAGGTGTGACTTGTTAGTATAGTTTATAACTTTTAACAAAGTACAAAAGAGCTACAAGGAACACTTCTATCTGAGTATAAATATATAAAAATATAATTATGAGTATTATTCGTAATACAATTAAGTATGTACTGACCAAACAATGGTTGCAACTACAACTTGTGGTGTATTTTTTAGAGGTGCAATAATTGGTTCCCCTAAAAGACCGTTGCATAGCATACCACTCGCAAATACTACCAACATTGTTGAAAGCCAGCATGATAAAGGATGTTTCCGTGAGAATGCTTGGGCACCTATTACATAAAAATATAAAAAGTGTTAGAGACCTTGAATTAGAGACAGGCCATTGAACTTATAGTCTTCGTTTTAGTTATGATATATATAAAAATTTAAGTAATCATAAACAAAAGATTTAAAGAAAACAAAATAATAAATGATATAAAGAACAGTGAAGTGTATTATGAACATTTAATATACCACAAAATATCAAAGGGTTGTGCTGTTCCAAATAGGTCGCTCAGAATCCTTATAAGTATACTATCAAACACACATACACATATATACATAGAAAGAGTGATGCCAAGTTACCACCACAGATGCAGAACTAATGATTTCTAGACACACTACTTTTAAAGAACAGGAAACACATTGAGAAAATAAAAAATGTTAGACAATTAATTTTTATATAATATTCAACAATACAAGTTATATATTCAGAAATAAGTGCAATGTAGTATAAAAAATGCATAGAATCATTTGAACAATTCTGGTTACCCAAGGTCTGTCCTTCATGGTTCATTGAATAAGGAAGTCATTGAAAAGGAGATTTTCTGGTGAGTTATGAAGGTATAATTGTTGCACAATGTACTTTCATACTGTACATTCTTAATTCTTCAACACATTTGAACAAAACTGTTCATGCATTAACAAGTAACATGAGAAATCCTACTAAATATATGATTATGTAGCAGAAAGACCAAATTTTGAAGAAATTGGACACAAAGGTATATACTGAAATAGACTGGCTGGGTTGTTACAGTGAATGACATAAAATAAGATTATTACAGTTGTGCCAGAGATTACATGGGAACAGTTGTTTGATTAAAAATCTTCGATTTTTTAACACAATAAAAGAAAAAAAATTATACAATCATTCGTATATTTTTCACCGTGTAAACAATACTTAATTAACGGGATTAAATATTACGCATATCACGCTGAAAAAGCTAAAATTAAAACGAATCATGGATCTCTAAGCACAGCGTAAAAATAGTACATGGCTTAGCAACGAAAATACGACCGATAATACCGATCGTCTAATGAAATTAACTAATTCCCGATCGTTCATAACTACAGAAAGACGCACTGGATATTTTTATACTTCGAGCGATTTGAGAACAATAGAATTTGGATTTTTATGGCGAGAAAGAAATTTCTGGATAAGGAAAACCGATGTGAAAAAAGGAACAGTTTTCGGGGGCGAAATATAATCTTAGTAAAGCTATAAGCTAGCTCTGGCTGGATTAAATATAGAATTGGTCGGGTGGGCTTGGGCTTACCGGGTCCTAAATCCTCTCTGACGTGTAGCGCGCAGAGTACGCTATGCGCGATGTCGAAGTACGGAAACATTTTCAATTTAATGACCTGATTGGCCATGTCCAGGAATGCTTCAGGATCCATTTTGATTAATTTTCACTAGATTTCCGATACACCGGGGCTCTTGTTCACAGAAAACGTGTATTTCGATGTTCGACAATGTCCGATTTTAAAAGGCAGTCTCAAGTGCCCGCGAATGACGCTAGCTACGCGCCGTCTGCTAGAGTCGGTCGTCTGCTAGTTATGGAGCCCGGCCATCTACCATTATAATACAAAAAAACCTTATCGTCGACTAGCAAGTTTTGTTGCCTCTTTAAAACTCCCACCTACAGATGGCAGCAAACGATTGCATTTGTATATCGTACCATTCATATTCATGTTTTCGTTTCAAAATGTTTGAAATAAAATCGCATTAACAATAGATATTTACATGCTAAGAAAAAATGACATAAAATGTATACGATTACAGTGTATGTACACTTTAAACTGACAAAATGGTCAGTATAATACATATATTTAATTGAATTTCGATTGAAGTTTACAGTACGCTGATTAGTGATTATTTTTATCAAAATCTAAATCTTGATTACCTGATAATGCCTATCTTTTCTCATTTTTTTTTACAATCGTGTTATGATTTTTCTGCAAGAAATTAATTAAGCAGTAGTTGACAATAGTTGATAAGTGTATCAGTGATTATGAAATTGGCTTAATCTGTAAGAATTGAAAGTATCAGTTATTTTAATATAACATTTATCTACATTATAATAATGTGAATACATGATCGTAGTAGAATATCCTAACGCTTTTTCGAGCGATTCCGTTACTTTTTTCAGAACGTAACCCCTTATCCTTATCCTAGAATTTGATCACAATATGTATATAATAGCTCGTTTCTACTAACTTTCCTTTAAAGCTATATTCAAGCATATAGATGCAACACTGATGTTAGCGAGTATCGGGCAAGTTGGTAGCAACACGAGTCTTTATTTAAAAAGGAAGAAGAAAATGTGATATACCTATTCCTATTTATCTAAATAATCGCGATGGCAAATGAATTCATGCGGCTATAATCTACCTAAATATTTTACTGTAACACTTCACATCCACTGAAAATAATGGTCGGCTATAACAGCGTGGGTTTATGTAAAGAAAGGGCCGGAATAGTTGACGAATAATTGTGATCATTAAATGAGAAATAGAAACAACGAATGGTGGCTTATCAATGTTGTTTCGGATATCGCATTTAGTAAATTAATTTTTGACAGAAACTCGCTGTTACGGTGGTTCATCGTTATCGAAAATTTTCACAATTATGAATATCACCTTTGACCAAAAACACGATAACGAGATAAGTAAAATAAGTAACGCCGTTGATGTATTTGATTTACAGTAAGGAATCTAAAAGCATCAAAAGTTTCATATTTTTCAGTGTACATTGTGCAGTGTACATACTGATGCATCAATCAAAGTTATATGACATTGCTTGTATTGTTCTGATTTAAGTGTCTCACTATTTTCTAAAGTACTTTCCAGTTTCAAGCTTTGACCATGGTAAGGTACTTTTTACATAAGAATTATATTGTACCCTTTGTACTTAATATACTGACAGTAATTATTTTCAGAGAGACGGTATCAGATATCGACAGCATGTGTCAAAAAGAGCAGCTGGCGATGCACTATATGCAGATAAAACTTCTCTGAAAAAAAAGGAAGTATTGCCGAATGAAACTCAGCATTTGCTGTTTCTTTTCACCTTCTTTCTTTTTGTATCCATTGTCATAATTGCATTCGAGAAGAAACTACCTGAACCATTAACAATAAACAAAGAAGGCCTATATCCTGGAAGATTTATAGGAGAAAGAGCTTATAATCATCTTATAAATCTTACATCTATTGGCCCAAGGATTGTTGGAAGTTATGCGAATGAAGTGTTGGCAATTAAATATTTAACAAACATTATTAATAGTATAGTTAAGGATGCTAGTGAAAACCATAAACTTCTAGTTAATGTAACCAAGCATAGTGGAGCATTTCCTTTGAAATTCCTTGATGGAATGACAAATGTTTATAGAAATGTTCAGAATGTCATTGTTAAAATTGGCCCACATAGACCTACACATACTAGCGTGTTACTAAATTGTCATTTTGATACTTTTGCCGATAGTCCTGGTAAGAATTAAGTATTAGGTGATTGCAAAAGTTTTGATGGTTTTAATCAATATAATATTAGAACTACTCTTTTATATTTTTCATTATCTATCTTTTTATTCATTATTTTATAAAATATTGAAATAAGAGTCAGAGAATGAAATATAGAATATATAAATGAACAATTGGTAACCAAAAATATTAAAAACAGTTGTTATATGGTTTATTATTTAAAACCAATAAAACTACTGCACTCACAATGAAATAATTTATGTTTTTCATACATATTCAAGCAAACAGATTTATTGTATGATTTTTTTATCATAGGTGGATCTGATGATGGAGCAGGTTGTGCTGTGATGTTAGAAGTTTTACGTGTAATTGCCCATAGTTCAAAATTGTTAAAGCATAATATTATATTTTTATTTAATGGTGCTGAAGAAAATTTATTACAGGTATAACATGTCCTGTAGCAGAAACAATAAGAGAAAACTTTGAATATTTTGGCTAATATGACCACTCGGGTTTTTTAGGCTTCTCATGGTTTTATAACGCAACATCCATGGGCTAAGGAAGTACATGCTTTCATAAATTTAGAAGCTTGTGGGGCCGGTGGTCGTGAATTATTATTTCAGGCTGGACCTGACAGTTCTTGGATGCTTCAGGTACTGCCGAATAACATAGTTCTATTAACTAAGCAGTTTTATTATGTATGCTACTTTTTGTTATTATTGTTCTTCTAGGTGTACTCCAAGTCTGTTCCCTACCCATATGCATCCTCCTTAGCCCAGGAAATTTTCGAAAGTGGTATTGTGCCTGGTGACACTGATTTTCGAATATTCAGGGATTTTGGAAATGTTTCTGGTATTTAGATTCGGCTAGTCCAAATCAGATACTCTTTGAATTAATTAACAGTTCTATTAATCGTGTTATCATTAATTTACAGGTCTCGACTTTGCTTGGTCGACCAATGGTTACGTGTATCATACGAAATTCGACAACATTGATCAAATACCAGTTGGATCTTTACAGAGGACTGGAGATAATATACTTGCTCTACTACAAGGAATAGTGTTGGATAATTATTTATCTGAAGTAATTCAGGATAATGCCGGGAAGCTTGTGTTCTTTGATTTCCTGGGCACATTTGTTATTAGATGGCCGCAACATGTGGCTAGTACAATTAATGTTATCAGCATAGTTGCTGGTGTATATTCTATATATCTAAATACGCAGAGCGCACGAAGAGACGTAAAAAAGTTTATATATTTGAAACATGTATTACTTTGTATTGGAGCAATAACTGTTTCATGGCTGGTGTCTATAATTTCATGCACAATGATTGCGTTTGTCCTTACCAAGCTTGGTAAAGTTATGAGTTGGTATGCAAGACCAGCGTGGTTGTTTTTCTTATACGTCTGTCCAACAATTTTCGTATCAATGATGTTTTTCCTACATGTTGGATCACGTCAGAAGAAGGTGAGTATCGCTGTGATTTCATTAGTCGTTTTCGATTTAACTCATCTTGTACTGACATTTTATAGGAAGTTAAGTCCACATGGATTTTGTATCAAATATACTGTGATGCATATTCTATTATATGGATGCTGATTCTCTTTTGTTGTGTTGTATTCGAAATACGATCTGGTTTTATACCGTTGCACTGGGTCGTGTTCCCTACAGTTGGAAATTTACTCCGATATAATTTCTTTAATAAGTGGCGAGGTATAATTACCATTTATGATTGATTCTTTAATTTTAATGAAAGTATCATAAAATTAATTTATATTCTTAAAATCTGTTTATTTTAGGCTGGAAATGGCTACTCTATTATTTAGCTACAATGTTTGTACCCTACATGCAATCATTTTACTTAGTGATCGGAGCTCTTTATCTCTTCATACCCATAATGGGACGGTCTGGTAGCAGTATAAATTCAGAAGTTGTCATGGCCAACACATTGTGTATACTATTTTGTCTGCTGCTTAGTTTTACGGTATATTATGAAAATTAACATTAAAACGTGGACAATATTTTTAAAATACTGTTTTATAATGTTGACAATTTTTTCTTCAGTTACCGGTAGTACTTTTAATACGTCATTGGCGCCAGAACGTTTTATGATCGCGGTAATGATTAAATAATTAAGACTATCTTTTAGAAATATGAGATATTCTATACTATTAATTGCATGTTAAATTTTCAGCATGCACAAAGACAATATTACGACATTAACGGTAATTTACGGTATTCTGGAACTGGATATTGGATAGCTGATTTAGACATGAATAGTCCACATAGCGTAGAAGCTATGGTCCCTGAAATAGCAGCTGCAACACCAACTGTGAAGGATTGTGAACATGAATTATATTGTGGCCTACCATATTTTATGCCAGTTACAACTTTCTTGTGGTAAATGTTACATTACACTGCGATAATTGAATTAAAACATATCTAATATACAAATTTCACCAATAGGAAAACGAGCTGGATTCCAGGACCTGCGCCCCTCATTACCATCCCAACAAAATTGGATCTTATTTCAAAATCCATGCGACAAAATATCGTCAGTTTTACGTTCAACGTTACAGGTAATTATTTAACGATTATATACATTACGAAGCGTCCACTGAAAATTACGTCAAATTTCTATCTTCAGGTCCAGATCACATAAGCATCATTTTATCCCCGTACAAAGGAGTCCATTTAGAGAAATGGTCTGTTTTGGAAGGAACAGCGTTGCAAGGACCTAAATGGAATGATAGGGAAACGTATTTTGTTTATTATTCCTGTGCGTCTGACTGTGTTCCTTATACATTTACTGTGGAGTTAAATGTAAGTGTAATGTGAAAAATATGAATTTCAATGATTATACGATGTTTCTTTACTCCTGCAGGTACCCTATGTGCAAAAGGCACCATGTTTGTCTGTAGCATTGGGTGGCCATTTTCTACATGGCGAGCATCAGAAGTCTTTGAGATTTAAAAGATTTCTGGCTCAATTTCCACCTTGGACTGTTGTCACTCCATGGACAGCAACCTACACTTCGTGGCAATTCTAAAATGGCGCCGAATAAGTATTCTATCATCAAATGCTGTTGCATAAAAAATAGTCAACGGGAGCCTAACCAAAACCGCAGTATATTAGTGTAATTCTCGATACGATTCAAAGACATATGTATACATAACAATGCGATTTATAAGCTTAATATTTAGAGAACTACCATATTATATACAAGTTAACTTCTCGAAGTCGCAATTTAGTGAGAAACATCGATCAGCATTAAAAGAAACTATTTGAAGAATGGGCCATTTGTCATTCTATTTATATAAAATTTTTTACTAGTATATTATTGGGGTAGGTTTAGGATGCTGATTTCAATGAGATTGGTACAAAAGTAATAATGGTCTTATAAAATTGATACTTCAGTAATTATATTACTGGTTATAAAGAAATATGACGATGGTAGCATATCAATTATATGCCTTAGAGTAATTACTGCTACATTTAATTTTTAAATGCTAGAAAATTAACATTATTATTACAGACGAATGAATCTGTAATAGTGGTAAGAAATGGAGTTTAACATTTTAAATTCCGCTGAGCTGTTGCAGTATGACTATTTCTTTACTTTATAATCTCTATTAAGGAATATTTTTTACACGATCCTTCTCGTTTAATGGTCGAATGTGATAAAAGATACAATCTTCAAAAGCACAAATGTAACAGTCTACTTTGCTGTAAGAAGATATCTTTTTTAATTTAATTTATTTTAGTATTTATTTCCTGTTACTAAGCTGTACAGTTATTGCATAAATGTGTTTTTTTTGGACGGGTTACATATGTTTGACGATTTTATAGAGTTTGATGTACAATATTTGTTAAAGAGTTCTTAATCATTTTTGTTAATCTGCGTTTTAAATATGACTATACACGAGTGAAAGTTCAGTTTTTGATGTTTCGATTAATTTTCTCTTGTGGTAGTTGCTTTAAACAGACTGAAATAGTCTTAAACTTTATCTGTATTTATAGTTGTTCACTTATGATACCAATGAATGTATGCAATTGTCACATCATTTTATTCACTAATTATGTATAATTCAGTTCTGATATGATATCAATGAAAGATATTGTACCGTTTTAAACAAATATCTCTGATTAAAGAGCAGTTGTAGCATTTACTAAGCGATACGCGTTTAAAATCTAACAATAAGCAATTTTTGCCAATATTGATAGCCAATTTTGTAGTTACGAGTAAGTCTTAACGTATTGATAGAAATTAACAGTTTTATATATATAAAAGAAAAATGTATTTAACAAAGTTTATATATTATGTTCTGTTAATCAGAGAATTTTATATTAGATACTAGAATTTAAGAAGTTTAAATTGCAACTTAATTCAGAACTGTATCAGTTCTTAGTTTGAATCTTCAAAATTTCATTCACATTTTCATTCCTGTTTGATTACTTGTAATTACGTTATTCATTAAATTCTTCGTCGACCATGTCACAACATGGCTGATAAAGAAACTTTCATTGCACAATATTTTACTGTTCTACTTAATAACGCTGCACAATGTTAAGTGTTCAAATAGACATTAAGTTTTATCTACTGTATTATCTTATTTTTATGGTGTTTCGGTTTATACGGTTACGGATGTACGACGGGTGAAATGCTATTGTATTATTGTATTTGATTAATATATGAAAATAGATTTTGTTATTAGATTTCATCTGCTTTTACCAAATGATACAGATTGCAAGTTCCACTTAATTGAGTTAAAATAACTGTCATGTATTAATGACATTGTTTTTTAGTTCTTGTTAACAAGCAAGTAAATACAAGTGAAAAATAAAGAGAGTTGAAAAAATCGTATTTTTTCTGTCTCTTGATCTACATTGTACTACGCTAAAATATACTTAATTAAATGGATTCACTTTATCAAATCTATCAGTTATAATTCGACTGCAACACTAGATAAGGATTTACCTAGATAAAAAGAATCTTCTCGAAACTACAGTTACGATGTTCTGTGTATACATAGTTACATGACGTTTACTGTCGTTCATTGTTCGATCAAATCAATTTCCTGTTTCCGATTCTGATTGATTACATGAAAACTGGGCGAGTCCTATTATCGAACTGGCTTAGATTTTGATGAACGTACGGAATGAAGAAAAAAACCACAAAGTGCTCTACCAAACGCAACGTTAAAAAAAGACAATACTGAAAATTCACGAATTTTAAATAGTGCATTATTACAATGCAACAGTCATCAATTGTTATCTCTTGGAAGTAAAGTAAAAGAAACAGAAAATAGTTCCTGATGCCATTACATCAGATGCAATCCTCAAAGTCAATTTTTGATTCCTATTATAACAGTATAGTCTTTGTAGACTAGGGTTCAAGGTATAAGATACTATTTTTGACATTTAAATCCTCAAAGAATTACCACAGCGATGTCGAAGAAACAGCGTAGGTCCGACGACTCAGATAGCACATAACGCCTTGAAGACGTCCATTTTACGGCTATTTTAGGTCTGAGACGCCTTTAAACCGTCATTAAGCCGTCTGTGTGCTATCTGGGCAGTCTCAATCGAAAATTTCTCTAAATCTTTCCTCAATCGCGAACCCGTTTAAATGTATTTTCAAGCCACGCGAAAAACTTCATTGGAGAATCATATGATCTCGCGCGTAATCGTGACCCGTCCGTGATATCCCAGCTTTTGCGAGATCGAATATCCAATTGTTCTTTCGTACTTCGTTCCACTGCCCCGTTTTGTTTCGTAAGAAATGTGTCAATATTGACGCGCTGGCATCCTGTAAGACGAGAACGATTTCCTGGTTAAAGCGAGCCGCCGGCTTTCGTGTCGCGCGACACTGATCTGCAAACGGATCGTGGTCTTCGTGGCTCGAGGTACGGGTTCTCCGGATGGACACATTTGACCGTCCCGCCGAAAACCGGAAGTGCCGTCGTCGATTTCGGTAACGCGTTGGCAACAACCGCCCAAGACGCGATCCAGATAGTTTTATCAGTCACGGTTACGCGATAAGCATAATATTAGCCCAGAGATAAAAACGAGGTGACCCGATCTGAAACGATCGAGGCCGCTTTTTTTTTCTTTTTCTTTTCCTTGTTGCCTTGTTAAGCGAATACGATTCCTCGAGATTATCTTAATGGAAATTGTCGATCTAGAAGCGCGATCGGGATTTTCGAAAAACCGTGGGGAACGATAACGATCGACGTGGACGCCTGATAACACCTGTTTCGTGAGTTACACGGAGCGATAGTTTCAGCGAAACGTACGAATTTGGACTGGGCGCTGAGGTGTTCAGTAACTGTTCAAGCATAAAACAATGGGACTGGATGAGTTGGAGGAATCTTGACGTGGACGAAATAACAGGTAATCGATGTTTGGGTATCGATATATGCTGTGTAGAATAATTGGAGTAATCTATTTTTTGGGGCGAAAATTCAGGAGGAAACGAATGAACCGTGATAAAGAATCGTGCGACGTCCTAAATCTGGACCATCTGAATGAATATCGAAGACTGAGATGTTTAAGTAGTATTTATTATATCGATATAATTATTAATCATTTCGAGGCCTATATACGTTAAAGTCACGTCGTATCAGAAGAATAGTTTTAACAAATTTAATCATTCAAGCGTTAATTCCGCCGGGAGCTTGTTAATTAAAGTATCGTGTAATTATGAATCGACTGTAAAATGGTTGGTTGGTCGAGGAACTGCCAGGTGAGACTCGTTATCGTTCGCTTCTGAACGGGAGTTAATTATTATTTTTTAATTATCGACGTACCTACGGTGAGACACCGAAATTACCGTGTGCGTGTCTTCGAAAACAACAATCATTAATTTAATTTTTAACAATGTATATACAACAAAGAACTACTTGCCGATTTATTTTCTAACATCGATAAAATTGATGTTAAGTGTTACTTCTCGATTATTCGGTTTTTTTCGCTATATGGATTTCATCCTACTTTATCGTTGCTTGGACGTTTTTTTTTTTAAACAAATCCCCGCGTTGAACTGTACCCGTTTGTTCTTCAATTAGCAACCGGCGGACTTTTTTACGTTACAGAGACTACCTCATTTGCACGGCCTACTTCTCGCGAAATTCCTGCTTCGTTATGCCTTTCGTTCATTTCTCTCTTTCATTTAAGGGTAGCGTGCCAATATTCTGCGATATAGGGCACACTTTGAACTCTTTGGCATCATTCAACACGAAACCGATCAATTACCACCCACGATATTAAGTGATTAGTTGGTAAATTATAAAAGAATCGGTCTGTAAAGAAATCAATAGGTACCGTATATACGGTCACGTGAATTACACTTGAGAGTCTCGAACCCAGAGACCTAGTCTCGTACATTTTCAATGCTACACACGTCTATGAAGAATCTTAATTTCAAAATCATTTTATTATCCGTTCGATGACCTTTCCGAGTCAGATACTATTTCTAATTTATTTTCAATTCGATCCAAAACTTTTTACCAATCAACATACATCTGATTTTGATTCTATCTCGGTAAATCAATCGAATAACTAAACGTGTCCTTTTTCGATTCATTATTCGCTGTTTTTTCCATCCAGACGAATAACTGTCCGGCATCTCTGACGTCAAGTCAACCAAGTCACTCCGCGTGCCCATTTTGCGTGCTTCCCGTCGATCCATTTTCCTCGCGCAGAACGAAATTAGGCATCCAAATATCCTGAACCGGATGAACGGTGCGCGTACCGGCGGCAATGCATACACGCCTGTTCCTCCTGGTTCCTCGTGTAAGTGTGCGTTTCTACGGTTCCCGTGTATGCAACCGCGCGTACGTGTCCCGCTTACTGATCAATTATTCCACCATGGTTTTTTTTCTCCCTCCTACGCCGATGGCTACGCTCGTCACGTGAATATACAAAATCGCCGTGGAAGAGAAGGAAGAAAACGGTAGCGCCCCGCGGGGACTTTCTCCGCGTACGTTCGTCGTTCTGTTTACTAATCCGTCATCGTTTTCTTTTATCTCTCCATCCCTTACACCCTTCCTCATTTTAACACGTCTGCCGCGATGGACACACGTTACCTTCTTCTTCCACTTATTCCGTTTAGTTCCATTTTCAAGAATTCCAATTACATAACGTTTGTGTCGGACGAGAAATAACAAATACAATTTTACAATGTATATATCTCGACCCCAGAATCAAAGTCTATTAAAGTCCACTTTTTTGGTCTAAAAATGATATTAAGTTCATATTTTTAAAACGGTGCAAAGCCATCCCATAGAGGAATTAATGTAAAGTTCTCCACTTTTACATATCTGGACCCCAGAGCCACACTAGTATATTAAGTCACACTTTTCAAGCTTTAGAGGAGAGCAAATCAAAGGTGCAAAAACCTTGTAACTTTGGAATCGTTCGATAAGAATTAAACGAGAAACAATGACAACGTACCTTCGAACTATTGAATGGATTTAAGACAAGTCTCTATATGTAAAAATGGTGAACTCTGCATTATTCCCCCACGTGATGAATTATACACTGTTTTAAAAATATGAACTTAACATTATTTTTAGACTGTTCGTACCTAAATTAAAAACTAGATGACTTAGAACGAAATAATTTTTACCATCGGAAAGAGTTGAAATATTTGAATACAGGAAACATGTAAAATGTCGTCTTTTTAAAAAATCGACTTAATACACTCTGGCTCTGGGGTCCAGATATATATACATATATACTATCGCTTGGTAAACGAGTTTACAGAATTACCTAATTATAGTAATAATTGCATGTTTTAAACTCCACGACTGATGGGTATACATATTGATCGCCGAAGGAAAAGGTCAGACTCGTGTAGATCGAAAACAACTTGGTACGCTGGTAGCCGGCTGTGTATAATACGCGTGTCCACGTTCACTACGTACGCGCAAGGTATAGGTACGAGTGTACGATGAGTATGATGTCACCGGTCCGAGAGGTTGGTATTTGGTACAGGGGAACGCGTGATTCGCATGAAAAGCTCGCTGGGACACGACAACGACGGCGGCTGTTCGTCGCACGATTTTGTCAGTCGGTTCTTCGCCATATCCGGTCAGCGTCGGATACACGCACGCGCGCTCTATGTCGCGCTGGCTACCGAGAACCGGAAGTCACGGAGACTTGGGGGGTTCCTTCGGAGCGTGCCCGCCCGGGCCTTTTGGCCGTGTGGACGCTTTCTATTTTCGTGTGAGTAGACTTTTTCGACCACTGCCAAACGTCCCACTTCCGGTTCGTACGCGGTTCAAACACCTCTGGGCGTTTACTATTATAATCTCGAAAATTTACCGTTAAAAAGAGTGTCAGAACCTGAATTCTGTGAGCAATGCCCCATCTGGCCCAACGTAAAATTAGAAGAGATAGAATCAATAATTGCAGCTGGTCCGATATGATTCCGGTGTTTATTTAGGGTATGATCTCGCTTAACTTGCCCGGGTTTGATACTAATCGGGTACTATTAATGTTAACCCCTTGCCTTATAACATCGAGCCAGACACGTGGTGACGATTTCGAACTGGATTTAATAAATATGTATATTGTACTATTTATTTTCTTTGAATCGAAGTGAAACTCTTTTAAATTGATATTAATATTTCAGATTTAGAGTAAATGTTACACTTGCCCTGAGAATAAAATTCCTTTTGTATCTGGGAAATTATTAGCGATAACGGAATGCTTGAGAGTACAGTCGTCAAACAAATCGTAAGGCAAGGGGATACTTTTCAAGGAAAAATTACGAACACAATTAGTCTGTACGATCCAAATTATAATTTCTATTTCAGAGATATCAACTGGACCGCCAGAATCAATCGTTAGCGCGCGTGCTATAGTTTACACCGAGACTAAACAGGTGTTATGTGCCAGGATGGAAGGATTCTCATTAACGCCTCACCGACCGGAAGGTGGTAACGCGTTAAAACCGACAATACGAAGACCGGGAAGAACAGAAAGCGACTCGAGGTGGCGAGAAGAAGAGGTAAGAAGCGAACGGAATCGGTCCCCAACCAATGGAACAAGAAACCAGGGGAGCCTTCATCCCCTCTCGAGTGGCTGGTCCGCTCTTCTCCACATCCGGCGTCGTTCACCGATGTCTTCGGTGCCGTGACGCCCACGCAATCAGTTATTTGGCGAGCCTCCATCCTCGTACAGGTGTCTTTCGAGTTACTCGTCCGATCTACGACTTTCCGTTAGTTCAGAAACGTTCGGTGACACGGAATAACAGCTCCGCGAAGAACATTAAAGGAGAATAGTTTCCATTTTGGAGATATTTATGGTACGTTTCTACATGGTTGTCCAATTTCTTTGAAGTTTCAGACGGAAAGAGTTTACCGTCCGCAATCAGTGTGAGTAACATTCGATGCAAAAATCGACAAATATGTATCACTATTGTTTTATCTTGGATTCTTAACGTGATTCCGTAGAATATTTCTTATATATCTATGTTGGTGACTTTCCGTGCTTTTTTCGTCTTCCTTAGTACTGTGATCATCGAGATAAATTCCATTTACTCAGTTGTGTCTTTCAAGCTTTCCAGCAACAGTCTTCAATTTTTAAAAGAAGATTCGTTGGATGTCTAAGGAGAATAAATAATTGATTATTTTTCACAATCACTTGCATTCACCTGGGCGCCCCGAAGGCAAGATGTCGGCATAGCTGATGTTTTCGAAAATTCGGCTGTGTCACATCCAGCCAGCAGAACGTCCAGACATCCACGCAAGCTTCGGTATCCTCGATAGTGCGTACTGTATTTGACCATCACGTCGACGAACTCCGTTATAGAACTACAGCGGAAAGAACTCTAAAGATAAGGAACCGGTATGTTGTCATGATAAAATTCTCTATAATTAGCAAATCTTTGCCATTGCTACTCACACCGTGTGAGAACTGCACGTCCCTGTTCCGACTAAACATTCATCAAGCTTCGTTTCATTTTATAGATCAATTTTCATAGATCAAATACGAAAGCTGGAAGGGCAACACAAAACAGATCGGAAATGTAACGCGTATCATGTGTATTCGAATTGCATTCTGATGATGTTAATCGTTATGGAAAACTCTTCTGTTAAAATTAAAGGAATTTATTTTTCAGTAATTGGACATTGTTCGTTCAGACTGGAGAACTCGGTGTGAAAAGTAACGACGAGGATTTTTATAAATTTCCAACGAATCGTATGCTGTACACGTAATTTTTGACCGAACTTCTACCGGATGTGATGCCGTCTACAATGGAAAGCGTCGTAACGTGCTGCGCACGCTAATTAATGCATTAGAAGGACTATCCTTTCGACCCGTCGCCGTTTTAATCCCAAATCTCTTCCACTAAGAACGGGTAAACGCTTCGAAATCGTAAAAACTGTTTCTATTTCTTATTTTTTTCTGTCTATTATACTATAATTATTATATTGCGTTTGCATGCTTGTGCAAATTTCCATTCTCATAGACTGATTTATGAACAACCGAATTGAAGGTTAATTTATATCACTGATTAAGAAATTTACTAAGGTAGAATTAAAATCGGAAACTTGTTAATTTTTGTTAAAGCCGTGGTCTCATCAAATTTTATATCACATAGTCAAATAGTTATTTTAAATTGTTTTTGACTCTGCACTAGGGGAACCCGCTAACGGAGCTGTAAGTTGGGTTGCATAACACCAGGGATGAACGTACTAAATTGCGTAAAAATCCTGAGTCACAGCAAAAATGGATTAGATAAGCATTCAATTATACGAACAGAATTTGTAACAAAAATTCTACTTATATCTTTTTTTACATCAAAAATGATATATACATGTAAGGACAATTCTAAACAATGAATTATGTAGACATTTTTTCTGTCTAATAAATGACTGGCAGACAGAACATATGTAGCAAAGGAAAAGTTTTTACAAAGAAATAGGTAGATTTAGTTTCATGTTGAATGTAAAAGCAGGAATAGATAGCTCACAGAATAATTAAAAAGATACATATGTATTGTGTAAATAAAAAGTAAAAAAGAAATTCGCATTTACGATGCATTTTTTCGTTTGCATTATTCCCGTTAGAGGTCGCAACACGCGTGAAATATAACGTGCTGTGTAAGTATGCGACAAGATAGGTTATGTCACAGAAGGTGTAAAAAAGAAGGCTATTCAATCACAACCGTATCAAAGCAATACTATGGGAGGATCACGACAAATATTTTAGCCAGTTCGTGTAATATGTGATCGATGTATATAAAGCATAAATTAGATAGCTATCGGGAAAGTACTTCCCCTCGATATCTGACGAATCCAGTGAAGAGGTTATGTTATTAAACTGGCCGTCAAAACGTTTTTCTGTCATTCTGTCCACTTCGTTGCTCATGCTATGCGTCCTCGATCAAAATGAACAATTCGAATAACAAAGAAACCATAAATCTTCTCGATTTGCTGTCGGATAGCGATACTGACGTATCAGATTTAGTGCTTACACCTAAGAAGAAAAAAGTAAAACGGTAATTCTTATTTTATTTGTATCATAGTTTCATCTGCTTGATATTAGTCAAAATCACTTAAAAAAAACTTACTTTACATTAAAGGAAACATAGAAGAGGAAATACTGTCAAAATGAAGGAGGGCTATACCTGTGGCTGTGAAAAGTCTGATTTGAGAATTATATCATTGTGGTTGACAGCATTATTAATTACGTTCTGGTTGATAGCATTGTCCTGGCTGGCTGTCGTTTTATATGGGGAACTTAAAAGAATGGACATTTCTATAAAATCAGGTAAATAGATTACTACGACTATGTATGTTTGTAGTGTTAAGACAAATTAACATTAGCTTGCATCTGTTGTTTTCTTTGATTTATTGAAAAAGAGGCATCCAACTCGATTTGCGCTATTTTTATTCTGGAACTAATAACAGGACGAATTTAATAACATTATGACAAAAAATATATCTATATTTAAAAGTAAACGTTTATTTAGTACATTTGCTGATTTTTATTTTATATTCAGTGGTAAGTAATAAGAAACTATTATTGTATAAAAAGCTAAACGTTTGTACATTTCGTGCGATCAAACTAAAATAGATACAACATCCTTGAACCTTCAATATATAAGTATATATTTCCGGTATCGCTAACTGCGTTATAAATAGAATATTTTGAATCTGTCAGGTCTATGTATGGAAATGTAGTAGGATATCTACATCAATAAATTCGACCGCTTTATATACTACATAAAATTCGAAAATAATATAATTCTAAGACGAATGCAATTTTAAATTCAAAATTCGATTAATTGCATAATAACGATAGTTCGTATTCTCGATCGTTCCGATTACTTATCGGCGTTTCTCGAACTCGATCGTTCACACAATATTATCAAGTTATCGCATTCTCGATGTTTTTATCGATAACCGAATTCCGGGTAATTTAAACGAATTTCAATGTAGTACACACACACGATAACACTTTTTTAGCCTTTATAATTTAGGAAGATTGAATACCTATTATCTTCAGGATAACATTCACTCGTCAATAATTCATTCTATTCCACTACTTTATGCTCAATGAATCACGGGAACCCCTAGCAGTAGATAGCCCGCATGTCTCGGCCGCGTACCAACCCCCGTTCAGTCGATATCTGGCGCACGCCGCGAGTGGAACGCAGTAAAAGCTCAGACGACGGTGTCCGTGTTCTCTGTTCTCGTTGTAAAACACGTCAAAAAGACGACACGCTGATCAAAAAAAAAATCCACGACACCCCGATCCCGACGTCCCGTGTAAATTCGGTTCCCGTGTGTTTCTCGCTCGATAATAGACACGTTTCGCGTCCTCGTCGAGGACACCAATCGATCGTTGTATATAATTTACCCTCGACTTGGGTCAAGTTCCGCATGCACGAAGACCGTCGTCGATTAACTGTTCGGTGGCCGACAGGTGTGCACGGTTTTTAGCCATCGATTCCCGATCAGCCGAGCATAAGGAACACGTAAAAGTGTCCCTAATGGACTGCCGTTATACACTTGGAGGTAACAATATAGCAAATCAAATGAGATCGTAAACAGTAGGCTCACTTGTGGAACTGGCCCAAGTAAGGGGCCTAGGATTGTTTCCTTTAATAACTGAAAAATTTGCAAAGTTTAGGTTATAGAGAAGTTCATTCAAAAGGAAGTTGGATACCATAGTATTGGACAAATATTTACTGACTTAATACCCTTTGTTGATGACCGGGCTCAAACCAGTCTAAATGGCCCTGCTGGGTTAATTATTTTGCTGTATCGTTATCTTAAAGTATTGTAATACAATATACACTTGCCGATACAAATATAATCACTTCTTACTGCAAAAGATATTCTGTTTCCAATAAGAATTCATATTCTTTTGAAATTAATTTAGGAGAGCTACAACGTTAGGTAAACGTTAGTAAAAATTAGGGAATACGATGTTTGTATGATAGTGACACGATAATGATTTTCGACTTATTTTTCCGTTTTCGTAAAAAAACACCCTCTTATCTGTTTTTGTTCCACAAAGTTGTACGGAACGATAGCCGGTGTGAAGGGGTGGAGATGCGGAAAGGGTTGCTCGATGTGCGGGAATTTCTCCTTTGTTCTTCAGTAATACAAAGTGTGGTAAATAATTTGCTTTTGGGGGGGAACTGTGGTTACGTCAACCGGGAAATCAACCCTAGTCTGTGATTGCATTTCGTGAGTGGTTACTTCGATGTGTTATTTTTTTTTTATGTGAATTGACTGATGTTAAACGACTGTGTCAGGTGGAAGACAATGTTTTTAAAATACATCTCCTAACGGAATTTGTTTTGGAAATGAATAAGTTCCACTTTCTTGTGTATTGTAATTAGAATACCTTGCTTTAAAGATATTTAACCGTGGTAGGCCAAGTCAGTTTTGTTGATTGAGTAATTAGGGAGAAAATAGTTACCGAAATTTAATCCATGGTAGTTGTTATATTGTAACGTGTAATTTGAGAAGGATTGCTATTGAAGATCAATTATTGTCAGTTAACCTCTGTATGATTATAAAAGTTTATTCCTTTTTAATATTTCAATACTTCATAACTGCTGCGTATTTATAGCCTCACGACTGATTTACAAGTCTTCTAATTATACAGGTCAATTTGACAAAAAAAAATGTAATCACATTGATTTACGCGGAAATCGTCGATGGCTTATTAAAATTAATAACGCGAACGAGATTAAAGCGGAGAAAAACAGTTACCGCGAATACCGATGCACGCGTGAAATATACAGAATGTCCAATGCAAGATCATTTTTTGTGTTCAAAAGAAATATAAAAAGGATTCTATGTCGGATTTTATGATCACACGTATATAACCGACGATTAACAAAAACCGACCATTAACATTCAAATTGAGCAAAGAGTTTCTGTTTAAAAGAAAATTCAGTTACAACTGGATATTCACGTAACATACGAGAAATAACTTCGTCATCATAGAGATCGCGATTAAGAACGACCAGCTCGGTAATCCAGCAATCATTTCTGTCAGGGATTACGTTACTGTATCGAGAGCACAGTGAGACGTCAAAATCGGGGGAAAAAATATTGCATCGATGTTGCTATCCATCAAGTTCATTTCGCAACGTCGTTCTCGATTTTTAGTAAACAACGCCTTGCCTTATAATATCGAGTCCAACTCGTGGTGACGGTTTCAGTATGGGATCCAACAAACATGAATGTTATTAGTTTTCTTTGAGTCGAAATGAAATACTATTTTGTTGGTATTCATATTCAACATTCATGATAAACGTACACTTCTGATAAGTATACAGTTCTTTTGTTTCTGAGGAACTAGTAACGATAAAGTAATTTTGAAGACCCGTAGATGTCAGGAAAATCGTAGGGCAAGGGGTTCATAGTACGTCGAAGAAATGGTCGACGACAATTAATTGGAATCTTCTCTTTCAATGAAAACTCATATCGAACGCGCAGCAACAGCGTTCCCGTGAATTTCGTATTGTTTTCAATTCCGATATCTTATCAAACCTGCAGCCATGTTGACACTGACGCCGGTGTAATCCCCTTTATTGACGATACTCGGTGTCTCGAAACGATTAAGTCTTTTTAAATTGAAACAGACATCATACCTTATCGTCGCCCCTATTTCTCTTCGACGATCGGTTCTAGGTCAAAATGTATTTTTCTTCGGCGGAAACAACGGGACAAATACGATAACACGCACAAATTTGCTTTGTAAACTAGCTGTTTTATCGTTATTACTGCGCGGTACAAAGCAATTAGGGGCATCAGACTCGTGAGTCGATAGTATTCCTCCTTTATTTTCAATCAGGAAATTCGGTACCGTTTCGTTACGGTACAAACAAATTTTATATGGTCCAATAACAGCCGAAATTTGAAAACACGATACTTTTAATCAATCTTGTACACTGTCATTGAATATTGAATTGGTGCAAACGATCCATTGGATTCGAATGAAAGACTAACGATTGTTCCCAAGACTTTCGCGTGTATTACGTGAGCAACTACAGAGTGCCCTCTAAACGATGACACATCATCAAGAAATGAATTGCCATCTTGTGTGAACATTATAAAAAAAAAGGAAGAATATCAATGGGACCTTCGAACTATTTAGATTACGAACAATTTGTTATAAAAACAGAAGCAAACCCGCTGATCGCTAAAACTAGTCGTCACGTATTTGCTACTAAAAATCCAACAATGATTCCGCACTGACACAGCTCCGCGTAAACTCAGTGAAAACGCGCAGGTATCAAAGGGTTTGCTGATCACGCAGGGTTCACAGAAACAGTCGAGCTGTTAATCCCAGGACAATGATCGCCACTGCCTCGACAGCATTGTTTGCCACGAGTATATACGCACACTTGTGCACTTCCTTCAGCCTACGTAGTCACGCGCGTTCAAGCTGCCTGTGTCTCCGAATCGTTTGCGTTAGTTACACAGTAACAAGAAAAAAAAAATATACCGAGAAGGAAGGAAGAACGATGCGTTGCGCGTGAAACAGCGCGCGCTACCTGTAGCGTGTTGTCAGGTGTCGGTCGGACGATTGATAAGAGCCCCAGTTGCGTGCCGTTTCGCGACCAAGCTCGTTTCGTGACGCGTTTTCGTGGCGAACATTCACGCTCGTCGTCTCTTCGAACTCGGTTCCGCGGCCTTGACAGTGATTCTCTCCTCTTGTTTTGCAATCTCGAGACAGTACGACTCCGCGAAAAGATTTGTGTCACGTGGAACGTCTGAAGGAATCGGTATCGAAATCGTCTATATAGACAGATTGCAACGGGTCTGATTCTGTTTTGGTTTTTTGTCTGCGACACCCACACGCTTCTGGTATTCTTGTAGTAGTGCTCGCTCGAGTATCATCCAACTCCCTCTTTCTCCTTATCAGAACGCCTCGACCACCTTGAACAACTTATGGTCATACACTTGAATCGACTGGAATCGTAGGAGCCGCGTTATCACTGCTTGTTACCGTTATTTTTTTTTTTGTTTAAGTACCTATATCTTTCAGCGAGTAGTCTGGTTAACTGAAACATGAACAGTATTAACATCGAGGTACGTTTGGCGGAACCTTTTGCAGTCCGGAGTTTACTGCGGCGATAAGATTATAACGAGGATTGTTTTCTATTTTCATTCCGAGTGACATATCTAGTTTCGAATAAAACTAAATAAAGGGCGTGTTTGATTTTCGAATATGTTTCGGTGACGTTGCTTCATTGGAGTTCATCTAGGAGTGGACTATCCAACTTAATGTCGATCGCATACTATGATAAGTGAAGATCAGATTAAGGCTTAATCATTGAGCTGTTCGATCGAGGAAGGTGTGTTAAATTCTAAAGACTCAGTAGGAGAGTTTGATTGCTCAGTGTAGTGGAGAATACAATGAAGAGATGGGATTTTCGCATCAGGTAATCCGAGTGGGCGTCTCATAAGATTGTATTTCTGGGTTAAATTTATTAAAGTATCTACCACAGATTGCGATCATCCGGGTACTTTAAATAGTTCGATCCTCTAGATACTTCAAGCGGTTTAAATTAAGCTCATCGCTCAGATGTGCTCAACGGTAGCGAAATAGTGAGAGATACTAAACCCAGCACGGTCATAAACAGAATCAACCTTAAGCTAAAACTTTGCCCGACCACGATCATATCCTCCTAAGACTGCAATCTTGATTTTCTGTAAACTCCTACTACGCCAGACCTTCATCAAGTGCTTCAATTTACATCCTCGTTAAGTATACCATCTTATCGTCGATTCAAAATACCCTCAGGAGTGTAACTTGTAGCCATAGTTCAGGCACCTTCATACTATCTTCTATAATCCAAGCAATCAACGCCCAAAGAGAATCAGTCCAGTTCCATCCTTAACCTCTCAAACGCCTGATCCCCAGGCTCCCATACATGATACGATTTATCGTACAAGTCAGGTTGTTGGCCAGACGGTTAGGATGACAGATTTTTAGCCTGTCGTGTATTGTCCACAAGTCACACGCCCGCGCCACAAACGCTCTCGTTCAGACGGTCGAACCTACCTAGGTTGTACAATTAGTTGTACGATAGATCGTATCGTCTAACGGGGGCGTGTTTAACGTAGCTCTACCGTTTTAGTGAGAAACCGATAATACCGGAGCCATGTGAACAAGAGGAAACGGCGAAAGTGTGTGTATATGTGGCCGCGGAAATCGTTGACGAGTTGGGGGGGCCGCCGGTGATACCCGCGTATCGGTGACGTAAATGAGAAGGGTGGCGAGAAGTGGCCGTTTTTCGACCGCGGAAATGAACCTGCCGGGTGTACACGGGCCTCGAACAGTAGGCGACAGTGCACGACAGTGCTAGGGCTGCTCCCGGAAAAAGAAGGGCGAGGGGAGAGACCGATACACGATCGGAGAAGGGTTCTCGCCACGAACGACCGGGCCGGGAGCACCGTTCGCGAAGATAGGCGGCCCGGTGTTGCTTGAGATGGACTCGGTCGCGGTGACGGTGCCTCTTCGTCAACCGACGAAAAAGATGAAGAAACGGAAGGAGCTCGACGCGCTCGCGCCCCCACACACTGTCTCCCGCCGGAGTTCCGGAAAGCGTAGCTCCCAAGTACGTATCTCGTACACTCCCCCTTTATCGATTGACCCCACGTGGAACACGCGTATTACTACGGTTCACTCATCCCCCGTTTCCCATCACCCCCTCCGGTCGGATCGACGATCATCATCTACCTACCACCGGCCATGAGTATTTTGGACACACGGTGGGACCTGAAACAACAACCTTTTAACGGATATAATAACGTGAAACTTATGTCCGAAATGCAATCGACACTGATCGATTATTGGTGTGTTAATTATTGGCATTATGGAATTATTAAGATATATTATTCTACGGTTGCAAAAGTGGCTTTTTCTGTATTGTTAGCACTCTACGGTTTTTAGTTGTTTCAGAATTTAGTACCTTTCAGAACCTAGTTTGTTTTCTTTTGTGTCGTAGTGGTACCTGTTTATTGCTACAGATGTCCGTACTCCTGAATTCGGTAACCGTATATCGGCCTGTTAGAGATCGAAATATTTACTTCGAAATGGTACCGTGTATTCTACGTACTCTCTGGTACGAGTGTCCAAATACTTATGTACGGTGGTGTATGTTCTAGAAAAATAGTTTTTTTTTATCGTTTTATACAAATCGTTTCATATGAAACAGCTTTTTCCCACCCTTTTTTTAAATCGCGTATGGACTTCAGGTTGTAATGTATGAAGTGCAGAATATGCACAAGCAGTGAGTTTCAGACGATTATAGTTTTTCCAGAAATATCAACGATGACAAAAAAAGGCTATTATTAGGTGTAGAGATTAATTCGTGGTCTTCTTGTCATAGATTTGTTATTTATTTACAAAAAAAAGAAAATACAGTCTAGTCTGGAAAATATTCCTCATTCTACACATAAACGCCATTTCTCAGGCGGTTACTTAATCAATACCTTCTCGAAAAAATGATGGTGGTTTTGAGTCAATAATTAATTGCAGGAGGTCACGAATTAATTTGTACACCTAATATATAGTTTCTTAAAATACCACTTACTTGGTAGCACAGTCGAGAGCAGTAATGTCTCCCACGTGAAGTCCCAGAATTTTTCTGCTTCCGAAGCGCTGCGTTCCTCTTCTTATTCCACCTGGATTCGCACTGAACAGACCGACGAAGATGAACCGGTGTGCCCCTGAAATATTCGAGAAAAATAATATTTGTGTATACCAAGAACGTGTCGTAAATTAATTCTGTATGATTACGACTGACCCAAACCCAGGTCCCTTTTCACGTATACATATATACCCCTGAAGTAATGTTTGTAAACAATGTTCTGGGGGGTGTTGTGGGTTGGATAAATGGTTTTAAAAAAAGGATCCCTTTTCAAGTGGAACTCTGAAAGCTGGATTCTCGATTGGCTGTTGACCTCCGAGGAAATATTCTTTAAAGGAACCATTGCATGGACAATGCAAATATCGCGGTATATGTATACAATCTTCACTAAAGAATATTTTGACGGTGGCTAGCAGTAATCGGAGTTTACCGTAAAAGTTCACGGACAGGCCGGAAACCATAAGCTTTTATGGGGGTCCTATTGTATTTAATTTTTCTGTTGTCTTACACTAACTTAATAGACATATACTACGAATTTATATGACGTTAATAGTCTTGAGAAACTTTTACTTTCGTAAATGACAGGTTTTGTACTAATTAGAACCATATGTTTATTTAAACAAAAAAACCAAATGATCGAGTTATTTTTAGTCCTATTTGTCGAAAAAGGGTATTTACTATTATTAGAGATCGAAGAATAAACGGTGCTCTCTCGAAGAACGGTCGATATTAATTAACAGAAACAGTTAATTCGCCTATTTAGTTCCTTTTTAATCGTGTAATCCCCCGGCCCTATTAATCCGTTTCGTTTCGAGAAGCATTTTATACATTACAACCGTGTGTAACGCACTAACATCGCGACTGAAAGAGATTAAAACATAAAATTGATCTTAAGCGTCGATGAAAGAAGAGGGGTCCGACACTTACGTTTGCCTAAATTTTTAGGAGTTACTATCAGATAGCAGCGACGAACGATCGGAATACTGGAATGTATCGACTAGAAATGGCCGCAAATGCAGAGGCAGACGAAGTCGAGGTTGTCCCGGATTTTTTAAAGCTTGTAGTGCCTTTCTGGCTTGCGCCTCTGTATTAGCAACCGCTAGTTTAATTTGGCTGTTCATCGATGTTCGTCAGCAACTCACTGCACTTCGGACCGAACTGGACCAAGGTATTCACATCGAATCTGTCTCTGTGGTCGAAAAGAGAAGTTTTATCGGCACGAATGAAATGAAAAAAAAAAAAAAAGAAGAAATTGAAATCGATTCCTCGTTATGAGTTCCAGAATAGATACGCGCGTACACGGGCAAACGATCAACGTTGTGTCTTTGTCTTTTTTTAGCCGTTTATGCCACTTTACCGTTCACAAATACTTGTAAGATCATTAGGTAATCTGCTTACAAGGCGCCGATTTCCGCGTTTTCAACACGCTTACCAGCGAAGATCGTGAGCCCGATGTATTAACAATTAGATTACGAACATCTTGATTAATTGTTTACTGTCGAATGACTGAGCCTCTAGGACTGAGAATGATCCAAACCTATTTCGATTTTGATGCAGAGTCGACTGGAAACTGTTAGCAGAGTGCATACTCTAATCGAATACAAACTTTTAACACAAATTTCGCCCAGGTTCGAGGCATGTTCATTCTCAGGACCTCAGTTAAAATCTAGTGAATTTAATAAAGCATGGAGATATTACCGGTTAAGAAAAGCATACAATTCAAAGAGATTATCGAATATTTTGATGCTTGTTTAAGATCCTAGTCATCTTTATGGTTCACTCGTTTTATCGTTTTATAAGAAAATCTTCTTGTATGTTGCAGTGATAGCCGGTAACGAAGGAGTACCAGACGCTCTACAGAAATGCCACTCTCTATCGAGAGACCTCCAGAACAACCAGACCATTATCTTCTCTCAGTTATCCGATCTCAAGCTTCAAGTCAATAATTTTACTACACAGGTAAGATTCCCTATGTCATTGAATGCTCGATTTGTTTAGTCTTTATACTCGCATCACTGCAGACATCATATCATAGTATCAACAATGGGGACGTTAAATCCACGGAATGCTGTACATAGGGGACGTTAAATCCACTTTTGTATACTTCTGTGTAGAGAAAACGCTTCTTGTAAAATACTTTATACAAAAAGAAAACAAATGATCAAATCTAAAGACGCTGACTCGACTTTCAGTTAGCCGTTATCCAACGTGACCTGCATCGGGTAGAGGAGTGGTTCAAAGCTGGGCTCGAACCCACGGACTTGAAGGCACTTTCGAGTAGTGTGGTGTCGTTTGGCAGCCAAATACAAGACCTAAGCGCCACGGTGAAGTCCCTAAAGGAGTCGAACGCGAGGGTGCAAGATGCTCAGACCACTATGCAGCAGAATATCACCAGCATCAAGGTCGATCTGGAAACCATACACCCGTAAATGTTTCTTTCAATAAATACATTTCCAGTGAATGACTTCTCTTCTCTTGCATTGCAGAACGCTATAACAGAGATGTCCAACGTCACCCAGAGACCTCAAATCGTGACCACGAACGAAACGAAGATAAGAACTGATGAACTGAACGCGGCCATATTACGTTTGACGACCAATTTGATTCACGTGAACGAAAGCCTGACAAGAGCGGTGCAGTGGGTCGCGGAGGATCAAAAGAAAGATCATGTAAATATTAAGCGATCTACAGCAACGTGCCTGAACTAATGTGTCGAAACATTTATGGCATATGTTAGAACAGAAAAGTAACAAATGTTCTGAAAGATAGTAAGACATTTGAGAATTGTTAATTTTTTTCAGGAAACCCTGGTGTTGCTTCAGGAGACCTCACAGAACGTTAGCATGAAGGTGATATCTCTGGAGACGGAGTGCGTCAAGACCACTGTCTTAGCTTCTGTTAAAAAATTGAACGATCAAGTGCGTGCTAGTTCCAATACTATCGTTCTGTCAGGTATTTTGGTACATATTCTAATCGATGGCAAACTGTACAGGTCGCCGAGATTTACGTAGTTCACGCAGATCTCAACGACAGGGTGAAGCATTTGGAACAATCGTATGGCACCCTAAGGAATTCGACGAGCGTAATGCTAGCTGGAATACCAGACATACAGGGACCGAAACCGCACAACGCAAAGGATTTGAAAGAATCGATCGTTGGAGACACGACGACTGAACAGATTCGTAGTGGGTTAGGTGAGTTAATTCGAAAAGTAAATGTCTGGTTGGTCAGACGAGTGAACAAATATTTAACTTCTCCGTTAAAAGACAGACATCGATCACGCTTACGGAGGTACTAAGTACACTTTGTCCTTAGTGTGCGCTGTCCTGAAACAGATCATATGAAACCATACGTGTTACGGATAATGAAGTTCTTTCAATCGAGAAGTCGGAATCTTATGCTAAATAATACTAAGATTTTATTTTATTCTGCAGCCTTGGATGATATATCTGCGAGGAAACCATTGCCGGATAAACAGAAACGTTCAATAGGAACCCCGTAATATATTCCAGCGGTAAATGGACGAAGTTTCGCTTTGTACAGTTACAGTGGTTCTGTTTCCAAAGTACCAGGAAGTGTGTATTTGTAAATACAAATAAATTAAGTATGTTGAAAATTCCATGTATATAGAAAGGTAAAATATTTATACCCTGGATCATGTTACTCACTTTCCATCCAAATAATCGACACGATTATTCGGCGAAAGCGCGTGTATGCGACCGAACATGACCTAGGGAACGCTACTTATAACGAGCAATAACGTATACGTTGATCTACCAACACTGAAATCGAATACTGTGTATTTGAAGCGTGTATTTTCGAGAAATGAATGCTAGTCGGAGGATGCCACGGCTGTATGAAACTACCTGAATGTTTCAGATATACCATCGAAAAGTACAAAGAGCGTTTACACTTGTCCCTTTACAAAGACGAAATTTCGCGTCGTTCGAGGCTCGCCCGATGTGTAATCGCGACAAATTTTTTCTACTCTTCTACCATTTGTAGCACACTTGTAGTCCACGAATTTGCCAAAACGTCCTGGTAACGTTAGAGGAAAAACCAGATTTTTGCTAAATTTGAAATCATGGAACTTACTTTTCATCTTTATTCGTAGGACAGTTATATGAAGCTTGAGTTCTCAAGTGAAATTCTTTTTCCATATTGCTTTCTTTTTTTTTTTCACTGAAAGACAACGAAATACGTTTTGATTTCTTTGTCCTCCTGTGCAGATTGATCTATCACAATGTACACATGGATGTACTTTGAAAAATACATGGAACTGAAGAAAGTGAACATCGTTAAGAGAAGTCAAGGTTGTTTCAGAGTCTCTTATCTCAGTGTCAAGTGTCAGATATTAGGAAAAGAATAAAAAAAACATAAATGGGTTTGAGAGGACCTTGACTGTAGCATTTAGTGGTGGAATTAAACCATATTTTTCAGTTTCTTCGGCTAAATGTATTTTTGAAGACACATTATGTATGGAAGGAAAGTGGGAATTGTATAATTGAATTCAAATCTACTGTATTCCGTAAGAGGTTCATAATTAGCATGATTATCATTTAGATATGCTCTAATATTGGTTGCATTATATAAGTAAAGGATGCACATTGATTTTTTCTATGTCTTTTGCTTGAATATGTTATATAACGGTTACGAGTGTAATCGTCGAGTGAATTGTAGCTATTACGGATATATTTAAAAAAAACGTACGTCCATTCTAGCGAGAAATGAAAAATTGTATTTGCAGGGGAAACAAGGGCAGCGATTATGGGTATTAATCAACGGACTACGAGAAGAATATTACATGAAATTATATGAATTTATAAATGGGGATTGCGAAGTGAAGAAATAAAAAGAATGGCACAGTCAGCGTGTGAATAAAGAATGTTCAAATTTAATTATCCAGTTCTCTTTCTCTTACCTGTAGTCGACACATGTGGTCCAGTAGCATTTTGTAATTCAAAAGCGAGGATAGGCGTAGCATTATCGTTATTAACGGTATTCGCAAACTTTTGTATATTTAGCTGTAATAACAACCACTTTTAACACTCGTGTAATCTTCCAATACCACTTTAAACCAACTAGAACGAGGAACTTCTAACTTTGGCGGGGTCTTGAGTGGCCATCTTGTCAGAAAAACCGTTGAAAATTGAAGTCAGTGATCTGTCATTATTACATTCGAATTAAATTAATACATCTGATTTTAAAATAATTAATCGTCACTTTTTCGATCAACGTCGTACAAATTATTCCAGAATTTGTATAACCACAAATTAAATTGATGATGAGATCGAGGGACGTTCATTTGACTACTAATCACCTTTCAAGTACTCTGAATGGACGACCGTTTGAATTTAAATTCTTATAAATCAATTTTTGAAAACAAGAAATATGCAACAACAGATTTGCTGTATCAATGGTTTTATGAAATTAAAAATAAATTAATTGTGCTGACAGTCTCTATATTGTCCTTTGTACATTCGAGTATGCTATAAGCGCATAAAGTATATACAGTTTAATCATAACTATAACGAGAAGAAAAACCGGGAAATAAGTCCTAAAGCAAAGATTACATTAGTAAAAGTAATTTTAAAAAATAACTTTTGTTATACCTTGATGAGCACAAAAAGGTAACGGTGAACCAGGTCCTGCTAATGTTCGAATTTCAACGCGAGACCCGTCATGTATCCGCTGGCCAGCAAATGGAACATGTCTTTTTACGTGATATGCGCGGAAATAATAGAAGATTATGGAAATTGATAAGCATTCGGGCTCGTAAACCGGAACGAGGCATCACCAGTTCAATAAAATTGTAAACAAGTGTTATGTCGTTGTTGCCCCCGCTGGGTAACTATTGCGTAGCGCTGCGTTTGACATCTGCGCATATCTCACGCTGGTACTGAGGAAAAATCAAAACAATCAATATGGCGGACCCAAGCAACGAAGCTGCATCATCGAGTAGCGTTACGGAGCAAGCCCCGACGGCCACTCCAATTCGCGATGATCTCGAGAAAATCGAAGATTTCCTCGAACCAGACAAAAAGCGTCGTAAAGCGTCGCGGAACGATGGGAAAACCGAGCAAAAGTTGGAGCATCGTCTGGGCGGCATCCTCTGTTGCGCAGTTTGCCTCGATCTGCCCAAGGCAGCCGTCTACCAGGTAAGTCTATAAATTATCCTTCACCCTGATCATTTATTTTCCATCATTCGTTAAATGTCAATTCGATTGAACGATAATTTACGAATGAACGCTCTGTCTATCGGGAATTCCTAGTGATCATGTCCATTGTTACGACGATGGTCCCTTTCCATCCGACATTTTCATCCGAGGTCGATGAGCTACTTTCTCGTTGTTCTGTTGCGGACACGTACATATAAATATAATACACGTATAGACAAGTTATTACATAAAATGGATTGCACACTGTGCATCATCATAATTCCTCAACGATCCCCCGTTTGCTGTTGTCTTTTGTTGTTTTCGACTGTTACTCTTTGACAGTGGTAAATCTTGACATTGAAATTTATATATAGGCGAACACATTCCGCGTGAAAATACCTGATTGCAGATCGTATGCACTTATTTAAAATATCTCTTATATTATTTTCGTTATATTGAAATCTTTCATAAAATGCAATTTCTGTGTTCCCTATTTTTGAAAATTACTCAATTAGGGTATGAATTGGCATAAAAATCTGCAATCGAATTATGATATACTATCCTGTACTATGATTGAGTACAAATTTGGATCATATTATAATTAAGTTGAATTTTTTATCAATTAACAATGGTTATTAATAATGTGTTTCTATGTTGAATTCTTTCTCTCTCACTCTGCCCATTTTTCTTATCTTTCTTTTCTCTTTACAGTTACAACATGATTTTTAAATAGTTTGTCCTTTTATTTTTCTAGTGTTACAAGGAGATAAGTTTTAATTGTATTCATATAAGTATCTTAGAGAAATTTAAAGAAAAGAAAAAGATATGTGTACATATTCATTATTGATATTGTTTCTTTTAAGATAGTAATAATATAAATGCAGGTAGGTACCTATATGTTCTTTTAGTGAAAATATTTACAAAGGAATATTCAATTTTGTTTAATATGAATACTAACTTTAATGAGTATCTTATGTTGTTGAATGTATTTAAGAAATTCAGAGTTCTTAACTTAAAATAAAAATACATTCTCATATATAGTATGCTTTACAAAAGAAATTTTTAAAGTATATTTTTGAAATATACCACTCAACTTCTTCATAATGTTTGTATTGTAAAAAGAACCAGGTCACATTTACAATACAGTCTGTTTATGCATGCATGTGAAGTAATTCTCATTAGAATGTATAATCATGCGAATCTTTGAAATATATGTAAATCAACCATATAGAGAAATGAACCAGAGAGAATTATTGTATGTATGCATGCTCAAACAATGATCGGATTTTTTAGTAATATTTATTTAAAGAAATTCCTTTATCATTAAATTTGTAGCATTCCATTCTATCTAAGCTGTTACTTTTATTTCTCAGTTGTTCCCCTCTTAAATTTTATTAACTGAAATACATATGTAATGTATTCTATATTTTGTGTCTCCATTAAATGTAAAACAACGGGAGGAATGTTGCGTTTATTCCATCATAATAGAGAAATCTACCTGTAAGTTGTTCAGTGCACTTCTAGCGTATACCATACCAGTTTTCATTTACCATAGGGCACAAGTTGTATTTATACATTTGTGAACTTGTAGACAGTACATAAAAGAGTTGATTTTTGTGAGTGTGCACAAGTAATTCAAATCTCCACTTCATTCTTGTTGCTTTCCAATAAAATCAGTTAGACATGTGAAGAGATATTTAAGGTACCAAATCTTCCCAGGTTTTAGTATTTATATTGGTAATGGTATCTTTCTATTACAAACAATTGTCTTTATTGTAAGAAATAATCTAAATGGAAAAAATATCCAAAGTCTAGTTACTAGGAAAAGTTATTGTAGATCCATGCGAAATTGATGTTCATCTCTTATAATTAACAGTGAGAGAGTGAGAGTGAGAGAGAGAAAGCGTATTTCTAGACAATCTGTATAACATGTATAGTTGAAAAGCGATTAAACAAAATAAATATTCTTAAAGGTTATTAGTTAGTTATTTCGCATATGAAACCCTTTTTCACTTATCCCATGCATCATTATCCTTTTCTCTTCCTTACTATTATCAATATTGGCAGCATTAATGATGGCATTCACCATTCTTTTAAATCTACTGGTTGGTTGTTACGAATGATTATTAAACTTATTAACAGCATTACTACAATTTTGTGTTTCAGGTTTAGAAAAACACCCAAATCATGGTAATATACATGACATTAGTTTTGTTATTCTAGTTCTGTCAATATTATTGAAAGAATTGCATATGTTCATTAAAAACGAGTATAGTATGGTAACTTGTGCAAAATAAAAATTCTGCACTGTTTTGTGAACGCAAAGAGAGGAATTACATTTTGCATACAGTTGTGCATACTTTATGAGAAATATACCTAGGGTTGATAAGATGTGCAACAAAGCTAGGCTTATGTTTTCTAAGAAGCTCGAAGCCAAGAATGCTAGTAATACATACTGCAACAATGTTCACAGTGTACAAATGGACACTTGATGTGTGCCGGTTGCTTCACTCATGTCCTCGCAGATGCCAGGCTGAGAGATGAAATGGCAACATGTCCCAACTGCAGAATCGAGATCAGCAGAACATCTCCGTCTCGAAATCTGGCAGTTGAGAAAGCTGTGTCTGAGTTACCAGCAGAATGTCAGTATTGCGCCAAGGAGTTTCCACGAAACTCGTTGGAACGCCATGAAGAGACAATGTGCGAAGAAAGGTAATCAAAGGCTGTAAACATAAGCGGACTGTATTATTGATATCGTTTCTGATCCGTATGTAGGATATCCAGCTGCAAGTACAGTAGAATCGGATGTCCTTGGCGTGGACCGAATCATGAACGTCCAGAGCATGAAGCACAATGCGTTCATCCGCATCGGTCAGGGCTGGACGTTATGGATGCGCTACGTGATATCGACGCTCGTACTCTCGAGGAACGTAGGCTGTATGACAATGTCTTTGATCTTTTGTCCTACGAGAAAATCACATTCAACGGTCTGTATCCGTTTCTCATGCATTAAGGCCTTCAAAACTCTCATTTAACTAAAACGATATCGTACATTACCTTCAATATAGCGGAACTGTTTGCCACATCTTTTTTTTTGTCTGCTTTGTGTAGCAGCAGCAGGGTCAGTTCCTTTTCATCCGACACTTATGTTAGTTTTAATTACTCAGACTTTCATACATTCTTTTGCTCAAACGTTTTTCGCTGGCATTCTTGTAACAGAGTGATATAGGGGTATACGAAGTGTGTAATCTATCTGTAGAATTTCGTCGTTTATAGATTTACAAATGAAGCCGTATCGTACGGACGAGTTCGTTCATAAACTTTTTTATGAAACCTCTCGTTTTACGGCGTTTAATAATCAATGGGTCGTAAAAGCTCGGATCAACAATAGTCAGCGTGATCCTACTCAAAGCTCGGAAAGAGACATGACCTATCAAGTACGTAAGGATTCAACATCTTTTAGAAGCTCGGTGGTTTTATATTGTGACTACAATACAGTCATGAACATTGTTAATGTACTTTGTAGCTGATATTGAAAACAAAAACAACGTATCCAATGCCGCTTCACTATCTGATATTGAAAGGACCGTTTGGAGACATGAAAGTACAACCAAGAATTCACAGATTCGAATTCACCGACCAAGAAAACGAAAGTCCTTATTTACCTTTACCTTTACCTGACACAGCAGAGTGCAATAGACTTCTTGCTGCGAGAGCTATTAGTTTCAGGTAAAATTTTCTTACTTACTTAACCATCTGGCCTCAAGAAGCCGGAACTGCTTAAATACGTATCTTTTCTTCCAGACTTATAATGTTCCTGGCATCAAAGTAGTTTCCCGCAGTGATTGTCGTTGTGAAGATTTATGGCAAATGATTTATTGACACAACATTTTTAGATTTAACAGCGATACGAGATCACAGAGATTTATAATCAATGATAGTAGCGATAATCGTAACGATAATAAAATTGAAGATGCTAATTCTGCCGTAGTCTATACACGCATATACACTGGAAATGTACACTGTGTTAATACGAGGAACTAGCGAGGCACAAATTTATAGCAAAGTAACATGCAGATTACTCGAAGGAGAAAAAATACTTTGGGTTCCATTCAAAATTTGTTTGTACATTGTGCTGTTCCTTCGAGCCAAGAAGACACACGCAAGCTTTATGTAGATCGCTGTCGTCAAACAGGTGTATTAAATTGTGTCCTTCGATAGTAGTTTGCGCTAACAAAAAGATTACATTTTTCATGTAGCTGTGCAATCAGTCGGATATCTATTTAATCCACATGCCTGTCGACCAATGCCTATTGTAGACTCTTTTTGTTTGTATACAAATTATTAACGTCGTTCATGTAATGTCTTGACTCGACACATTGTAATAGAAGAAATTTAAATAAATTTATTATAATTATGACTAATAACCTTGCCGTTCGAATGTAACAAAGTCGTCACCGGGTTCTATTGTAGCTCGGACAAATTAATGAATGTGTTGTTGTTTGTTTTCGGCCCGTTTGCGTTGTTTGGCGGAAATATCAATGGATTTAAGTTATTCTCCGGTGAGCTGGCACTGTGTCTACGATATTTCGGTGTTGGCGGTCTTGGATCCGGTTCGGAGCAACCTTTCAGCCAATAAGATGTGACTGTTCCCTTGCCCTTCAGTTCTACCGCACCCCTTAATTCAAGGTCAAAGGTGCCGAATTTGTCCAATATGCATTTCGTTGCCTCGGACACGTGTATACACAGCGCTAAATAAGTAAATAATTTCACTGTTCAAAGTTCATTATGAAATTCTCAATCCATCTAAAGATACTTGAAAAACGTTCTAATTAATTTTTATAGATACAATGGTTTGTCGTTCCTACTCACGTAGCCCCGAAGACTCCATCCTTGACGCGGTATTCACGGTGTCCCCAAAGAGACAATAGTGCGGCATTTTGTGACCTACTACGCCAGCGCAGACAGGCCCGCTGTGCACCCCGATTCTGACGCTCAATTGAGCGTTCTGTTTGTGCATTATAGTGAAGGATTTGACGGAATCTAAAATTGCCAGCGCCATCAGACCGATCTCCCTTGCGTGTTCGTCGCCGTTCCTTTCTGGTAAACCGGAAACCACCATGTACGCGTCTCCGATCGTCTCCACCTGCGATTTCAAGCTTTCGCATAATAAAACTTGCAACTTAGTTCTTGCGTTCAGGATCGAAGCTGTACCTTATAGACGTCGTAAAATTCGATGATGCGGTCAAAAGTGCTATAGAGATCGTTCAGGAAGTCCACCACTTCCATTGGGGTGCTCTGAGCGCAGAGGGCGGTGAAACCGACAATATCGCTGAAGTAAATGGTCACGCATTCGAATTGCTCGGGCTGTACAAGTTCACCGGCCATTAACTGGCACGCCACTTGCCTGAAATTGATTAGATTCACAATAGCTGCCGGAAGCATAAGAAAGAGACAAATCACCTAGGGAGTACTTGGTAGAGGAGCTCCTCGCTGCGCCGCTTTTCTAGACTTAACTGCTCCGTTTTCTCCTCGACTAGAGCTTCCAGATTGTTTGCGTATTGCTCCATACGCCTTAGTAAATCGTCCATTAAGTTCTCGCAGTAACCTCTGTAGGATTTAAAAGTGAACTCGACATATGTATATGTCGTATGTATATGTATACGACATATGTTCATAATGGAAGCTTCTACTTTCATTTTGTAAAATGGAGAAGGTACAAGACAAGCTGTAGCTCTTACTTCATAATTCCCCTTATCGTTCCGCGAATCGCGTGAAAAGTGGGTCGTTCTTCTGCCATTTCGTTCCAACATCTGTCCATCAAAGACAGAATATCCGGAGGGCAATCCTTCGGCGTTACGTTCGGCCTAAACGGCGGCGTTTCGGACGCTGCGACGCGGCTAACGATCTTTAATTCGATCATGCATGCAGATTGTCGATGGAAAAAAAAATCATTTTAAAATCGACAAAATTTCTCGAAATCATACCTCTTGCGAACTCACGGACCCTTTGACAGTTTCGTATGGTCCACCACGAACAACGATTTCTTCTAAAATGATCGCGAAACTGTAAACGTCGCCCTTCTGTGTCGCCACGCTTCCGGGAGTTACGGTCAACGGCAGAAGTTCCGGCGCGATCCAAAGTAACTCTGTGAAATAATTATTATATGTCAATTATTTGTCGATAAAAAGCTCAGACAGAAAAAAATAGGCTTTCGCGTGACGCAGTTAGCATAGTACATTTCACCTACTGGTATAATAAACATCGTCCATGATTAAGTCTGACGGCGTGGTAAGAGTCTTTAATCCAAAATCTGAGATTTTTAGGACGAAGCGACCATCGATCAGACAGTTACAGGATCGAAGCTTCCCATGAGCTGATACCTCGCTGGCGTGAAGGTAGGACATTCCCTGCAAGTAGAATTATTCATTGCATTTCGATTAACTTGAAGCAATAATTCGGTATTTAAACAGCAACACAGGCCTGTACGACTATTACTACCTTGACTATGTCGTGAATCAAGGACATTCGGAAATTCCAGTCGAGCTTAATGGCCTCGTTCTCCAGCACGTCCTTCAGGGATCCTCGGGGACAATACTCGGTCAGGATCAATACAGTCGGCGATGGTGAACAGAGGCAGGCGCCGATAAATCTAGAATTAATTTCAGATTCGTAAGTCGATTTTTATTTTTATAAGGATAGACAGTTCCCCGTTTGAAAACCATAGGACAGTTTTTCTCTTTAATATCAACGCCTATTTGTACCTGACGGTATTTTCAGACGCAACGTCCCGCACTTGTTTAATCTCCCACAGTAATTTCTTCGTAATGTCGACCACCTTTTTCTTGGTGATCTTTTTAATGGCCACCCTCTCGCCCTTGTAAATTCCAATCGTAGTGAAGACCGTGGTGGGTGGTAAGGAATCACAGCTGAGCTGCGATCCTCTACGAACACGTTGCTCCAACCCGAAATTCTATCGCCGTATGATATAAAGTATAACGTATTCAAATTTTCATTTACACGACTTCAACGAAAAGAAAAGAAAAACTAATGATTTCTTTCCAATTCGTTTACCTCGGACATCGCTTGATGCAAATTGATCTTCGAAGAAAGAGGTTTCCCTATTTCTAGTAACAGTTCTTCTGGTCTGATCCTCCAGGACATGTTGTTCAAGTCCGCGGATAGTCTTAGATGCCTAGTGCATGATAATTATTAATAACTAGACTGCGGATTTTATGCATTTATAGCTTACAGGGCTCTAGGAAATACAATGAAAAACAAAACTTTCATCGGATCCAACGAGCTCTCTATTTTATTCTGAACACAATAAGATACTTAAGAGGGAAAATAAATTTCTATGATTGCTCCCGCCTTTATAAAATAATTTAGAAACTACTATTAATAACTGACTTAATTACTTTGCAAGTGAGAAAAATTACATGAACGGAACGAATAAAGAAAACTGCCTGCCTGTATAGGACGCATGTAGCAGCCACAGCAGCGAGTAGAAACGCTGCAAGCGCCAGGCTCGTGTACGCGACGAAGGTGTAAGCTTCCGTTCTGGACGTGCACGCAGGATCGTTGCCCAAGAATCCACATTCTGGAACGTCAGCCGGTGGTCCTTCCCTACCACCTGGCCAATGAATCTTCTTTCCGGGAACGGGGCTGTACTCTCGATTTAATCCCAGATAGTGAGCGACCACCTCGAATCTGGTAATCAGTTTCCTCTTATTTATTATTCCCGCCGTTCCCCGTACAATATTAATTACCGTCGCTTTCGAACAAATCAAACATCATTCAGAGAAGGTTAATGGAATTCCTAACTAGATATCAGCCGTCTCTATACGGAGAATGGAACGCTTGATTAGCATGGTAAACAGTCGATGGAATGGGTTGCTTAATTGCCGCTGACCTTCCGGTTATAGGGTCTAAATCCAGGATACTGTAGTCGGCGTCACGGTCACCATTGTCGTCTATTCTCACGTGCCCGGTAATACCAATGAAGTCCCGGTCCCACATCCTTCTCGTTATCGCGATACCGTCCCAGATGTCTCCACCTTCCGCCAGGGTCTCGTTCAGTGCCATACCAAGCAGGTAGACGCCGTCGTAGAATGCTCCGATGAAGAAGTTCACCTGGAAATTTACTTTTAATATTTTTTTTTAAGATTCTCGAGCTGGCGGAAATAGCAGTTATTATTGTTGCGTTATGTACTTCCTCGCCCTCGGAGAACGAGTAGTTGTAGTCGGTTTGCGCCCTTTGTCGGACCGTTTCCGCAAAATCTTGAAACCTTGGGTTCGTCGGTTGCAGCAGGGACACTCTTAGCAGTGCTTCGTAAGCTTTTCTAGCCACAGCGTCGTCTTCGTCGCCAACCTCCCAGTCGTGATCACCCCAATAGGAGCCCTAATGTTTGGTGCGGGTATCTCGTTAAATTTCACTAACTGTTCGACTAAATAAATGCCTTGAATGTTTTAGTATCTAGAAGAACCGTGACTGCGTGGCTCTGTTTACTTGAAATATCTCAACGTCGAGGAACGCCCAATCCCCTCTGGTCATTCCCAAGTCGTGAGCCGCCAACATGAATCTTCTGACGAGGGTCCCGCGAACGCTAAGAATCAACACTACCAAAAAATACGAGATACCACGGTATTTAATATTTAAGATGATTCGGTGGAATATATTTGTCCCTCGATTCAACCGCGGGAATCGACGGACATTTGTTGCATTACAGTGTTAATCTCTCACCTCGGGCATACATACTGGCGTCGCGCAAGTAAAAGTGATACGGCTCGTCCTCCGAGTTCCCATCAAGTTCCCGGACGAACTTCAACAGGCCCTGTTTCCGCAGACCGTATTCCAGATTCTTGCCGACCGTCCACGAGAACAAGTCCGATCTGTCTAATATCAGCGCGACGTGCGACCATCCGAACTCTTTAAAGATACTAGAGAAGACCAATCGTAGCCGGCACTGGCAGTAGGACATTCTGGTCAGAGTGGGATACTTGCTTTTGTCCTTGAAAATACCCTTTAACAGGAAGCACAGTAGGGAAAAAAGGAAACGAAGACGAGACCACTTCGAAGATAAAAACGTTGAGGCGTGTGTTCGGGACCTTCTCGTGTTCTTTTCCGAGGGAAATAACGCGCACGCACGCGATAATTACGGAAACGCCATCGATTAACGGTAACGAGCAAAGAGTCATGCAAACACTGTCGGCGAGCATTAACGCGGATCTCCTTACCGAGCTTTCGTTTTTCCATTTATTGATCCTCCCGAGGATGCCTGATGTGACAGACAGCTCGCCCTCCGATGGAGGCTTGTTCGTCGAAAAATATTTGCGATTATACAATCTGTGCTGGTAGATCTTTTATTCAACGCGTCGATCGCGCGTGAACATACTTGGTCGCCCATTCCTGTGATAATGGGGGTGTTCCAATATGCCGCGAGCCTCGCGACCGGTTCCAGAGCGAACGCGCAGGCGGGACCGATAAACGCGATCACGTTGTCCCGGAAGTGCATGTCCGCCGCCAAGCCGGGCGCCGTGGCACCGCTGCAGGATGGATAACTACGGATTCGTGAAAATTATGAGTCACCTGTATACACCTAGGTAGAATAACACAGACGTAGCGGGTAAAAATTATCGTCGATAAGGAAATGTTTCCTCTTTCTTCATCCGCAGTGTAAGAAATCAATGGGTTACCATTCGAGAACCCATCGATCGTCTCTGTCTACAAGTTCATCAATCCATTACATTTTTTTTTTTTGCTTTTTCTTTTCAATTTTCTCTTCTTATACGTTTCATCGATCAAGAACCGTGATTGAAAACTAACAGTTAATGGAATAAGAATATATACATATAGGGGAAGATTCGCCTGAACGCGAACCTCCGCACCAATATTTGCCGTAAACGTCCATTTCCTTGTCCTGCAAACGCCAATCTTTTACGATCACGTGGTCCCCCGAGAGGCGCTCGTTTTCTTTTTCGGCAATACGATTCCACTGACAGCGGGGGAAACAAAAAGGTGACACAATGGTTATCGGGACCAAACAACGGCCACGAAAAGGAACGAGGGCGAACGACTTGATGGATGATCACGTTCCGCAACGGCAAACATTGTACGATCGAATTACCGGGCAGGAGAGAACGGACAATCAGAATCAGGCGCGAAACGAGAGCCTCAGAGGATCTGCGGATGACCACCGCGAGTAAACTACCCCTCCGCGCGTGGCCGCTGATCGATAATTGGAAGGGGGAACGATGCTCACGGAATGCAGTGTCATTCCAGGTGTAACCAACAATTTGCGATAATGATAGATTAATCGTGACGATGAATGGGCAATGATTGGATTGTTGACCGATCCGAAAGGAATTATCGTCTTCGACCACCTTTCGTCGTTCGCTCCCCTTATTAACCAATCGTAATGTATCCGCACCCGCTGAGAAGCCAAACATTCTGCTTCATGGCAGATCTTCTCATCGTGATTTTCTCCCCGTCATCCGGATTATGTTCTGACTCTGATCCTTTATTTTTCTTTTTTATTGAATCGCTCGTATGTATACTTACATACATTGGGTACTGTTACGTTGTATTTGATAGTTGATATTTAGACATTTTTATTCAGTATCTAATCGACTTTGAATTGCAATTAAAAACAGCTATAGAATTAAGGTCTGAAAACGGTAAAACCTTATGCTATAAAAATGTGTGAAAAGCATCTTGAATTTAAGCCTAGTAGGATAGACCAACCAGTAATTGATTGCATACCAGTGAATGAGCATTAGGCAAAGAAATGTAAATTATGAATTTAAAATTATTAACTGTTTATAAATGGAGTGCAGTTGCACTTTTAATATCCCATATTTCTAGTTTAACTCATTAAGCAAACATTAATAAGTACAATTCTTATTCGTAATATTTCAGAAATGTAGCATTTATTTATTGGGCATTTACACGTTTTACACTTTGTAAATAATTTGTTTTTTAATCCCAAGAATGAGTCATTATTTTTATAAAAATTTCAAGAATAATAAATGTAATTGCAATTCCTAGAGTTGTTTTGTTGATATAAATAAATACATTCAAGTATTAATCTGAAACGTCCATAAATTCAACAATTCGGTCATTCACTGGATGGTTTACCTTATCTAGACGTTTTTTACGCGAAAGTAACGAATTACACAGACAGAGATCTAACATCAACAGCGAATAGTTTGCAAAAATATCCGAAAAATACTTTCGCGAACAGCGATTCCCGTAACCCACGCGAAATTTGGATGATTCCATTTAACTGTGACAGCGTAGCCGGGGTGAATCCCGTCGGGGACCCAGGGGTTGTTTTTTTTTTTTATGCAAACGTCTGTCCAATTGAATTAATGTAACGACATGGAAGCAATGGAAACGCGTGGTCAGAAGCGGATCAACTTACGCAGGGTCGCCGGTGTGCCCGGGTATCTAGGACAAACGCGTCCCTATTTTTTCTCTTTCTCTATTTTTCCAGACGTCAAACGTGGTACAATTTATAAGGAAAAAGGAACAGAACAGCCGCCACGGAACGGAAAATCCGTGCTTACGACGGGGAAAAGGAAATCCAAGCTGACGGAGGAAGAAGAAGTTCCCCATACCTTCCTTGAACTTTCCGCAGTTGCACGTTGTGAACGTTCAGAAAGTCGTTCACTTCGGCCAAGGCCAAGTCGACGGCTGGTCCGCACCTCTCGAGATCGAAGGGACTGTTCAGATGAGAGGCCATTAGGACACCGACGTTGTAGATCCTCGGGGAATTCTCGTAATTCGCTGCATAAACAAGGTCGGAACGATACTCGTAAGAACGAAAAGGGATCTATACGCGGGATCAACGTCGGACTGACGTATGGAAAACAGAGAGAGAGAGAGAGAGAGAGAGAGAGAGAGAGAGAGAGAGAATTGGAATTGTAACGCCGACGGTTCGCGCGCTAATGGAGCTCGAATCGGGATTGAAACGGGTATGAGACGTTGTCCTCTCAGCCGTCGAAACAAATCGCCCAGAAAGAATGATTATTTCATTCATACACTCAACTGCTTGTAACACCGAAAAAAAAAAGACAAAACGGGGTCGATGAAAGGGACGCGTGGTGGTGCTATGTTATCCTGAATAATGAACATAAAAATATATTTCGAACGCAAAAAGACCGTAAGAAAAGTTTAGGGTCATAAACAAAAGGTATCGTGACAATTAGGAACGGACACCTCGCATAATGTCGCGTAAAAAGTCATTCCGTTTCTATGTCACTTGTTCTTTCATAGTAATAATAAACATTTTCTAAACTGACGACTGTCCTCGGTTCGACTTACAAAAGAATTCTGTTCATATGATCCCCCAGCTGGGTTTAGTGTATTATCAGACTATACCATCACCTTTAAATGTACTACTTTCAAACGTAAACAATAACATTGGCACTAAAAGAATATACTGTAAGATGTCCAATTGTAGGTTCGACTTTGTTTTTATTTTAAATAGAGGTCATGATGGAAGAAAAACAATTTAACGCGTCATTGATCTGGTCTAATTAATAAATTTATATTAATTTAATTACTATTTATGATTTAATTTTCTTCTGTTTACACAGATGGATGATTCGAGCTACTTACGGGTAATTAAGGGAATACACATACTCTTACCTGAGGAAATGTTGACCGTGACGACTGTTTGAAAAATTCCAAAAACAATCATGAACTTCACACTCGCGGGTAACGCCGGTTGGCACGGAATACCTTCCATCCTCGTCACGTCAATTTACTCTCAACAACTTGGAACGTTACGTTCGGTCGACATGGCTCGAAAGTAACGAAGTAATCGAAGAATATGCTTAAATAATTAAATTTAATCGAATATCCGGTCAAGTAAAATTATCGAGGATGTAACATTCGGTAAACAATTCAAATATGACGGATCGCCGGTTCGAACACATCTAAATCAACCGAGAGCAAGATCCACATTTATATACGGATCAACATAACGCATTTGCAACGATCTAACATGGTTTGACAACTTTAATGTGGCGACGATGACGCTTACAACGTGTCCCTCCGAAGAATCACGGTTTAATGACAGTTTTGGCTTCGTACGATCAAATGCTCGGACGGATATGCATTTGGAAGTTTTGGTACATGCGCTTTGCTGATAGAAGCCCGCGGACCAACCCCTGTCTGCATCTACGCATGCTTCGGATCCCGAAACTCCCCCTCTCGATACATGATCCAAAGGATATCAGGACTCTAGGTACAAATGTTTGCGCGTAAAACGATTTCTATTAATCGATGGAATCATTAGGTGGCTATTTCCATTTGCTCGAGGAACCTCGACCCTTGCCGGAATACTCTTTCTCCTCTTGGGCGCAGATATCTTCGTCCAGGAGGAGCTCGAAGTTGCCCAAAGCTTCCTGGTGTGGGCATTTGTTCCATTTTACGCTGAAAGTAATCGAATTTATGTAATACGAAGTTGAAACGATCATTTTGGAAGTGTTCTGCTGGACCTTACTCCGGAACACCATCGGGAGGGACAACGATCGATATTATGTTGTCGATTAATTTGTACTTCAGGATTCGATCGTTCACCGTAGTGGACGTCAACGACGGCGATGCGTTTACCTGGAATTGAAATAACGATCGGTTAGAATGTTCGTACCAGAAATGGTTATTTATGGTAACGGTTCTTTTCCAAAATCTATTCTCCCTGCCGGCTCAAGCTGTCACTTTCACAGCTGACTTTCGTCGACACCCTCCGAACGCACTCTAACGTAATTTGAAACTGAGTGGAGAAGTCCTTCACTAATGACACTCTCTGCACTGGGGTCAGCGGTATATACATCCATTTTCTGAATTCAACGCGTTGACCGTTGAACGGATATTCCTTTACACCCGAGAATATGATAATTATACGGTTTCTATACTACTTCATTTCATTTATTGCGTGTAGTTTGAATGTTAAGCTCTAAATCAACGGGGCAAATGCCCTATTCGGCGTTAATTCGACGGTAAACAAAATATTCTCGTTGAATAATTTCTTGCAATAAGAGATATACAAATAAATTCTGCATGGATAATTCGTGAATGATCGGTAGATTAAGAGCACCTCTATGAGCCACGGTTTCAGCTCGTTGTCAATGATAATGTCGTAGCCGTAACACTCGAAGCAATGTCGATCGTTCGCCATGACCGGAGCGACAGCTTTTAAAGAATGCACGATGCACCACGTGATGTTTGCGAACAGCTTCTCCGTGACTGCTTTTCCACGCGTGCTCTCCAGATACAGTCGCAAGTTGTGCACGCTCAGTTTGCCACCGTGCTTGGAATTATACTCCTCCTGGAACAAGAACGATTTTAATCCAAAAGAATTACCCTCCCCCCGCTTATCGTCGCCACGTGGAAAAAGAAAGAAGACGTATGAAATTAAACTCACGCCATGCTTTTGTACGGAGACGTTCGTAAGGTGTATGTACATGTTATCCAATTCTTGTATGCTAGTGTCGTACTTGACCGTGCAAAAACGACAGAATCCAAGCTTGAACAAATAGGCCTTCAACGGTCGAAATGATGCGATCAGAACGTACAATCGTAGATCGAACTTTTTACCACCGATTAAAAGAGGATTATCGATGTACCTGTACGTTACGTGACAGAATTAATACCGCAGCTTTTAAACGATCTTTAATTTAATAATATGTAACACCTATGACTTGGAAAAGGTGAACGAAATAGCATATTGCTGCCCACCTAGATATAACATACGATTCCTTTGTCAGATTCGGATTGAACGGATTTTTAGCTTCACGGGACCATTTCTTCAGTTTACTCAGCTTGTTGATCAGAAATATTCCAGCGCCTTGGGATTTCCCGCACGGTTTCATGATCCATGTGCTCTGCGGTGATTTCCGGTACTCCTCCACAAACATGTTGTAATCTGCAGAATAGAAACGGTAACGTTAGTGTTACAACGAATATAAATAGTGATTAACAATTGTACTTTGCCTGCTGGTAAGACAAACGTGACGGGAATGAAGTCCAGATAAAGATATTTTCCCGGACCGTCTCCTCTTTCCGCTAGAGGATTTCCCTCGCGTTCCAGTTCTTTCCGGTAACGTTTTATATTCTTCACCAGGAGATCTTTCCGCGTGAGCTCGTAATGATTTGGAAAATGATTGATTATCCTAGAAAAGGGGAATCGTATTTAGCTGATGATAATCGGTATTTATTGAAATTTAGACTGTAAATAACTGACTGTTTATCGTCCATTCTGTATCCAGTCTCCACGCTAAATATCGTTCTACATGATTGAGTCGCCGCCCTGTAGTAACAAATAACTAATCATTATTATCATTCATTTATTATTAATTTTTATTTGTGACAAATGTTTGTCATATTGGATTCCTCGGTTTGTTTATTACCAATAAAAATTCCAATCATCCTCCGGACCGACCTGCACCCATCCTCTCTTCTCGAAATTGTGCACTATTATAGATTTGTCAACGTCCGTGCAAAACGCGAGTTTCTTGTCCGCTCCACTCGCCGATATCCTGCGAATAATCGAATTTTAAGAAGAGCAAAGTAATTGTAGCCAGTGAAACGATTCCCTCCATTCTCTTCGGACGGCCAAGAAGCAACGGATGGCAAATCTTTAATTGACATTTCGCTGTGCTTGACAAATTTGCAGTGGGTAAACTTGTGGCGGATTTCTCCAAGTTCATTTTCGTTTTACCTGCCATAGTTGGTGGATAAACTTAAATTTGGAATGCGTTTGCCGTCTGCAACACCGGACGCCATACCCTACGCTAGCACAAGTTAGATCGATTTGCCGTGGATACGCGAATTTTCAATATTTTCTACTCCGGATTTAATTATGATTAAGTTACGAAAGTATTCTTGCTGAGTTACTGTTAGACAGTTATGATTCAATTTTTATATGTATTTGTAATATAAACCGTTATAATATTACTAATGTTAACAATAATAGGAAGTTATTAAATAACCTTCTTGTCATTAAATTACGAATATTGAAAGTGATGCACACGCAAAATATTAGATACAAATGACAAGAATGTATTAATATATTCATTGTATGGGTATGTCTATCATATTTAGGAAATAACAATCATAACATTTACTTTACCTTCTCGCCATGTTTATTACGATCGAAACCGTCCATCGATTGAAAATCAAGCATACTTTTAACAAATTTTTCTTTAAAAAATACTTGTGAGTCGGATAAAAGAAAAGTGCTAAATTTTAATTATATCGCGAAGGAACCATATGTTTATGTTTTGTGGTAACCGGCCGATTTCAAGTGTGTTTACTTTGTCTTCATTGGGGGAACGGTTCACGTGCCAGAAACGCGTTGGAGTTTCGACCGGCAAGACGTTTGTTAAGTAAGTACGAAACTCGCATCGCATTAAAGTCGGTTCTTCCAGTGAATACATTATGTTTCGTCATTATTTGATTCATTCTAAATTGTCATTGCACTCGAGCATACCATAGACGGAATTACAGTGATCATTCTTACTCTGCTTCGTAAGTAATATTATTCGTCAATGTTTTTTTACGCTGCAAAAACAAATGATAAATCTTCATTGCAGTAGGCAACTTCTGTTCATACCTTAACTGTCATGATTACTGGCGAATGCAACTTATAAATCATGCGAAAACAACATTTAATTTTGAAACAGTAACATGTGTTTACATATTACACGTGGTTGTCACATGCTAAGAACACAAAGTATAGTACAGTAGTAATAGTTTTACGACATTTCTGTTTTTACATTTATAGAATCGGATTGAATCCTCAATGCATCACACAAATTTCTGTTTGATTCCAGTTTCTGTAAATTAGCCCATTATAATCTACATTTCCGTACACATACGTGATCTACAAATAAGTTTTGGTCTTCGCATTCTGTTCGATGTTAATTTGTAAACTGTAAATAGTGACGCGATCTTATGGATACGTTAGTTAATTCTGTATTAAATACACCGAGTTAGACATTACAAATTGAATAATGGGAATGCAAGTACCCCAGTCAACTGGAATTTGAATGTTGCTCGTGAGTACCAAAGACGTCGCAAATATAATAAGTGAATCACGTTCGCGTACAGGAATTCGTGTCATGAATGTACAATTCAAACTGCAGTCGGTCGTTAACGAACCGTATAAGAACGTCGGAGTATATAATAGAAAGTACCTGTTTAATTGAACCATTTTTGTGTGCTTTAATTGTTAGTATACTAAACATCTTTTAAAGAAAACAAGGGTAATTATCAGTTGGGTGAATTATTCCTCATGTTTTGTGCATCATTTGTCAAGGAATTCATTAAATTATAGGTATGGATTAATTAAATACTTTTATTAGGAACAAGCAGTCAGAATGTCTGTCAGCGCAAAATCTGGAAAGATGAATTGTGTGCGGACAGCTAGGGGCCGTGGAATAGCTCTTAGTAATTTGTCCCCACATAAATGTCTTTGCAACAGGCCTCATTGTTTTGTATTATGCAATGTTTGTGGATATTGGACCAAGGGCAGAGTACGTTACTTCTGTCCCATTCACCCACAGGTTTGTTTTTTTGAATTAGCACATTGCGAATTACATATAATAAAAAAATATGTATACTTATACCTAAAAGTCACAACTGTAATAACTAAATATTTACATGAACTTGCCTCTACATATCGGTATTGTACTGTTTTTTTCTTCTTTTCAGACAATTTTTCTTTTTGATATTGCACAATGTCCACAGTGCAAATCCTATGGCTTTATGCTGACTGAATTTTGAATCAAGTTAGCAAGAAGATTATTATACTAAATACTTATGCTTTAAGTATCTATAGTACACATGTTATGTGTACTCGGTATCCTGTTTTGTTTATCCATTTAAGATTTTATTTTTGAGTATTAAATACCAGTATTAAGTTAATGTGATAGATTTGAAAGTATAAAACAGATTAATACTTTATTATTTATTTTATTACTTTTCTTAGTGTTCAAACAAGTCTATTATATCCTAAACCAAGAGGGTAAACCTGGCATTTTGTTTGCCCCTGTATATTCTTCATTTTCTTTTTTGTACTCTTCAATACTTTTTTCTTCATTTTTTTCATTTGATTTTGGAAACAGATCTGGATATGTGAATGTTTCATCTTTGTTCTGTAAATATGAAGAATAATTTAATACTATGAAAATTCGCAATTAAAGATAGATTAGTATAATTATAGGTATAAGACTTAAATACTACAACTTTGAATGAATTATACAAAAATATTTTTATATTTGAATAAATATAAATATGTAACAAGAAGTTTACTTTTTCTTTTAGATTAATTGTTTGAGACATGAAAATGTGTTCCTTGATCTCAAAGTGTTAAACCACTAAACGTATCATGCATCACATGTTTACAATAAAGTACGATAATCTTATAAGTAAAGTAAATTTTACAAATTAGTTATCTCCACTTTGCATTTCTCAAAAATGAAACTCTAATTCAAAGAATTATTACACCTACCAAAGTAACATAGGCTATCTTGATATCATCATCTTTAACAATACATTTCAATTGTGGGCAATGTCTAGTGTATCCCGCTTTAATTTTAGTAACAACTTGAACAGGGTACACATTGTAAATCTTTTCTAAGTAATTATGTATATCGTGCATTGTCATTTCCATTGAACAATGAAACTGTACAACATTTTTCAGTTGTTTTATGGGTGGTGTAACTAGTTTCAGCCAAAAATTTGGGAGGTAAACTCTAAGCTGTGGGTTACCTTTTTGATAGATAGGGTACCTAAAAGATCGATAGAATTTGTATCAATAAACAAAAATGTAACTTTCAAACGTATTACTTCAGTTTGTTAGATAATTTAACGAATGTCACATCATCATTTACTCACCAACGTGTAGACATTGTATAATTATTCAATTGCAGATCGTAGGTTATCTAACGTTGATAAGTCGTTTACCTTAAATTATATATTTAATCTGTACTAGATGCAAGTACAGATATTAACTTATTGTTATACACAAAATAACCTTAAACTTTCAGAAGTATATATGTGATATAAGTAATTATATGTACATAGGTTTGTTTATGTTCCAATAATCGTAACCATCTAGCGATTGCAAGTACGAACTAAAGGCGCTCCTACACTCGTAACAAGCTTTATGTGTATGTACCTTTCATAAATTACATTAGCTTTTAAGGAAACATTTTATTGAACTAATGTGTTCAACTGGAGTAATTTCCACGCAGAAACGACAGAATCCTCTTTTACTGCGATCATTATATAGTCCGATTACAATATATCACAGTCAAGGTACATGTGCATACCTCGTTTGTGCACACACGTATTTCTCACCCACGTGCGTGCACCCCACTCTGTCGTCCAGCTCATTATTTTTTGTTACAATCACTAACCCGTGCTTTTCTACACTTTTATACATAAAGAAGATAACTAAGCAAATTTAGTTATTAATCATTTTTTATGGTACAATTTTATTCACACTATTGATTACATTGTTTTCACAGAGAAGAATAAATTAAATCACTGTTCAATATCGCAATTAATTGAACGATTGCCACTGGGTTCCGTCCTGCAGTTCCCCGATTAGTTCACATTTGGACAGCTCTTAGAACGTTATACATACAGCATTCATCTTGACCAATCACTCGATTTGTAGCTAAAAGAACGTAGATTAACCATTTGTCATTAATAACAACAATAAGTAAGCAGAACATTGTTAAAAGCGCATTTAATCGTGGAATACCACTATTTTTTTGACTGGTGGCGCCACCCGTGGCAAATCGTGGAAACTGTTAGCCAAATCATACCGACAGGTGAGTGAAAATTTCTCATAATGGAAAAATGCAAATATCTCAGTAATTAGGCGCTCAAAGATAACTTTGTTATTCACAAATTATTCGCTACGATTCAATGCATTGATCCCATACAGCAGAACCCCATAATTAGACGAATTATTTCTGTCAGTGTTGATCATCATTGAGAATATAATTCGTCGGATTACCAGTTCCTGCGATATTACATCGATGCATTGGATCGTACGAAATAATTTGAGATTAACAGCATTAAGTTTGAACGCCTAATTACTGAGATATTTGCATTTTTCCATTATGAGAAATTTTCACTCACCTGTCGGTATGATTTGGCTAACAGTTTCAACGATTTGCCACGGGTGGCGCCACCGGTCAAAAAAATAGTGGTATTCCGCGATTAAATGCGATTTTAACAATGTTCTGCTTACTTATTGTTGTTATCAATGAAATAACGTTAATCTACGTTCTTTTAGCTACAAATCAAGTGCTTGATCGAGACGAATGCTGTACGTATAACGTTGTAAGAGTTGTCCAAATGTGAACTACACGGGGAACTGCAGGTCGTGACCCAGTGGCAACCGTTCAATTAATTGCGATTTCAACAATGTTCTTGTGATTATTGTTTCTTGTCCAATAGAAGGTATTAATCTACGTTTCTTAAGCTTCAGATCTAGTGATTGAGGTAAAAGAATGGTACCCTTTTAACGCTGTAAATGTAATCCAAACATGTGCAAATATAATAATACCCGAATGATGCTTGCCATTATTGTCGTAGAAGTTTACGGAGGGAAGCGATGAACATTCTTTTTAACCTGGTTCGACAGTGTTATACGGACCGTTTTCTTCTTCAACGAGTATTCGTTTTGAAGCTTAAAGAACGTCGATTAATTCCCTTGCATTGATAATAAAAATAAATAAACAGAATCACTGTTAAATGGATTTAATCGCGGTAAACCATTATTTTTTTAACAGTGGGTCTGTTTATTTATTGTTATTGTCAATGCAAGGGGATTAATCTACGTTCCTTAAGCTTCAAAACGAATACTCGTTGAAGAAGAAAACGGTCCGTATAACACTGTCGAAACTGGTTAAACAGAATGTTCACCGCTTCCCTCCGTAAACTTCTATGACAATAATGGCAAGCATCATTCGGGTGTTATTTGCACATGTTTGGATTACATTTACAGCGTTAAAAGGGTACCATTCTTTTACCTCAAGCACTAGATCTGCAGCTTAAGATACGTAGATTAATACCTTCTAGTGGAAAAGAAACAATAATCACAGAAACATTGTTGAAATCGCAATTAATTGAACAGTTGCCACTGGGCTCCGTCCTGCAGTTCCCCGTGTAGTTCACATTTGGACAGCTCTTACAACGTTATACGTACAGCATTCGTCTCGATCAAGCACTTGATTTGTAGCTAAAAGAACGTAGATTAATCTTTTGTCATTGATAACAACAATAAGTAAGCAGAACATTGTTAAAATCGCATTTAATCGCGGAATACCACTATTTTTTTGACCGGTGGCGCCACCCGTGGCAAATCGTTGAAACTGTTAGCCAAATCATACCGACAGGTGAGTGAAAATTTCTGATAATGGAAAAATGCAAATATCTCAGTAATTAGGCGCTCAAAGTTAACGTTGTTACTCACAAATTATTCGCTACGATTCAATGCATTGATCCAATACAGCAGAACCCCATAATTAGACGAATTATTTCTGTCAGTGTTGATCATCTTTGAGAATATAATTCGTCGGATTACCAGTTCCTGCGATATTAGATCGATGCATTGGATCGTAGGAAATAATTTGAGATCAACAGCATTAAGTTTGGACGCCTAATTACTGAGATATTTGCATTTTTCCATTATGAGAAATTTTCACTCACCTGTCGGTATAATTTGGCTAACAGTTTCAACGATTTGCCACGGGTGGCGCCACCAGTCAAAAAAATAGTGGTATTCCGCGATTAAATGCGATTTTAACAATGTTCTGCTTACTTATTGTTGTTATCAATGACAAAAGATTAATCTACGTTCTTTTAGCTACAAATCAAGTGCTTGATCGAGACGAATGCTGTACGTATAACGTTGTAAGAGCTGTCCAAATGTGAAGTACACGGGGAACTGCAGGTCGTGACCCAGTGGCAACCGTTCAATTAATTGCGATTTCAACAATGTTCTTGTGATTACTGTTTCTTGTCCAATAAAAGGTATTAATCTACGTTTCTTAAGCTTGAGATTTTAATGCTGGAAGAAGAACAAATGGTATCTTTTTAACGCTGTAAATGTAATCGAAACAGGTGCAAATAATACCCGAATGATTCTTGCCATTATTGTCGTAGAAGTTTACGGAGGGAAGCGGTAAACATTCTTTTTAACCTGTTTCGACAGTGTTATACAGAGCGTTTTCTTCTTCAACGAGTATTCGTTTTGAAGCTTAAAGAACGTAGATTAATCCCCGCACATCAGTAGTAGCAAGAAATGATCACAATATTGTCAAAATGGCAATTAATTGTGGCTGTCTCTGGGTTCCGTTTCGCTGAATAAACTTTGTACATTAATGAACTAACGTAATTCTTTGTTTCAACGAATTTCTATAGAAACTGCAAACACTGTTGTGTATATATTATCCACTAAAATGACAGTGAATTACTTACATGTCTTTCCTATTTAAATTCTGTTCTTAAACAAATAAGTGAAGGGATACAATTAGACAACACAGACATTATTTCCAAATTTATTATCTTTCCACTCTTAACTGATATTTTTTCTTGATTGTAGAATCAAGAATGGACCTTTATCGAATTGTGGGTAATAAATTTGAACCGGCTTAGGTTGACATTAACTAGTTAATAATATAATTTTTGAAGGCGATATTCGTTATAACTTAATTACGTAATGCGTAAGACAAGGAGCATCAATTGCGTAAGAAGAATAGAGATAGGTTTTTACGTGCCACCAACTTTTAGTACGGTGTCATAAACCCCTGGTACGGACTATGAAAGCATGATGGCTATGGAGGTATTAGACAAGGAGCATCAATTACGCAAGCAGGATAGAGATAGTTTCCTACGCGCTACCAACTCTTAGAACGGCGGCATAGTCCCCTGGTATGTACTATGAAAGTATGATGTCTGAGGAGGTATTAGACAAGGATCATTAATTGCGCAAGCAGGATAGAGATACGTTTGTACATGCCACCAACTCTTAGAACAGGATCATAGTCTCCTGGTATGTATTATGAAAGCATGATGATTGAGGAGGTATGTGACAAAGAGGGCGACATACAGACCCCAAATGTGCAACAAGGATAGATGATTTTGATGTTTCAAGCTTTAGCTAAGATTCTGCTGTTTTTCTGCCATTCGTAATAGGAACACAGAATAACCGAGGAGGTGTCTTTACGGTTGCACTGTTTCTCTATTTAATCTGGTAGCGTATTATTACTATCCATTTTTGTATTAAATGTCAGTTGTTCTTTATTGTTATTCTCTTTATAGGGATTGAGTGATTGTTAATGTCAATTTAGCACACATCGTTTTCTGCGAAGAAATTGGATGTTTTGTAGCCTGTGTTTAAACTGGAAGTCGGTGTAAAGAATGTCAACACCATCTAACTCAAATCAAATACAATCAAACAACAATATTAACGATTAAAAAAGTGGACAACTTGCAATTTGTATAACAAGAAATGCCTCCGAAGCCGAGACCGGTATATTTCATTTTCTTCTGTATTATTACTTCGAGAATATTCATGTGGCTTTAATACATTCTAACCTATGTATGTTCTGGCAATAATAATAATAATAGCTATAGAAATATCTCTACTTTCAGAATAACAAAAAACCAGGAACAAGTAAGAAAAATACAGGTCTATCGAAGCAGGGGAATTCTGTGAAGAATTCTGTGAAGAATTCTGAACAAAAAAAAGTAGAAACTACAAGTGGTTTAACACAGGAAGCCGAAGATCAGTTTGAGCTAGAATTATGCTGGTGCATTCAGCAGTTAGAAACGTCTCTAGCCGCTGGTAAACATTCTGACAAACAGGCACAGGATTTGAATAAGAATATAAATATTTTAAAAAGCAGCACGGCACCATTGATAAAAAAAAGACAAGTAATGCACAACACTTTAGGGAATTACAGAGAGAAAATGGCTTTGGACGTACAGAAGCATGGCAGAACATCATCCTCTATGAAATTTGTAACAACATGTGTGCAGAATGAAAAATGTATGTTTGTTAAAAGGGCTATATGCAAATCGACTAAAGAGAAGCAGAATTTGGATAATAAAGTGATGACTCCAAACATGGATGATGATTCTGTTGACTGTACACAGACTGCATTTAAATTTAATTTTCAAATTACAGAATAAATGTATATCTCATACATGTGATTGTGTTCAATTATTACAGTTTTAATCTTGCTATCATTAATCTGCCATTATATTGTATTTTTCTTTTCATAATTGTTGTTCATTTAATTATTAAACAATCACCTAAAAGTTCAGACTACTTATTACTATTAATTCATTATTCCTTAATAAACTGAGAACTCAATGACAGAGAAAGCAAAAGTTTTCAGTCTTTCTTTGTATTTTCTTCAAGGTTTCAGTTACCCGAATAACAACGTAATTGTAGAGAATAAGACTTTTATTATGATGTAATAATTAAAATTCCAATAGAATATAAATAATGTTTTTGCTTTCTGTTTTCATAGTGCGTTTATATTAGAAAACATTAAGTGTTATGTGAACACGGTCCTGTGGCGCAACGGATAACGCGTCTGACTACGGATCAGAAGATTCCAGGTTCGAATCCTGGCAGGATCGAAGTAAATTTTTTTACTTATTTTTAGTTATCATGAAGTTATTAACAATTACCAAACATCATGGACTTTTTTTGAAAAGAATGTAACGAGAACTAACTGAAATCAAAGAAAGATAAAGAAATGAAAGAAAAGTGGTCAAAGAATGTCTGAATACTTATTTAGATATTTAATCAATGCTAGTGTTAGGATGAAAAAATCTTGTGAACTTTCAAGTGTGAGATGCACACCACCAGAAATAGAGTGAAGGTTGATAGTTAAAATAGAAATCCACTTATGTAAATAAATATTATGTTATGATATATTTAACAACCAGTAGTAACAAAGGTATTTCGTCTCTCTTACATACTTATAGCAACAGAACAGCACTCTTTATCGTATGGTACAAGCTTGAATCCGTATATAACTATATATATATATATAGTTATATATGCATATAGGATGTCTTAAAAGTCTATCACATAATTTTATTAATCCTTCGATGGAGTTGCGATTAAAACGTGATATCCCGGAAAGTCGGTAGTTGACGAGTTTAACGTTCGTCAGCAGTTTTCTGCCACCGATTGCAGAATCATAAACGAAATGTCTTCTTTTTTTTCCTTTCGTATTATCGACAGAATACAAAGAAAAAAGAAAAACGGGTGTGACTCTCGTGAACGTAACAGGATCGCGATTGATATGGGTATTGGAGTTCGAATTGCCAAAAGAATGCACTAGACTCTTACGACTCCCTCGTACAAATACACGTATTCTCCAAGGAATTCACTCCGTTCCGTTCCACTCCGTTCTTAATAACGTAACAGTGATATATGCATCTAGAAAAAGAGAAATCAGTTCCTCCCCGAACCGAGCCAACTGACTCAACTCATCTCAAGACTCGGTTAATGACTTCATTACGCTCCTAAATAGAAATATCCTCTTATTAAAGAAATATGTTTTTTTGTTTCGCCTAGTATAGTCTTATATTAAATATATAATTCTTTTATATCTGTTCACTTTTCTCATTTAAATATTTCTTTAGGTTTTTTTTTTCTTCAGGTTTTCCTACCCCGCTTTCATGTTTTTCGTACATGATTAAACTATTACGCCCGAATACATCACACGATTCAGTTTCACGCCCTCGACAAAGGTAAGCGCGGTTTTTCACTTTTGGTCTTTGCAGAGCAATATCTTTTTTTTCTTCTTCTTTATTCTAATCGTTTCGGTCGTCTTTGGTAGAAGCACGCGTCACTTCGTGGAACGCTTATCCTCGTGTTCGTTCCTTCTATATTCTTATTTTTTCATTTTTGCATTTTTAGAGAATTTCTCTCGGTCGCGTGTCCCTGTTCCCTGAGTCGGTGTACAACCATTTCAGTCTTCGCCATTTACCGTTCGAAAACGTCGCGCTTTCTTACAATCTATGCTCCTCATCCCGGCTCTCTATCGTCATCGTAAAGGCAAATTCGATACGCAGCGACTCGCGGACGCGTGTTTCGTACACGCGTTGAAATATTCGCAAAGAGAGAGATAGAGATAGAAAGAGAGAAAAAAATTGCCACTTTTTAAGAGTAGGTAACCCTCGACCGAAACGATGGGCTTACAATGATTAATGCAACAAAAATAAACAACAAGAAGAATCGTGTTCCCATCGATTGGAATATAAATCCGCGAGCCGCCGTAGAATCAACAGTTCAACGAAATACAAAACGTAACGCGTTACCATTAAACCCGTCAAAGAAGCAACGTTCTTTTTCAACGATCGCTGATTCCGACTCCTCGCCGCGGCCAATAATCGACACTGGAATCGTTTACGTGAATCCTCTGCAAGAGACCAGATCTGCAGATCTCGAGCTGGTTCCCACGGGACAGCAATTTTCGACTAGAGTGGCGTGTTCCTCGAGTTGATTTTTCTTTTCTTTCGCGGGGCCACGAGGAGTCGAAACGCCGCATTAAAATACACTTCTACGAAAATAAATCTCGTCAAGATCCAGTTCTACTCAACGTTTCCGAACCACTTTCTCGTGCGGGGGATATCTTGCAACACGTCAATGGACACCGTCATTATCAATAAATACCGACAGTGTTAACACGTTTAAAGAGCCCAATAGGACGTACCGTGAATATCATTGAAGTAGTACGTTAACGATCAGAACTACCCCAACCGCGCAAGGTCCGCTTGAAACGGTGCAACTATATCACTTTCTTCACGTTCTTCGACAACAATTCGATGCTTCGTCTGTTAAGTCGCCTCTGTGCACTCTCGTTCGATCGGAAGTCTGATCGAAACAGACTGAATTTGCCGTTCAAGGTCGCTTTCGTAAGGGATTTCCTCTTTTTCTTTTTTTTTATTTAACTACAGTCGGATATGATTTAACGCAGTTGGATAAAGCTGGACGTTTGTTCCATACAATTGGCTAGAGTGAATTCAGTTCGAGGGAGAATTAGGTACAGTTGCCATGGAAGATTAGGCACAATTGGATCCAACTTGGTGCAACTACTGGACGTAGAGGTGAAACTCCCACGGTTCTCGATTAATTGTCGATCGACGATGCCCCGGCTTTACAAGAATCTTGCCACGTTCTGTAAATCAGACGTGGGCGGCACAAAAAAGTATACCGGAATTTCGAAAGACGTACAACGGTTGAGAAGAATCCAGGCATCGCCACCGGAAATGCCCGCCTTCTCGCGAGGATTAATCAAACTAAATTTAGGGATGTTCCCAGCTCCATTGAACGACCAATTCCGTTCGTTCCGATCCTACGAAACACACTCGTACCGAAAGGAATTGCAAGAAATACGTATAATACTCGATGTCCTCTTCGACCCTAACTTCTAACGTCTTACAATGTACACATGTATGTTTTCCTCATGTGTCGTTCGTGTACAATTATATATACATATATGTATACATATATATCTACGTGTGTGTGTATATATATACATATATATATATTTATATGTAATATTTTTATAAAGGTTCAGGACTAAAAATCAATGTATAAGAATAGCATTGTCAATATACGCTCGTGAACAGAACCGTTTCGAGTAGTCTCTGAAGTCGACGAATACACCATGTGTGTACTCGTCCCCTTTCTCTATAAGTTTTAGTCTTTCCTATAAGGTCTCCTCGCCGTTCACGATTTTCGTTCGAAGGGTTGGCGTATTCGAAATTGTCTTTTCATCCGCTCGCCGTCGACGGCGAGCTTCCGGAGGCACATTTTCAGCTATTTCGGGCAGTTTCGCGAAAGACTTTTCCAAGTTTCGCTCGGGAGAGGATGTCGCGCGCGCGTTCCGCTTTGTTCTCCGTGGCTTCCACTTCCGTTTCTGTCTTCTTTTCTTCTCTATCTTTATCACGTAACGACAGGGGGGAGGGCAAGAAGGGGGGGGGGGTATACGGCGATTCGGACGTTCGGAACCACGCCCCGGGGAAACGATGAATCGCTTCAACGTTTACGGTTCATCACAGACAACAATGTGAGAAAAAGGAATCAACAGCGAGAAGGAGGCTCTAGTGCGTTAAACGTCGGATAACGAATTCATTGATGTTCCCCCGTAATAACAACTCGTTTTTAGGAGAATATAGTATTATATACACGTACGCCTAGTATCGACGCGGATGAGCTGACTGGACGATAGTAATCATCAAGAACGATATCTTTCTAATCGGAGAATTATGTTGGGTAAATCTTTGGCATAATTTGGACTCTGTTTGAAATATATTCGACCAGTGAATACTGAAGTTACAAGGTTCAGTATAAATTCTGTTCCCCAAGTCCATTTACTTTAAGTGAAACAAATCGCATTTTTGGACGTTGATTAACATTGTGTTCTATTTTTGAGCAACTAGAATTGAACGCTATTCACTTCGATCATCAACGACATAGTCGAACTACAAAAGTGAAAAGGCGGTTTTCATTGCACGTAGTTTGTCCCGTTCGAGGGGATAAATGAAGTTTGTTAGATATAACCAACACGTGTCTCACGTACGCCGTGATAACAATATCACGCGTAAAACAGAAAATATATTTCAGAAGGTCTGGGTTAGGGTGTTGTTTTGATTTCTACTTTGAATACTATTTTCCGCAGCTCCGCTCAACATACGTTGCCCTAAGCATGGCATAAAATTAAACGTATCTACAATAATTTAAAGATTGCGATAAGGAACACTGTCGTGCAGAGAGCCCATCGCAAATCGAGTACGAGTTCGTCGTCAATATTGTGTTCTTTCTACGAATGGTTAAAAAATTGCTTTCTAAATATAATTCTCAAAATTATAAAAACATAGTAGATTTGTACGATAGATAGTATTAAGAAAGAAGTAATACAAGACTGTAAGGAAAAGTATACAGTCAGTTGTCAGATGCTCGTTACGCGTCGTAAAGATTATTTCGTATAAAAGTTATCCCAATTCATGAGAATTTTTAAAGTACAAATTTGGCAATATATCTATTCAAAACCTGTGGTCATCCTTCTTTTACATTATGTACCAAGGTGCAATAGTATGTACCCTAAGTAATCCATATACCCATTAGTATGGGAATATCGATCGTCCAAACGGAAGCGTGTTTTCGTAACGGAACACCGGACGAACGCGCACGAAATGCTAAAATGGTCTCCCTGGGCCAAGTTCCGGACATAGGAATGACGCAATGGTTCGCTCGCGCGTGAGCTTCGAAGGCAGCAACGTTACAACAGCATCATCACGTGACAAATGCATATAGGAGACACGAGGTGCGAGACTGCCGAACCGATTCGAAATGGGGAACACGATCTACTCCACTATGATAGTAGCGAGTCGTTTGGGCCGTTTGCCGGCCTTCTGTTTCCGATGGACGTCCCTTGAGTCTGTCTGCGATCCCTCAGACTCGGACTGGCCATCCGCACTGTTCACAGTCTGTTCTTCCAACTTTCTCTTCCTAGACCTCGTCACCGGACCGATCCTGCTCTTATAAACCTCACTGTCCCCGTCGTGTCTTTTGTGCCGTTTCGGCTTGGACTCGTCGTCGTCGCCGTCGCGTTTGCGCCGTTTCTTGGGCGCCTCCTGTTGCATGATCCTCGGCGAGTTCGAGTCGGAGGACGACGACAAGGAGCTCAGATATTCATTCACCTTGTCCTCGCCGAAGTCGAATGCGCTGGGTTGCGCCGGCGAGGCGGAAGCGGCGAGATTCGTCGCGGCGCTGGGAGGTCGTATCAGTTGTACAGAGGGGCTTGAGGATGTGGTGGACGGGGAGGAGTATACGGAAATGGATGTAGTGGACGCGGAGGAGGACACGGAACTGGATGTGGAGCGTTTGTGCAGCTTCCTCCTCTGGGCCAGTCGCGCCCCGTCTACCTCTCGCAACCGGAAGCCATCCGGCTTCTCCAGGAAACAGGCATTCGTGCTGATGTCGAGTGTGATCATGTCGACGGAAGTACTGGACGACTCGGCTAGCCACGGATGATTCGCCAAGCCGCTCGCGGTCAGTCTTTTGTTTGGATCGACGGTCAACAAACCCTTGGCGACTTGTTTCGCCAGGCTGGAGACATGATTCCACGAGTCGCCGTCGAAGTCAATCTCCCCTGCTCTGATCCTGGTAACCAGATCCGGCGAGCCTGTCCTAAACAGTGGCTTCCCGGATAACATCGAGTACAAAATGGCGCCCAAACTCCATAGGTCGCAGCTTTGATCGTAACCCTGTCTGGCCACTACTTCGGGGGCTGCGTAGGGGAGCGTGAAACAGGGTGTGTGCAAAGGCTCGCAGCCACGTTTTATCCTGGCGAAACCGAAGTCCACGATCTTCACCGGTGAGTCCGCCCCGCTGTGGACAAACACAATGTTCTCGGGTTTCAGGTCTCTGTGTACAACGCCCCGGGAGTGCATGAACCGCACGGCGGACGCCAGCTGTCGCATTATTCTGTTCGCCTGTTGCTCCGTGAACGGCCTCGGCCTCCGTAGCAATTCGCCACCGGACAACAATTCCATTACTAAATACGTGTGCGCTCTGTCCTGATGGACTTCGATCAGCTTGACCACGTTCGAGTGTCCCTGACAGGTTCGCAACAAACTAGCCTCCCTTCCGCAGTCGATTCTGCGACTGACAATCTTCACGGCAAACTCCTGCAACGTTTTCCGGTGTCTGCACTTCCGACAAACGGAGAAACTACCGTCACCCAGCGCCTCCTCGCGTGGATCGAGTTCGTAGGTTTGGAAGAAGGTCGATTCCTCGAACCGGACTGCGAGGACATCCGAGGCGGACGGTCTCTGGGACTCGGTGCTGGCTTTCGTGGCCTCTTTGAATATGTCTTTACTGACCACGTTCTCCCCGAACAGTATCGAGGGCGCCACGTATGAGTATCCCCGGAAGATTTTATCGTAATTGGGTGGAACGACAGCCGGACTATCGGCAGCGATCATTTTAGTGAACTCGTCGGAGAAATTGCTGGTGTCTAGTTCGTGGGTGATGCGGGGAACAAACGGTGGAGTGATTTGTCGTCTCTCCAGAGAACCCCAGCTAAATGGAGACGGTGCCCTCTTAAAGAACGGATGTTCTTTGAGTTCTCTGGCGTCCTCCGGCCCGCCGCCGAGCCTCTGCCGAGGATCTTTTACTAGAAGGCGGAGTATAAAGTCCCGAACCGTCGAACTTAGGTGACTGGGTATCGGTGGGTCGGTCTTCAAGATTCTTCGGGAGATGTCCTGCTGCGTGTTCTTCTCTCCTTCGACCGTAAAAGGCGACGCACCGGTCAACAATTCGTACGTAAGCACGCCCACACTCCACCAGTCGACCGCCTGAAAAATTGTACGCGTGTATCGGGTGAAACCGCTCTCGAAGGAATTCCTATCGGTTTCCATTTCTTGGAACTTACGAGGGGACATTAGCAACGATCAGAGGCCTGACTACCGCGTGTAATATACAGACGAGTTCGGAATATTATGCGATCCGGCTTCAAAACGGAAATGCTAGTTTCAATCCTTAGATACATACACAACAGGGTGGATCAGAATTCCTAGTTCTATCATTTGTTCCCGAAATCATTTCTAGACCGAGAGAATATTTCTATTCTTCTCGTTAACGCGAGTACACGAAACTTTGTACCGCGGTTCTACCAAGGAAACAAGACGGGAGATTAAAAAAGAAGAAACAAAAATGTCTGCGCCGTGTTTCCGTGCATTTTCGGTTCACGAAATCGCGGTTAAGCCGATTATCGGAATAAACAACACCCCGATAAACATCGTGTTTGACAGTGACGAGGACCCGAGGCGCGATAACGAAGTTCCAAGAATGGCCAGGGAACAGGGGATCGTGACGTAAATTCATCCTGACTCACAATATCGTGGCCCGCGGAGCCCCCTCGTACCACTTCCGGTGCCATGTACTCGATAGTTCCGCAAAACGAGTAGGCACGAGCGTTGCTGTCCCTTTCGTGCGGCAGAAACTCTTTGCTCAGCCCGAAATCGGTAAGCACCACGTGGCCCTCGCGATCCAACAGAATGTTTTCCAGCTTGATGTCCCGATAAATGATCCCCAGCTGAAACAGAAACGCGCGTCGTTTTCAATCTTGACACACACGACGGAAAACAAGCGGTTTCAACCGCGACCTTCGGATTCTAGAGGATGTACAAAAAGTACGGTAAACCGATCGGAACAACAACATTGGAGATCACTGGTCTGTTTACTCGAGACGGGAGAACTACGGGAATCTTTGACCTTGGAGATATATAGGATGTCTGGAAAAATAGATTCAACTAAACGTTTTCTCGTTCAACGGAGATGCATTAATAAAAATGACGTTCAAGGTGAAACGGAAGGTCAGTATACTACACACGATTATATTTGCATTCCAGTTGAATAGATTGCGATAACAATAAAAAGCATATGACAGATAACAATGATAATTTTGGAAATCTTAATTTCGCATTCGCAACAGAGAGCGCGAATTCATTTTCAGTGATCTCAGTTATTGGACGTACAATATAGTAGCGCAAGGGTCATCAAACTGCGCACCGCTCGAAACAATCAGGGTAACAGTGGGTACTTGTGTATAACGTTAAAAGAACAAAGAATCAACATTTTAGCCATTACTGAGACACGTCATCTATGGTCAGAGATGGCGTCAACTGCTACTTGTTATTCACGAATGTTTCGATCACTTTCATGCCCAATCAGGGTGATTTTTTCACAGTGTTTTTGTCGTGGTCGTTTCTGATTGGTGAAGAACATAACAACAGTTCTTTGCACGCGTTTCATAACCTCTACATTTTATTTTAACGACGACACAATTCGCTGTGATCAATCACTGTTAGTAATTTTGCACACCATCTCTACCTATGATCCCCCTGATCGTGAGCAGTGCGTGTCCCACGACACAAAGTTCGCGTGTAGCACGAACCAAGACAGAAAGAGAGAGAGAGAGAGAGAGAGAGAGAGAGAGAAAGAAAAAATTTTGAGATTTACTTTGTGCAGATGCTCTAGCGCCAAAATAACTTCACCGATATAAATCCGCACTTCGTCCTCGGTGAAGTGTTCCCGTTGATATAAATGCGTAAACAACTCCCCGCCGCTGACATAATCTGGAAGTTAAGCAGAGGTTCTCGTTGTTTAACCTTTTCTTCGGCGTATACGACGGATACCACTTCGGAAACACGACACGCCCGTCGTCTCTCAATAGAGACGGTTATTTGCGCAGTCGTCTCGCGAATCCTTAAAATAGCTGTTCGGATACTCGAGCCTCAAACGAGGAAATTAATAATAGTAATAATAAAAAAGAAAAAGAAACAAAGATACTCCAAAAAGATATCGGATACGACGAGCTTATTTTGTTATATCGTGAACACACGGCGAAGAAACGTCTTTCGCACTAGGAACTACCAAACCCGTCAAAATGGCGGAATTCAGATTTGTTATTTTACAATTACTAAATTCATAAGAATGCTTTCGTCGATATTCATGACTACCTTTAATTTATTCTATATTTTATATTACACCAGCCAGATGGCATATGACACCTTACAGATAGCTTAAATGCGCCTCAAACCTAAAACAGCCGTAAAATGGGCGTCTTCAAGGCGTCATATGCTATTTGGGGTACATTATTGCTATACTGTATTACATAGTATATATATTAATATATTATGAAGTTTAATTTATTATACATTCAATGCTGGTAGTTCTAGTGTTAACCGCGGCCAATCAAAAGAGGTGAATCCGATGACTTTGTGTATCACGTCGCCAGGATTCTTCGATTGGCTTCGACTTAATCTCGAAGCTGGATAAATAATGAATTTCCAGTTTCGAAACGAATGTTTTTTTTCATTTCAGCGAACAGGTGATAAGAATTTAAATCTGCATAAGTATTCACGGTCTACCGATGTGTTTATTTATTTTTTCTTTTCTTTGATATTTCGATAAAATGGTAACACTGAAACGCGACTGTAACGAACGACCGGGTCGGGATCTATAAGCGAGTTTCTTGAAAGCGTTTTACCTAATATCAGGTGGAGCTTCGCGTCCGTCTGAAAGGCGTAATGCAACGTAACTAAAAAAGGACTGTCTCGAACGGCCTCCAGAACTTGTCGCTCCGTCTTCGTATGCTCCGTCGTCTTCTTCTTTTGCACGATGGACGCTTTCTTCAGGACTTTCATGGCATAAAGACGACCAGCGTCGGTGCCAGTCCTCTTTCGCACCAGGAACACCTTTCCGTAAGCTGCACAAAAGCAATTCCTGTTTCTTGTTCCGTTTCTCGGCTCGCTTGGATACCGCGCGTCGCGCTCAAATAACGGATAAAAAACCGAAACGAAAGAAATATCCCGGGGGTGTATGGTATTTCGTCGGAATCTTTCGAATGGTATTCGCGCTACTCGAGAATATTCTACAGGATCTACATGAAAATGTAAATACTACTGAACAGAGACCGGAAATAACAATTATTTTAAATATTTAAAAAAAAAAAAAATTAATAAATCTCGTAAAAATTTTTCATAAAGTGACGTGAATAAAAAATATGGATTTTTAACTGTTCTGGTTACGAATAACCATTACCTATATCTAATCAAAATTGTTTTTTTTGTGGTTACGAATAACCATTATCAATGACAGAAACTATTTTTGGTTGCACGTAACCATTATCGATGACGAGATTTTTATTTTGGTTACCGATAACAATTATTTGGAAGTGATCGTTGATGGAATCGAAGAAAATGTTATTCGAACGCAACGCTCAGGATAATTCAAGACAAAACTGTTTCGTTTTACGCTCGGCGATTTCTCCAGAATGGACTTCGTTCACCTACCTCCGGTTCCGAGGACCTTCAGCAAGTCGAAGTGCGTCATGTCTACCCTCTGGCCTCCACTGTCAGCCAGGTTCACTGTAACCAAGCAAAACCACTTTGTTATTTATTCCGTGTTTACCGTTTATACGTTGTGAACACGAACGCAAAATACAGAAAATGATTTAAAAACAAGAAATTACACTCTAAGATCGTCATCCTATCGACTAACATACACTCGATCGAACGTAAATTTGTTTGCGTGATTTCGACTTCCCATTGGGTCATTCCACGCGATATCGGACACTTTTTAGTGACATTTCGGAATTTGTTCAAATTTGGATATGTTGTGTAGTCTTTAGTGATAGATAATCGTATCTCCAAGGATTTTGGAACATTTTTTAAATTGTTGATTTTACAGCTACTTGAAATATAGTGTCAACCTTCTTTCAATAAATCGTAACTGTTGCACTAAGAAACTGATCCAAATGAGCTTTGTGGGTGCTTACAGCGGATACATAAAAGTTACAGAAAAATATATTTTAACCATTTGTTTTGCAATTGCTTTAAACAAATGCAATGTCATAATAGCAGGGCACGATTAAAAATTTTGAAAGAGAATAAAGATACAGTTCTATTTGTCCTCTTTATGGACCAGTTTTAAGAAATATGGACACTTCAAAATTATTTTTATATATTAAGTAACTCTTATGTCTTCTCTGCAAGCACCTACAAAGCTTATTTTGACCAGTTTGTCAGTTCAACAGATTTAGTGAAAAGAATGTTAATACTACATTTCAAACAGTTGTCAAGTCAACGGTCCTAAAACTTTTCAAAAATTCTTCGAGATACGTTTATACATCACTGAAGACTACGACATATCGAAGTTTCAAAAAAATCCGAAATATTACTCCAAAAACTGTCCGCTTTCGCGTGGAATGAACTCTACCTATTACGTTTTCCCAATAAAGAATATACACGCAGATTTCTGCCACTAAACATCAAAGATTTCTTTTGGTTCACGTTACAAAGAACAGAAGCTAATTGAACAGTTCGAGAGGCTTCATGCATTGTTTCAGGTGACAATATCTGCTTAAAACGGTCAGTATAGCAGGAACAATTCCAGCACCAGAAGGGAGCAAAGTTCCGAGAGAAAGACTCTGTTTGGGAACCCGGGTGCCATTCTATCGGGCACATTATTAACCGATAAACGGGGAATGGTCATTTAATTGACACGATAAGTCTATTTCTGGTACCCTCGCGGAAAAACCGAGCGAGCGAGAGAGACTTTCATCGGGACACTCTCGTTTATCGAAATACTGTTAACTGGACTTTCTATTTGAATGCCTTCAACCGGACTTTCGATCTCTCTTGTGAGACAAAAAAACCATGATTGCTTCCGCAATCGGTGCCGGACGGGCGGTAAATGAACTAAACAATAACGATTCTATGACTAAACACGCGAGCTAATCAAGGTGAAATTCCAGAGTCCACCTTTACTCGAACAGGCTACATAGAAAACAGGCAACACGAGAAATTGACAAATTCTTCCTCACAAGGGAAGAATCCAATTTATCCGACTTCAATTTTAACCCTTTCGTTTCCACTGTTACCATATGGCCAGGTATTTTGAATATGTTTGTGAATATATAATAGTTTGTTCCAGTGTTGTATAGATGGTACATGGCGCAGATTTGAATGTGCATTTAAAAGATTATCGATAAAATAAGACATTAGTTTTGTCCGTTGTCTCTCTTCGTTCAATGGAATTCAGGTGTTGAATATTGTTACAATAGAAACTTACAAAACTCTAATTTTTGTTCACATATTTCAAGAGAGTTTATCGATCAAAGGTAAGAAAAATTGGGTTTTATTATGTGTAATAACATTGTAAGAGAATTTTTTCAATTCTAGGGGAGGAGGGGAGGCATTTAATTACGATTGAAAGCCATCAGAAACGGGCCCTCCTGGTCGGGAATTGTACACAAGACGGTTGGTCTTTATCGCGTTGGTCTCTTGGTCGCTGCGATTTTAAATACACAGCTGCGGGGCCGCAGTGCATATTTATGCGCTCGAGGGGTACCTCATTCGTGCCCCAACACCTGCTGACATTAGCGGGCGCACCACGCAGGTGCATCGAGGTTTGCGCACGGTACACCTCGAATAACAGGCATTCCACGCGATATTTCGCGATCCTGGTAAATGTGTACATGACAAATCACCACCTTTCGACAGACCTTCCCCTCCATGGCAGATTGTGTGTTCGAATATACCGATACATACATCGGTCGTTTCTGCCCGAAAGCGGTATCATCGTATCGAATCGAATGTCTTCGAGGAATCGTGAATCGAATGTATTCAGTCGTTTCGTTTGACTTCTTTGCCCTACACAACGCTTCAGTGCTAGACTTGAGTCGGGGCTCGAAAGCCAGAGCACATAACCGCGAAAGAGGCATTCGTTTTGCAATCACGTTTGTCTGACTTTCACTTTATCCGAAATTTTGCTGGAAAGTATTAGACACGATGTTTTCAGGGAGTCACAAGAGGATTTTCATTATTCTAAGCATATGATGACAAAATAATAAGAAATATGATTATATAGTATAGGTTCGATAAGTGTTCGAAGGCTTCCCAGCACTTTTAATGAGGTTTGGCACAATGATAGAGCTTGGAATTCTGAAGCCAATGATATTTGTTTTAATAACTTATGGCCATTTGTTTATGAAATATTTAATGCCCAGTGCCGAGGAGCCTTCAAACACTCATCGAGGATTTACTGTATACGATCATGCCTTCATCTATAGTGCGTTTATCTTGTTGGTGGTAGTAGGTGACCACCGTAGCCCCTTGGTACTCTTCATAACTGTTTTCGAATAATTTTCTTACAAGTATAAGAAAATTACTATCTACGACGTTTCCGCGATATGGTACACTCTTTATGTCGACAAATATATCCTCATTAGTTAGTGAGTCATAAGAATTCGTATTGTAAGGATCGTAAAATTCGTGAGAAAAGGTTGTGCAAGATATTAACCCTTTGCACTCCGATGTCGCCATTGCGGCGAAATTTCGAAGCAACTTTGTATTTTTATACATTTAAAAATTAAAATATTCTTCACTTTTCCATGGGGGCCTCTACTGTTACATTGCATGTAGGTATAATTGTATGTTAAAATTAAATAGTCCTGGAGTAGCTGGTTGCTCATAGTAAAAATAACTCGGAGTTGCTGATAGGTCATATTAAAAATTACTCGGAGTTGCTGATAGGTCATATTAAAAATTGCTCGGAGTGAAAAGGGTTAATAAATAGTGTCTGGTCGAAAAACCTTTTAGTCGGACGAATTCAAGTCGATCGATTCGGTCGGTCGACCAAAAGTTGCCTAGTGTAAACGCTGCTTAAGACATTCGAATCAGCCGAGTCCCTCGGTTTGTAATCTAGATACATAGAGGGGCAGGTAGAGGTGTGTGCGCGCGCTCACGTCTGTGATACTCGAGTTCGTTCGTCGTGGTCGCTTTTACTACCTTGACATGGATTCTCGGCTGGCAGTCAGGGCCGGGGACATGCGAGAAGGACCCCCGGCGTGTTAATTTCACACGCGGAAACCCTTTTAGCCGACGTGGCGCAAAATTCGATCCACCAGGGGGGGGGGGGTTTCTTGTTTTCGACGACACGCTGTTCACCAGTGTGTCGGTCACCGGTGACCGACGCTGTACTTCTGTCGTTTATGCCTCGTCTATCATGGACCGATGCGAGTCTAACGAATAATAATTCGGATAAATCGACTCTGCGAAAAATTAATGAGACTGTGTGGGACTATTCAACGACTGAAAATTCATGAAACTGTAAAATTTCGGAGAATTGAAAGGTACAATTACACTGTTAACAAGGAAAGTTACAAAATCTTTTTTGTCTTCAATAGAGAAGCAAAAATCCTTGACACCTTCCTTAGACAGACCCTTAGTTTTTGAATAAAATTGAAGGATATCAGCAAAAATTGGTGCGTTTTCGGTGTCCTTTTCACTTTGAAAATTATTTAAACATACTTAGACGTCCATGATATAATAACAATTTATATCATTTTGTTTGGAAGGGTTCAGAGAATTATTTCGTATCGAAGTAAACTGAATAACTATTACTGTAAAAACACAACACAGTTCTAGAATTTCAAAAATTAAAATTGAAAAAAAAAAATAGATTTTTTCACAAACTAGACGTGTTGGGAAAAAACGGTTTGCCGATTCGTATTCAGCTCATGAAGATCTATCAGAAACGCCTATTGGATGCTTACAAAAACGACAAAATGTTAAAATTTGTTGAACAGTGTTATTGGCCTATTGTCGGTAACTGAGAGTCAACGTAACATGAACGAGCCACAATCTGTACAATTAGGTGACTGGAAACCGTGTAACTCGATGTGTGACTAGGAAACCTGCACGACCGTAGTCTATTGTCGGGTAGAAACCTGCATGAGGTGAAAATCAATGTGTCTATAAATACGTGAAACTTACAACCAGTTTGGTTGGACACCGATTTTACTGTAAAGCAAGGTAGCTGAAAGTTTTCCTGCGACTTAGAAATCAATGTGGTAGAGACAATCTAGGTGATTAGAAGAGCGCACCAGTGACTGAATATTGCGGTGATTCGGAACTTGTACGATTGAAAATCAATGTATAGAGAAAGTTACGCGATCGAACATCGATACGACTATTATGAAGCTTGTACGGCCGAAAATTGGTGACTGGTTGATCTATCGGATTGGAAAATCGAGAAACGATTACAAAATCGGTCGTAACTCGATCGTGAATACAAAACCTGACGTGTGATGTGTGACACTTTTTTCTTTTTCTGGCGTCAAACCGATCGTACTGGGAACGTTGTTTTAGTCGTCTGCACGCAAACAGCCGGAGCAAACAGCCGCGACTCCGCGAGCAATTGATTTGCTTGGTAACAGCTGCCAATGAATATTCAAACTAAAACACATCCGTACAAATTCGACGTATCGCCTCGTCTGGCATGTTTCGAGCGCTCGGCGTTGGGCAATAAACGATACAGAACGATCTAACCGCCATTGAAAATGTTAAGCAACGCCGTTATTACGTCACGTGTACGGCCGACTATTAATTACGCTGGTATAGTTATTTATCCACTTACACGTATACACACATATCCACGTACCATTATCCCGCTACTGTGCCGGACGAGCATTTCACAGATTATTTCCGATAAACAATTTACACCGATATGTTCTCCGTAACACGGAAGCGGAAAAATGGCACAGAACGTTCCCCCGTTCTTGTTTCTTGCTTTATACTGCCGATGCCGTTGCAGTCTGTTTCGGTCCAGATGGGGGAGGGGGGATCAATGTGAAAATATAAAATGATTATTAAGAGGGGATTTTGGTGTACACAGAAAAATAGGAACATATTCTTAGAAATTTATTGTGAAGAAAATATTAAACTAATCTCTTCGAAACTTTGAGCACACTTTATTGTACAATTGAATTGAATGCAAAAATTTGTATTTTCACGACAAATGCATAAATATTATTGTTATAAGGATTTATGTGCAGCCCGTGAGCAAAAAAGGTGTTTCACGCTGGGGTATGTAACTAAAAGAATATTCAACCATCTGTGCCAGCCTTGCATGTACATATTCGTTAACATCTTCTTTAACTTCTTTAACATCGCCCGGAGTGTTTGAAATAATCTAATAAGAGAACGAACACGATCGTGGAACAGTAAATGCACGTGTAGTCTCGGGGCTTTCGTCGAGCGAAAGAAAGTAGTCGGTCGGTTCACCGGTTCAATTTTTTATGCGCTTGTTACTCTTCAACCACCCTCCCCGCACCGCCAATCCAGATCACTTTCCCCAGAATTTCGTGCCGAGAGTGATTTGCAATTCTTCGACACCCACTTGACACGTCTCGTGGTAAATATTCTCGCGACGTCTTAACGTTATATTACGAACAACGACCAGTGGATTTTCAACGCGTTTCGATTGGTTCTCGTGTTACAATTAATTTTCGTTTAATCGAAAGCATCCGATCCGCTGTAAAAACGTGGACAGAGAAGCTCGAGAAATGTTGTTATGGCGACACCGGATAATTGGTTACATAAGTTCGTAGAGCCATTTTTTTCCCCACCACCGCTATCCTAATGCAAAAGGTCAGTACACAGAACGTTGGAAAAAAAATTCTTAATATATAATTCGACGGATGCATCGTTTCTTCATACCTAACGTCTCGTGCGCGTCATTTTCTCTCGGAATAAACGACGTTCTACGATGTATTCCGAGTTCCGAAAGCAGTAATTCCTTATCGTCAACGTCCAAAGGCCGTCCGAATCTACTTACCTAATATACAGGATGTTTCTTTCATCTAGACTATACCGAATGTATCATTCTTGCTTTTAATGGTACCGCGACACTGTTCAAGGAAATGGTTGCTTTTACGAAGGGAAAAATATTGTAATTACACTGATATCTTGTGTCTCAACGGTATTTTCATCTTTTCTTTGTTTTTTGTTAGAGATTCTAATATCTAGGAAGTACTTATAAACGGCACACAACATGTTTTCGTTCGCTGATAGACGAGGAGAACGGCTAACTTATCTCCATATAATGTGTACGTATCCTACAATTTTCTAAATTTCAAAGGAACACCCGGTACGATAATTTTTGTACAAATTAAATAAGGATAATCAAGTCAACGAAACTCGAATTTCGATATTTGATACACGTGTGTCTTGTGTACGATGTTCAGTACCGTTCAGAATAAGTAGAATCGGTGAGTAATGCACAGACACGTCAGCCTCGCCATATCCAACACAGCTTTGCACGTGTGAATCCTCTGTGTATATGCAACGAAACATTCAACCTCAATCTTCTCGAAAACAAAGCCCCCTATGAAAAAAATCTTCACTCCACGTTTCAGAAACATTCCAGCACATAGAATCACTCGGTACAAGAGAATCCAACAAGATCATTCTAGGGAAACCTGTTGTACTTCGGATATAGTTGTACAAAAGGTATTAAAATTATTATAACAGTAGAGATTTAAATAACCCTAATACTTTGTATATTATAAGTAGTATTGTAAAGCAAAAAATTAATTAACAAAAACAAGTACTAGGTCCGAGGTACACAAAGGGTGTTGTACCATGGACATAATTACCGCTTTTTCTTTAATCATTTATAATTCTAATAAAATGTATTTTATAATTATTAACCAGTAAACTATATACAATCTATAAGTGCGTAAATTATTTAAGATCTTTGAAAAAAAAAATAGAAACAAAAAATGTACCCAAGGTACAACAGGTTCCCCATCACACACATACACAGCGCGACAGACTCTTCGAAGCCGAGCAAAGCTCGGCGGAGGAATGTATTTTCAGACACGGGGCGAGTCGGTCAATTAAGACAAAACGCTTCTCAACAAATAAGCCCCGCGTGGATTTCTCGTCGGTAAACTATATTTAGCGCCTCCGTTTACCCCCCCTCTTTCTCATTCTCTGGATTTGTAATTTCAGAATATAGTTTCACAATTTCAAGAATTCGTCGTGTATGGAGCCTCTAGCTTCTAAATCGAGATGTTTACTCGTATAAAAAGCAGTTCGTGGCACGAATTAACATACTTCTGGGGGAAAAGCAGGCAAGGGACGTAGTGCAAAGTGCGAGGAGGTTTACACTTCGAAGGGTTGAAACAGAAATCAGCAACGAAAATCCTGTCTCTCGCTCGATCCCGTTCGCGACTTATAGGGAATGGCCAGGAAAAATAGCTCTAGTCCACGGTCGAGTGAATTTTTCACTGAACGGCGTCGAGAGCTTTCGAAAGGATCCTCCTTTGAACAAAGGAAGCTCGAACGAGACGAGATAGACGAGGACAGATGACGTAGACAAGGAAAGGGGGTGGGAGTTAGGGTACTTTTACAAAAGTAAAAGGTGAAACTGACGGAACCGACGAAAGAAGAGGCCGCTTTTCACGGGCGAACGGGTATTTCGAGTTTTATCTGCAAACTTTCAGCCGCGGTTCTCGGTGACACGTGGTGGGAACACGTAATCCAATTCCCCGTGACTCGAACGATATACGAGGTGTCTCAGCTAACTTGATCACCTCGAATAACGACCTTCCTTCGGTGTTAACGGAGATTTTTATGATATTCCATTTGTTGCAATTTGCCGTCGAAGATTAGTCGTTCATGCAGAAATAAAATTCGGTGAATTATCAGCACTCTGACGATGAAATCAGATATGAAAACTAATTCGACCGTGAAAATAGTAGCAATACGGAATTTATACTGCAAGACAATGTGAGACGATGGATAATATTGAAAATTACGAAATAAAAATGTTCGATATATACCTCAGTGTTGTTTTAAATATTTTGGGTATTACTAGAAAGCAAAATTTCAGAAAAATCCATGGAGGAACCTAGTGACTCCCCCTCGGTCTTCATACAGATTTGTGGAACTTCGATATCTAAAAGATCTAACACGTTGACTGCCACAGTGAAAAAGGTCGTGCGTAACCAGACACACAGGCTTTATTCCCACTACTGGGGAGATTCCCCAGTGGAATCAATCAAAACAGAGTAAACAGAAGCTAAACAGAGGTTTGGCTTCGGGTAAAAAACAAAGTTATGAGGGACTGAAAACCTATCTGCCTTGCTGTGAATGCTCCGAAGCGGACCCGAGTACGTCGCACTCATCGAGACATTACTGTATTTCGAAAGTATATACGTTTAGTTAATAGAAATAGTGTTGACCTTGTTTTAAACTATATTTAAACTATAGTGATATCAATTTTACGCAAAATTTTCTAACGGTATTTAAATAATCCAACCTCTTTGCAATGCACATGTTTGGGTGACGTAGCAGTCAAAGTGTCAATGAAATTCGAGACAATTGAGGTACACGATGATTCAGCGTGTACCAAGAAAGAACCAGAATAAATCGGCGTTAACGTATCCCGGCTGAATTCCAGCGATACGTAGCATTTTGATCTCTCTCGTTGGTACTACTTTCATGGAAACACAGAGATAAACATAATTGGCCCATAAACACGCTTATTTTCTCCGAATGGATATTCTCTCGTGATAACCGCAGCAAGTCGATATATCGCGAAGAAAAAAAAAGGGGGCAAAACTTAGAAGAGGCAATCGATAAGGCGTTACAACACTGATTACGGGGATTCTGAAAAAAAAAAAAAGACAGAACTGTCCAATGTATGCTAGTCGACGAAAACCGCGAGTGATTAACGATCGACAAAAAAAGACACAAAGGAGAGAGAAGATTCATTATGCACCGCAATTGAACGGTCTCGGCGTGTATCAGCGTTAATTGATATGCGACACGTGTAAGAGACGGTCGTTTATCTGGGGGAAAAACAGCTTTCGGTTCAAAGGTGAACGATTTTTTGTCGATTTCTCGTGGAAGTCGCACGGTTTACAGAAACAAAAACTCTACGAGCGTTAGAATTTCGAGCTGGGTCAATTAAATATTCAAAACAGACTAGAAACCACGCAAAGAATACTATTTCTGGGACGTTCCACGCGATAGGAAGGCTTCATTACCATTACTCGGTGATCAATCAAATCAATGACACTCACCATCAGAAGTGTCTAACGGTACGACGCCAATGGAACACGGAAAGGTCACGATTTCTGTCTGTGAATTCATGAAATGTTGCGAGTGGAACGTGAAATTCTTAAACGATGCGTTGTCAACGACGAGCCTAGGTTACTGTGAATGTCGCGATCCTATGGGAAAAAACAACACAGTAACACGTTGACTAGTTAAATTTTTACTGTTAAACGAATACAGTGATGTTGACTTGGTTGACGTTAGCGATTGGAAATCGAATAATTCCATGAGACCAGAAGTAGGGTAAATGTCCCAGTTAATATCAGTGTCCCTAATACTGCCGCTTTATTTATTTTACTTAATCAAACATAACGTATAAAAAATCGAGAACAAGAAATCTTATTATTACATTGGAAGTTTGATTTACAAACAAATACATGTACCTCGGTTTCCACTAGGGGACAAAGTGGCGTAGGGGAAGAGACTCTTACCAATTGATTACTGGCATGAGGCATATATTATTAGTTATTCACGTATTTAGGAAGAAGAAAACAGTTATGGTAATTATTGAAAACATGGTCTTCAGCATCGATTTCAATGTCCTTGAAATATGTTATCAAGGCCATCATTCTGAACAACTTATCCCTATACATATAATAGGCGGTCTTTCTTAGTTTCCGAGATATTCGCGAAAAACTGCTCCTACTAGAACACTGAATTTCGTTTTTATGCGCACGTTCTTGACAATGTATGCGTTTGCATGGGACAACCGCTTACCTCCTGTTTCTGTAAACACATCACAACAGCCGGCAAACTACGGGTGAACTTAAAAATCACACTTAAGGTTACTTCCGCGTTTGGTATCGTATCTAGCTGGCACTCCATATGGGCCTTTATACTTTTTATCAATCTTATCAATTTAATTTGAATAATTCATATTTTAAACTACTTCAAAATACTTAAATGGACAAAAAAATTGCAAGTATGTAAGCGGAAAAAACAAAAACTTTTTTTTCCTTATTGCCTCCCAGAAGATACGTATAATTAATCTTTCATAAGATTTCAAATAAAACAAGAAGGAACTTCCGGTACGACCTAATGTAATTTGAAATGTGTGTACAGAGAATCGGTCGTAGCGCGCCCTTTGTGAAAACAGTGAAAACGGGCAATCCACGGTCGGTTTACCGTGGCGCGACCGTTATTTGGTACGGTACTGGGTTACGTTACACGCGCATTCCACCCATCTCCCCTGCCCCTCCCGTCATCCAGGTAAACTCGTGTGTACACGTGTACCGGCGGTACACGTGCCGGGCAAAGTTTCGCCGTGGTACGCAACTATCATCGTCTCCGGGTAATTAAGTCATAACAAAGGAAAGAAAAAGAAAAAACAACAGAAGGCGTTAGCGAAACGGCAAGCACGGGGCGACATCGTTCGCGACTATACACCGGTACAGTCGAATCCAAGGTCGCAGGGAGAGGGAGAAGGGGGCACACAAGAGCATAAATAATAACGAGGTAACACCGAGGCGAACGATTGTTATCGCGTAAAGCAAACAGCAGGTAAAATAACTATAATACCCGATGCACGAATGTACAATACAACAGACGATTGGTGAAATCCCGTTGAAACCGGTTCCCACCTTATCTCTTTCGGCTAGAAGAGACTTGGCATGTCTTTTGGGTGGAAAATCGTCGATAAAATTTAACGACACCACGGATCACTTGGGACAGTCCTATTGTCAGATGACACTTGTGCTAATCCTGATATGGCCTTCAATTTTCCGCACCTATTGTCTCTTTATTTTGTTTCGACTTTCAGTCGAGGCAAGTGGAAAAATCTAAAGGGATCAATGGTGAAATGTACTTTATCCTGTTTGTCACACACCTGGTAATTACTTTTATTCGTATGTTTGTTATACTATACAGGGTGTTCTAAAATACGTGTACGTCCTTGAAAAGGGTGATTCCAGGGGAGATTTGAAACAACTTTTTCCTTAGCGAAAAAGTTCTGCGAGGCTTTGTTAATGAGATATTAACGAAAAACCCCGACCGATCAAATCACGAGTCTGGAGGCTGAGTTCCTGCAGTAGCATTGGCTACGCGCTACCGCAGAAGATTAACCGGCAGACTCGCGCTCTGATTGGTCGGGGTTTTTCGTCAATATCTCGTTAACAAAGTCTTGGAGAACTTTTTCGCTAAGGAAAAAGTTGTTTCAAATCTCGCCAGGAATCACCCCCTTCAAGGACTTACACCTACTTTGGGGCATCCTGTATATTCTTTACTGCAGTTGTCCGTTGAATTGTTCCACGCGATAATGACAGTGTCCCTCCTCCCCCAATAAGCGAACCAGGGTTGCACGTCTGGCGTTGATGATAAAAACAGCGTTTCGGTGTAGTAGGTAAGGTACTTTACGCGCGTTTCCGTACGCGCGTGCTCGATGCGGCCCGACAGTGGGAAAACACGCCGAAGGATAAATAACTCGTTCCAAGGTAAGTTCGCACGCGGTGTCTAAATATATATTCGCAACAAATCAATATCAACAACACGCACACAGAGGCACCAAAGGCATCGGCGTTCAATGGGCATTCAGCAGAGATACAACGGGGGCGTTTCGCGATCGTTACTCACGTTTGGGAAACGTGATCGTGGATATAACCGTCCAAGGTTTCCAGAGAATCGCGAATAGATCAATTCGCGATATTAATCCATTCCGTTCGGGTAGTATTAATTGTGAACAAGCGAGCCGCCAAGGGAAACGGTTCCGCCAGATTAATTCCATGTGGTCCGCAAGACGAAATGCGATATGGTCGCGGCCGCAACGCGAGAAACTGTAATACGATTTTATTTTTGTTTGGGGTTTGGAAAGAATACGGTACAAATGTTACTTCGTACGATTTCACTTTGTTGATTAAAATGATTTTAAGCTAGGATAAATGTCCCAAATTACTGCTAGTGTCCCTGATACTGAGACTTTATTTGTTTCGCTTAATAAAACGGCAACGTATTCAGAGTTGTGTACAAAAAACTTTATTAATAGCTTTGGGAGCCGCAGTTTGCCTACCGTTGAAATATAATCTCAATTCTTACACTCGTGCATGCGGTGTTCAAGTATGTCTTCGATTCCTGAATCGAGCCGATCGAAATTCCATTTAAAATTGCGTCGTGGTATTTCCGTGTTGTTTGCGCGGAAAACAAACATACGGAGACGCACGGGCCACGATACAGCGGGCATATTTGTAGCCAGGGGAAGCATAGCTTCGCTGAGGTATGACATAATACGCTCGCGTATTACGTGTCCGAAGGTGCACACTGTGTCTCTCTCTGCATCGAGACACGCAGATGCAACGAGCGTGGAGGTAGCAAACAGAACAAAAAAAAAACAAGGAATATAGAGGACCACACACGCCAGGAGAGCAACAACGTTGCGCGACTGAACATGGAGAAACGATCCAGGTGTTTTCATCTTTTCCCTGGTTATCGGAGCTGACTATTAAATATACAGGGTGCGGCATTTAAGTTGACACATGGAAATATCACCAAAACAAATCATTTCATAAAAAAGTATTCTAGACAAAAGTTGTTTGGTTTTGAAGAGAAAAAAGAATTACAATATTTGGTTTTAATCCGGTGAACGTTTTGAAGGTCATTTGAAAGTCAATTTCGTTTATTTAAATGGATAGCTATATTTTTTTTTAACAGATCATTAATCTCCGCAAAAGAATAAACCATTTTTGTCTGAAACGTTGATTTTAATTTTAAAAAGGTTTTTTTATACAGTTTCAGGCAAGCACCAGTTACATACATATGCAATATTCCGTGGCCGACCATCGCCTCGGTCGGACCGCTAATGTAACTTGTCCTGTGTAAGCAATTACATATATCCGTATGATAGATGTTGCTTATATAATAAATTAGGTTAATGCAATCACCACTATCATACACACACTTTCTATCATACGGTGAAAATTGCTTAAATAACGGTAAGTCTACAGTAGTAGTCCAATTTAGGTGATGGTCCAAATTCGTCCACCTTCCCCTATACTTCCATAGCACTCGAATGATTAACAATAAAGGAATTAAGGATGATGACACGTCTTACGAAGTCTTCCGCCATAAAAAAACTCGATTCTAATAAAGTCGTCAAATGACAAATAATCATCAGAAACAATACCAGGTGTGCTTTTGAGCCACGGGGGTTTCGTAGAATGACTCGAACCGAATAGATATTCCAGAGGTCTAGATCCCCAGGTCGCTAAAGTTGCCTGTTCGCGTAAGAAACTCGAGGATTCTCGCAGCTCACCGCACTGTGTGGTTTTTATCGTGCGTGTTTCGCTTCTCTTCGTTTTTTTCTTTCTCTCTCCTTCTCTCTTTGCTCGCGGTTTGTACGTACGCACACACGAAGGGACATCGATCTGTGCAATGTGTATGTCTCTCTTAAGGCCATGTGGTGCTTTCTCATCCGCATTCTTCTCCGGTACGGTTGATCCCCCGGGAGAAAGAAGCGAGAGAAGCGGTGCATATAATTGGGTCCAGTTTTGCGGGACCGCCAGTTGTTCGGTGCATCGGGTGTCCGAAGGACACTTACTTGCGCAGCATACGCGCAACGGAAAAGAAACCCGAGACGCGGATAATGCAACTGTTACCACGGGAGGAGGAGGGGGCCGTTACCGAACAACCCGAAACCAGTCTATCTTTCTCTCTTTTTTTCATTGAGTACCGATTTTACTTGCGGCACCATGAAACACGAATTCCAGACACGCGTAAATCGTTGGCTCGACTTTAATCGTTTGCACTCGAAGCTAGTTCAGATAAGGAAAGCTAACAATTCGAAGCTTGTTTTACCAATAAAAGATTAGTAACTCGACGAAATCTTCTAAAATGTAAAGCAATAATATATTCTTTTCCCAAAATTTCAATGTTTAATACATGTTTTTTATTTTTAATTTCAGTATATGTTTGCAAGTATGATATTCGAGTTCCATATCTTTTAATTGTTTTTGCTGTGATCTTTAGGTTGTACTCTACAAGGTTGCTGTCAATTCCCACTTGTTACTCGAGTTACTACGTTAAATTATATGGCGACTGAGAGTCGCCTCTCGAGTGTAAAAGGTTCACCCTTGCACAGCTTACTCGACGACCAGGACTCACGCATTATGTATTTATTAGCTCTACTAACGTGCAATCCACTTATTGATCTTTAACTGTATTGCGATTCAACAGTTTAACCGCCATGTCACCCAAATATGAGTGACACGTATATTGCAAAGAGGCTGGATTATTTAAATACTGTTACAAAATTTTTCCGTAAAATCAACCTATTAGGCACGACAATTTGCTTCAAGCAGAATCTGCCCTTCAAAAAGCTCGTCCGTGAGTGATTTTTGCTCGGGCCCATTTAATATTGTCACGAAAGAAAATAATCGTTCCACCAGTGTGGAAAATGGAAGGGAGGTACTACTCTTCCGAAAAATGTCAATAAACCAAACTCAGATCTAGTCACCCGATATAATTTCAAAGAACAATTTCACAATTATTTCTAAGAATTATTTCGGACGATTAGATAACAAAATAACATGTTGTTTGAAATGATATTTCAAATATCATTTCAGAAGTGCCCAGGTCTGGGTACACTTGACATAATGTGCTGAGTTGTACAAAACGGAGTCACATACCGTGGAATCGAAAGTATCTTTATGTCCGGGGATACGAAAAGAGCAGCGTGGAAGGTGAACGATGCCTGATGAAAAATCGACGAGGTGTCGAGCGATGCTCGAGGTACGTGAACGGACGCGTCAAATCAATCCAACGTCTTAATCTGAATGGCGAACGCGTCGAGTCGAGTTTCCTCGTAGCAGTTGAAACAACACCGGCGTTGCAACGATTTCGATAATAGTTTACCCGAAGGAATAAGTACCCATCTAACGCTCGGCTTTGTCGCGACGGATGTTAAGTGCGATGGCACTTGAAACGAGCATTGCGCAATGTAGCGCAGCCACGAGCGCTCGCTCGCGCGTGCCTCAGAATTTTCGAAGGACCGCGGAGTAGCAACGGAAGTCTTCGGTGTTTGGCGGTCGATCAAGTAGTAAAACATTCGCGTCTCTTTTCTGCAGAACGTTTACGACGCCCTTCAACCAAGACAAACATAAATGAACCGAAATAATTAATAATAACTCGACTGGGCATTCGGTTCGTAATATTGGTACAAGATAATTTAATTAACACTAGACCTACTGAACCTTTAAAAATGACGAATTTCAGATTTTTTAATTTACAATTACCGAGATACTTTCGTCGGAATTTATGTTTACCTCCAATTTTTTATACACTTTATATTGTAGTATACTAAGCTATCTTCCATTATATATTGCACATATTAATATATTACACAATTTAACTTAGTATACATTCGAGGCTGGTAGGTCACTAGTATTAACAATCATGAACCACGATTGTTAATCATACGAAGTTACAGTCGAAAGTACTACGTGAAAACTTTAGAAGACAGAATGTGTTTTGTCTGATATTTTCAGATTATTGTTCTCAAGTTCCATCGTCAGCTTGCAGCTCCTTCGATACTTTCTGGGACATCCTAATGTTTACGATAATGCGTAAATCATTAGTGTAGTTGAGACATTCGGTTCAGAATGACTCGTTACCGACCATCAATGAGTGAATAACGATCTCTATAGGTATTCAAGTGTATACCGAAGGTCGCTTTATTGCCCCACGTTTGTGCTACCTGCATAGGGGTTCAACGTGACGTTACCACGGGTCTACGGCGTGACTCATTATCCCCCTCAAGATATTACGGACAAAAGGCGTACGCCCGGAAAATATACGGTTGTGTATACATATAGAACCATTTGAAACCAAGTTGTCCGATAGGGGATTCGGTAACTCGTCGCATTTGTGGTTCGACCTTCAGCGTATTCGTCGAGCCAGCTTATGAGTAATTAGCTCCGCCCTTTGGCGTGCCGGTTTTATAACTAACGACCCCCGAATAAGAAATGCTACATGTATTTGTGTCGCAAATATTAATTATCCCTTTCTTTCTATCCAACGGTACTATTATTAACGCGTTCGCAGTCGCGCCCATTTGCTTTCGAAACCGTTTGTCAAACTGCTATACCCGATCAACATTAGTTGTATTCAACGACAACATTCTTCCGAACAACTTAACACATTTGCAGCCGGCGGTTTTCAGGCGAAACAACGCTTAGCTGAATACCGCGTACAATTTTCAAAAGTCTATAGCTGAATACCGCTATTTAAAAGTATAACGGATTACAATTCATATTTTTAAAACATCGAACAGCTAGTTATTATACAGGGTGTCTGAGTTAGTTTGATCACCTCACTTTATGAAAATGTTGAGGCGTAGAACTTGAATGGCATCAAGGGACACATCTGATAAGGTATGTGTTTTCTTCATGGGTGGAGGCATTTCAGAGATTTAAAGGACATCTTCATTATTTTTAACGGAATGACGTATTTTTTGTACTATAAAACGACAGAGTACCAAAATTCTGAATAAAAATGTGTTGACCTTCATACGTTCTAAACCTAATAGTTAACGGGACATTTACAAAATAATTTTTAATACGTACCTACTATCTGAAAGCTATAGATGCTCGAACTGATGCCCCTCAAGTTCGATAGAGCGATTTCAATATAGTGATTATTGTCCAAGTATCTCGTTAACTATTATGTTTAGGACGTATGCAGTTCAACACATTTTTACTCAGAATTTGATACTCCATCGATCCATGGTACAAAAAATAGGTCATTCCGTAAAAAAAAAAAGAATCAAAATGACCTTGATATCTCTAAAATATCTCCACCCACAAAAAAAGGACGTACCTTATACAATAGTACCCCTTGCTGCCATATAAGTTCCAAGCCTCAGAACTTTCATGAAGTGTACCGTTAAGTCATTATTCGAGGTGATCAAGTTAGCCGAGACAACCTTGTATATCGGATAAGAACGTTATTCGGGCAAATCAACGCGGAGTGTCCGTACCTCTATTGAATCTGTCCTCGTAGTCATCGGAAACTGGCTCGCTGGAGTCCCTGACGTCGAGGCTGTGGATGGCCTTCGCTAGGCCGTAACAGGCCGAACCGTACTTCCTTTCCTCGGCGACGGTCGTTTCCTCGACGGTGATCTCGACGTCGCTACCGTCCTCGAAGTAGCCGCTCTCGTGCTCCGGATTCTTCATGGCAGTCGGCGTGCCGCAACACTCCAGCATCGCGACGAAAACCCGTGAATGCCCTTCTTCAGACACGAGAGAGCCGCTTCGTCACTGCATAACGACCACGAGGTCGACGACGACGACGACGACGACGATGATGAACGTGTCAACCGAGGAACGCTTGAATCATCGCCTGGATCGTTCTTGCCGCCGATTTTCTTCTTCCCGCTGCTCTTCACCAGGTGCCGCGAGGAATTTGATTTTCTTGCGGACGCGGACACCTTGTCGATCCTTCGAGACAAATAACAACGGGTCGGCTAAGTACCTGTGTGACTTTGTTATATTCGCTTTTTCTTATCGAAAATCAAGGGATATCTGATCGATTCGACGGCTCTGGCTCTTTGAATTGCCGTCCCACGACTGCATTTTTTTTTTTTCTGAAGTTTTACTTGTAGAAATTGTCGAACAGAGTATGTCTTTAGGGGATCGTGATACTCAGACGAAAAGAGTACAGAATGCTTAATTAATAGACTGCGAATTTTTATGCAAAATAACATTTTGTAAAGTGATTCATAAAGACAGGAGCAAAAATAGGAATTTTTATTTTCTTTTAAATATCTTATTATATATCAATATAATAGATTATTCTGTATCAAGGTAAGAGAAATTGTAAATGAAGTTCATTCCTTGGCTTTGAGGCTGGAATTATTAATGAAAAAATATATACAGATATATTTCTGAATACCCACATGAAAATGCTTACTGACGGACCTACAGATAGAAACGTCTGAAGACAAACGAGTATAGTGCCTTCCCGAGTTATAGTGACTTCGTAAAAACAGCAAGGATTTGGGTCCTTCGCGCCTTTAAATGTTTCGGTGGCAGGTCAAGCGCCCAGGAACGGTCAATGTCTATTATATTTTGCGGGTGGTGGTTATTGGGGCCTTAGAGGTATACAGGGTGAATCACTCGCTGCTAGGGTCGAGTGGCAATATATACATATATATATATATATATACTTTGTCGTTTAACTGCTGCGACCATAAACGTGTCAACAGTAGCTTAACCCTGCTGACCAGTCTAGCAGTCGGCTTACCTCTCCTAGCAGCGAGCGATTCATCCTTATGTATACCAAACAATAAATATACATTTTGTATCCTCTTGAATAGTTTAAAGTCCTATGATAAAAAACATTTCTAAATTGAAAGTTACGAAAAATATGTCAGATACGTAATAAAAGAAAGTAAATGGGACCAAATAAGAACAGCCCTGAAGAAGTAGCGGACACATTTACCAACTCACAAGGGTAGGCACGGAAGTGTCCCCCTCTGATTTTAATGAAACTTCGTACGTCTGTTAAGCGATCAAAAATAAGGGGTACGTATTTTGTTTTATCGGCTGAGGCGCGACTTTAAGGGGCGAAACCCCCCCCTCGAAGTTTCGATTCGAAAGTTTTTTGTTATAAACAAATTATATTTTGGACAATTTCTCAGCACCATATTATTCTATATAAAAAAATATGGCAACCTCGTTGGGCCAAAAATATGCAAACCTCGTCTATTAGAAGTTTTCATGTATCTCCTCTGGTTTTCGAGATAGTACTTTCGCGTCGAAACTTCAAGTGGTGGTTTCGCCCCTTAAAGTCGGGTCTCAGCTGATAAAAAAAATACGTATTCCTTATTTTTGACTGCTTAACAGACATACGAAGTTTCATCAAAATCGGAGGGGGACACTTCCGTACCTTACCTTGTGAGAGGGTCACACCTAAAGTCACTGTAACATGAGGCACTATACTGTCGCAATCAACTGTATGAGGGTCTCGGAACTGTTTGTCAGCAAATGCCTGTCTACCAGTAACGAACACCTTTGTTCATAAACAGTTGTTCCGTGAAAAAGAAACGGACAATTTCGTGTGTACATTACCAGCCAGTAGAAGGAACGTTCTCACCCGCGGGCGTCACGAATTCTTATGGTTTTTGCCACGCGGTGGCCCCGGGAGCTAAGTTTCCGTTTGTTCGAAACCTGGGTCTCGTAAAACCGATCGATGTTTTTCACGTGTATCGCGGTTTGCTGTCCGTTCGACGCCAGATAAGAACTAGTCGATAAGGTGTTTTCTCTTCGCTTCTCTAATATCTAGTGTACCGTGTACACGGCTTAGGAGGGGGGCAGGGGGGATCTTGGTCGCCAGGATAACCGGATGTTCGGCTGTGAACCGAGTAAATGATTAGAATATCCGAGTAATACGGTCGAGATTATCCTGTGTATACAGACGTGTTGCGTGACTAACCGATGAAACGCGGAGCTAACTGTTCAACACGGTTTTGAGAACGCTCAATTGGCCTCTAGGGTAGAAGACCCAATTACTGACACTTTAAGAAATGACACTGACATTATTCCATAATTTTTGTATTAACTGACTAAAAAGCATAAGTTTTTATTTGTATTTATTATTATTTAATATGTTTAATTGAAGGAAAAATTTGTTGTAACTTTCGGAATCTCTGCTTTTGTTTATAAATTCATTAGTTTCGAAAATCTATATCGAAAGCTATTACTGACGTTAATAAGTACGGATATCGTATGATAATAACTATACAGTTCGCGAATGCCGGTTTGATACTGACAATACCGTAGGATAGACGTGCGTATGGTACGATCACGTGCTGCACGCAACTATCGTATGATAATGACAATGCACTTGATACATATCGAACATGAATTCGATTGCGATACTGTAGAACGTTCATCTAACAGTCACGTAATGGCACGTAACTATCCGTGTAGTCGTGCTACAATTACAGGTATTATTAGCAAGAGTTACATAAAAAAAAAAAAAGAAATAACGAACCGAGAGGAACACACCCGAAAGAAAATGAGAGGTATATAAAGTGTAGCACGAATAGGGGGAGACTTAGGTTAATATCTGCTTTTAAGCCTGACCTAGAGTCTGACTATGTAAGAGCTGTTTTCTATATTTAGAGTATCTACTACACTGTGTAACTACAACTTTACGGTTGCGTTGTGGTCATTCCACTGATATGTAACTATTGCATAATAATACTATAGCCAGCAATTTCATTGGGTACTACACGCGGGAATCTAATATAATCGCAAGTATTGTTCTAGCAACTTGTACCATGAAACCTCTACAACGGTATAATAATGCTATTCTCAAATAGAGATCCCCAGGTCATAATCATTCCTTACAACGACACCGTATAGCGTCTCACGCGTATCACATTCTACAAGTATTCCCAGAGGAAAAAACAATAACGCCATTCCGAGCATCCCTTCGACAGAAGAGCGCCGTCAATATTGGCGATAAATTTGCTACCGTTCTTAGCGTGAATAAAGCTGACTATCAATACCCGTGACACGGTTCGCCGCGAGCCAAACGAATGAGAATCACTGTTCCGAAGCTGAAAGCGGTGACTAACTCCTCCGTCTCAACGCGCCTGTGAAGATACTCGCGACGGATTGTTCGAAAATGCATGTCATACAAGCTCGTTGAATTGATCACGGAGGACATACTAAATAAGGTCAATAACGTATATTTTGTATGACGATTAAAAAAAAAAAAATTAAGAAGAAAAAATCAAGGTGACCTTTCGATGATCCCGGGCAGCTAATACTCTAAGAAAAGATTCGATTCCCATTCATCGGGCTTCCCCCCTTGTAAATCCAGGACTTTCACGTGTGTCTCCTCGGCGTATGGCAGCCTAACTACACAACAATCGAGCGTGTACACTCGAGCCAAACACACTGGTTAATGGAATTACGTGTGTATCGGGTTAACCGTAACCGTATTACGCTCCCGTACACCTAGCTACCAACCGAACAATCGTTTACAAACTAATCGATACGATACATATACATACACACATATACAAAACGTGGCAGTCTCCACTTCTGTACAAGTTGGAGGCCACGGAATCGGTGGGGAATTAACGTTCAAACGTGTGTGTCCCCATTCAACCTTGGTCGCGAACAGTTTTTATATTCCAATAATCCTTAATGTCCAACTGAGCTAGCATAACTCGTACCGCTGAATTATTTACACACGTTGCTCAATAATGCCACTGCTATTGCTAAGAATACTCGAAGAATCGGAAAACACTGCGACACGACGACTAACGAGGACTTTGCGTTCAGGTCGAAGATTATTGTTCCGCGCGCTTTGCTTACGGATACAAATAGCTGTATCACGTTATTGGAGTACAAAACTCGCTGTAACTTTCAAAGAAGATCGAACAGAGCCACGTGTTCACATATGAACTTCTCTTCGTAAGTGGGTCCCAGATGTTAACGGACACCTTGTGCACGTACCCACGCATTTGCATATACAAGGTGATACAGAAATACATAGCAATACTGCAGGGAGTAAGTCTACAGGACTGAGATAAGTCAATAATGTCATGTGAACATATGTCCTATAGTATACCTTAATTTTCGAGTTATGGACGATTAAAGAAAACGTTCGAAGTGCCCACCCCGTGCCTCAACATACACTACTGCACGTCCGTAGCATTGAGTTCCGCCCACGCTCGAAAATACCACGTATTCTTCGAATAGTCGCAAATCTATTTGATGTCCTTTCTTGCATATCGTGCACATTATTCACTTGCGTTGAATGTACAATAGTTTTAAAAATAGCCCCAAAAGTAAAAATCTAATAGGTTGAGATCATGCACTTCGAACATTTTCTTTAATCATCCATAATTCAAAAACTAAGGTATATAGGACATATGTTCTCATGACGTTTTCCACTTATATTAGTGTGTAGATCTATCCCCTGAAGTATCGACACGCACTTCTGAATTTCACGGAACCGGTCGAATCGATACCGAGACGATCTCGCGTACGTACCTACGTTAATTTTCGTCCGATTTTCTCGTCTTACATAAATTATCATTCACTGCGTGACGCAATCATTTGACGCAGTGGCGAGAAAGATAGAGTGGAGCCCCGAGCCTCTCGAAAGCAGCGACGATTGTCTTTCTTCTTTCCTTCCTTCCCCCCTTCTTTTTACACGTTGCAAAAACGGTTATATCAAAAACCCCGCGTGGAGGGAGGGGGTGTGTGTACATGTGTGTTGCAATCCCTTTCTCTGGTTATGCAGTCGTGTTCCAATTCCTTCGTGGAGCCAGGCAAAAGTGTACAGGCCGAACGAAACGGATTGCCCATCGTTATCCTACTGACACACTTAAGTCGCGTACCTTGTACGGAGAGCACAGCCTCGGCCTTGGCCACCTTCGCGGAATATCCGATTCTGTCTCGCCCCGTTTCGGTCCGAAGAACAATCCTGGCGAGGAGGATCGGAGTGGGCCACGAAGAATATAATCGTGGTGCCGCGCCACGTGTTCCCCGGTGACGAGTAACACCGTGTGGTCCCTTTTCGGCCGATCGAAACACACGGAACCAGAAGTGATGGGGAGGAGAGGGGGGCAGGGTGGGAGGGCAAGGGCTTCCCGTAGGTCTCTGTATTTTTAAATACGCAACAGGACACTGCGGTATCCCCCTACGACGCACACGGAAGTCCCCAGCACGTTGTACCGCACCGTGCTAGCTGCTACGAGCATATGGTTTCGCGAGTGACGAACTAGCTATTGGTCCCGCTTGTCCGTACGACGCAAATCGTTGCACTTGCAGAAGAAACACAGAGAAAGAGAGAGACACATACGACGTATCCACGCGCTGGGTACGACGTACGACCCGTTGTCGCAGCCGATTACCGGATCACGCGGCGGCACACACACACATAAACGCACGCGACGTGTTAGCTCGACGTCGACCTGTTTTTCCACTGACGTTTCTTGTGAAATATGGTATAAATGTTCCGTCGTTGTCGTCGAAAAGTCGTTTCACGATGATGGCTCCCGTTCCACTTTCACTCGGGAGAGCACGTTACACACGTCCACGGGAAGATAGAACGATGTGTGTTCTTCGACGTGCACGTAACGAGACGTAAAACATATGTGCACACGATATACTGTATTATATATATGTATAAATACACACACACACGCACACACTGTGTGTGTGTGTGTAGAATAGATAGAGACACGGTGAGACGGGGCCCGCGATAACGAAACACGATGCACACCGGCCCGAGTCTCGGAGTCGACTGACGATCGCCCCCCCCACTACGAAACCGACCGAGTCACCCTTCACCGGCGGCTAACAGCTGATTTGGAAAACACTGAGAGACCCGCCCAGTGACGGCTCAACCGAACCGCTCGCCCGGGTCGTTGCGTAATACCGGCTGATCTTATTTCTCAGATTCTGAGGAGAATCGTGTGGAACATCAGCAGACACTGGTTGACAGAATAGAAATAAACGAAATACAGTGTTCTTTATATAATCTACGGCGCTTTTTCCGGTTAATTTGCTTTGGCTCCGGACTCAACTGGGATCTTCCCAATGTTTATGACGTATATCAAGTGTGTCGAACACGATAAGTTTTGAACAATCGTGTACAGTATATATACATGCGTAAGGTCCGTAATCTCTAAATGATTGAGTGACAGGGAATGAAAGCCCCACGAAGATATGGTGGGTAAAGCGATGTCATTATAAGGGGATCGACAAAGCTATAAGGGGGGAATATCGTATTTCGGTGTGTCTTGAGGTATCCTTAAATGAATAAAAATAGCTATGAAGAATCTAATAAATTTATTATATAATAATTACATCGTTCCACTTATGATCGTACTTTGCGTTACTACCATTTTACAAACAATTTTGATCGTGTTATGATAACGCACAGAAAGTTAGTCTTGCTGCGACGTGTTTGGAGTCGAATCCGTACATCCATGAAACCTGTTCCCCTACCATGTGTTGTTACTTAAGTGGCTAGCTAGATAATGTTGGTTTGCGTTACGAGGATAAGGAGAGTATCGCTGTTGGGCAACATTGAAGAGAGTTCGAAATACTACAGTGAAGGCATGTGCCTTCGAGGAACATGAGCCTCGTTTTAGGATTTATATTTACGTACAGCGAAGGCCAAGAAAAATTCAAAATTTGTATTTCTACATATAAATTGGAGTATAAAATCTATATATTCTAATTGTATATTGGATTATGAATATCGTCTTCAAACGAATTTGTCTTCTTGAAAGAACTATGTTAATAAAGTAACTAAAAGGCTCCATGATGTAATGCCAAATACCCAAAGTGCAAATATCTCCAAGTGTCTAAATGGGTGGGTAAATGAAATGTCATTGAAATACATCGATAGGGCCCATGTCATCCGTGTGTTATAACAACCCAGTGATTACTATAAATATTCATGGACAAAGAAACTTATAGATCGTGGCTATAATGCGGGATAGTATGTATAGTGAATACCCCAGTTGGTGGACAATTTCCGTACTTGAATTGCAACGGAAGATAAATATCGATCGTCGATAAATGGAATGTCGATTCGATCGATGAGACCGCACTTCGTTGATACATATTTAATTGTGCGCATACGTACAGCATGCGGCAATGATTCTTGCCCTGCGGTCGGATCATACGAAGCTCGATATATGTATTTTAAATGATAATGTAAATACTATTCCTATTTAATATGTAGGTACAATTGCTTGCACGTTATCGTTGTTGTTACAGAAAATCTCGTAAATTGGATAGCATGTTAATTAAATTAAAATCGACCTCTTACGATGTAACTCCAATTTGAACAGCGATAGCTGTTTTTCGACTGAAAATCTATTAAGACGGTTGCAAATACCATTTCCTTGAACTGTCGTAAATACTTCATAACTATTACGCAATTATCCTGATATACTTCTTTTAGGAGCGTACTGGAGGCGATATTCGGAGTATCTTTGTGACCACTTTTCGTGTTTCCGTTGACTTTGTCGAAACTTACTTCCTGTTTCCTTTTTCTATTCAGTCCGACGTTACGAGAATTCAGTACTAACCAGAAACATTATGTTAACTTTTTACTATGTTATGTCGAGAGTGTAAATTTTCGAAATCAGTTGATACACAGACACGAAAATCAATATTTGTAATATAATTTGGTCAACAGGAAAATGAAAAATTCAATGTAACTGCTTTCAAGTCATCAATAACACTATGCTTTGGTATAAAGTACTAAAGAATGACTACATGGTTCACAAAATGTGACCAATGTGTAAAGTGCATTACACAGATCTAATTATAAAGGTCAACTGATTTATTTTAAAATGTCCTATAGCAGTTAACACAAGGTATAAACAATTCACTACCACAACCACATGGTTATTCGCTTAAAAGGCCACCTTCTGCTCGTGAGCCACTAAATTTAGAAGTTCATGCATACATGTTGTTTCTGTTCTTTGGAAAGCTTGGGTATAAATTCCTTGTTTAATCTAAAAAAAGAAAATAAGGAGACTCTATACTACTGTACAATTGTCAAAATACTTTGAACAAATGTTATACTTTTAGCATCTTCAAATGCTATTGACACCTTATGCTACAATCTCTTTACTTAAAGAAGGAGTACAAAATAGAACAAAAGACAGAGACAAACACATGAAGTATTTTGTGTCAACGTTAAGTCAGCCATAACGTGTGGAAATGTTTTCAAAATAACCTGATACGCATATCATTGTATTGCATAATCTTCAATCATAATTCTAATACAAGAATTTCTCTAGAGATAAATGTACTGTTATCTCAATGGGTACTAATATCTATAACAATTACCTTAATTTATAAAAAAAATGAGTAAATTAAACAGTCAAATCTTATAATGGTAGAAACTTCGTTCTGCCTTAAAATCAGACAGGACATATTTGTGGTTAAAAGAATAACATACTACAGTTAGGCAAGCTTGTAAAATACTAGACAACAGATGCTATGTACTTACAATAAGAATAATCTACTAAGTCGGAAATAAAAAACTGTAAGAAATAAGAAACAATAAAAAAAAATGAACTTTCGCGTGGGTGCAGAAAACTCTCGCAAATGAACCGCACGATGTGTCACGCACCGGTGTGATAAAATCTTGTAGACAGGTAGAAGCCAAGTAGATTTTAAGTCGTGTATTCTCAGTAGTTTACTGTCCACTAATAATAACTTGCCAAGCTTAAGAAATAAGTGGTGACGTCGTAAAAACAACTGTATTTTCGTTACCTAAATAGTGGCTGGACTTCTACTCCCATCGAGGAAAAAATTTTTTTTTCTTGTAAAATTTCCCTTGTCTGATAGAAAATGTAACATTTTGTTGATTGTAGACTAGGTACCTATCTACAAACTTTCATCGAAATCGCGTGGTCCATTTGTCAAAAGCTATCAAATGATCTAACTACGTAGCGTTATTGCAAAACAAAAAAATATTTTATCAATCATAACGGAAATCGATTCCGTGTTATCGAAATGAAAGATAAACAATTATCTCTGGTACGAATCGCGTTGAAACGTGTGTGGAACATATAATGCAACATACCAAATGTCAAGACATGGGTGACCGTCTGTTCCGTACTGGTATTCCCAAGGATTTCAGAGGGTGGGGGTGGCGGTGGAAGTGGCGGCTGCATGGCGTTCTCCATTCCCCCGTTTTATTCGTAAGAACTTGGATGTCACTCGCGATGTAATTCGATCTTTTTTAAGAGCAACACATCTCGCGAAACACACGGCTCGATGAACCCTACGTTCCGTGGTGATACGCTACGCTCGGCCGTACGATGGACACGAGCGACAAGATCTCGTTGACGCACGATCGACGGAAGAAATCGTGTATTGTCATGCACGTCAAGACACAGGTTCGTCTGAACGTCACGGGAACTGACAATTGATCCGAGTGGTTTACGTTGACATCGCGTTTTCACATGATTACCACGAATTTCGTTCCGTCCGTGTTGACGGACAACGAAGAAACACGCACGTTTTGACACCGCGCAACCGCACCGCGCAACGTACGACACACCGACTGCCTTTGGCTGATGCGTCAGACGGGTCGAGCGATTATACCGACTGTTGCAACACAGCATAGGCAGTGCATATGTAAACCGTCTATGGCTGGGCGTTGTTTGAATCGAAATTTATTCGAATAAATTCTTATTGGGATAGACTTTGAATAATTTTTAACTCGAGCAAAAGTTGAACGAAAAATTTGTTCGAATAAATGTAAGAAATCAAATAATGGAATACAAACAGTTTTATTATTAATACCCGAGTGGCTATGTATGTACATATCTCGAGAAGCACTTTCCTTACCTCGTAATCCTGTCTTCGATTCGTAGATACAAGGCGGCAGCACCGATTAGCATTCAAATTGCAAATAATGAATAAAATCTTATTCGAATGAGCCGTCGAATAATGTCACAGATTTGTTATGATATTAATATTGTATATAAATCCTGAAATGTTATTCGTCATTCGAAATAAGATTTACCCGATTCTGCGCAACAACGAGATGATTTTGTTTCGTTGCTATAACGAAAAATCTTAATCATCTTTTATTATTAAATGCGATCCTTTCAGAGGAATACATGTTGAATATCTTCGCCCCAAAATGTTGATCGCAATTTAAGGCGAAGAGTGGATCACGATGTTGTTCGAAATAAATAAAATTCATTAAAAGTAAACAGTGACTTTATTTGTAATAACAAGTTTGTAACAATAGTAAGGTGTTGATAAAAGTCATTGTCTAAGCCAGCGTCAATAGATTTATAGTAATTCTTAATAGCCTGAGTTCTCTGTCGCTGAATAATTAAATCATTACCATACTGCTTAAGATGTACTTAAACGTTCTCGATAGATCGTATTCTCTTCTGTGTGAACGGAATAAGGTCCGTATGATAAGAATTATAATTATGTATTTTCTTCTTATTCGCGCTTAAAAAATTAGAAACTTGCTAGATATAATATTTAAAGACCCAAGTACGTAAGTATTTCGTTGTATCGTAAATGATCGGCAGGAATAAACTAATAAATGTCTTAGCACAAGTGATGAGATTCATTGTATTCTCGTGAGTGATTAGTTTCTTTTGTGTGAATTCCAATGGGGGAGACTCAGACATTTTAGGTCAAATGCTTCCCACCACTTTTACTACGGCTTGGTTTATACTGATAATCATTCGTATCATGTAATTGAAACAATTGAGTAGAAATACGAAACTCAACATTTCTTTTAAAATGTTCTCCGAACTTTTACCATTTTGGACGAAATACTGGTATTATGTATTGATCGGTGTTGTCTCTTGTAGTTTTTTAAAAGTATTCTACGATATCTCGAAGAAGAGTGCCACATTTATAAAAAATGATAAATATAGTACAAAATTAGTGGATAATACTATGGAGCAGATAGAAGGTAACACCCAACGTTATTGCCACCAGTCTTGAATTTGTAAAGCTGGAATTACTGAAAGCTATACGTGATTTAGAATACAAAATCAATTCAATATTATGTCAAATCCATTTCATTTTATCGTATATAGTAGTAGATAATCCCAATAATTATTTATTCAGAAGGTATGTTAACCTAATTAAAGAAATTCTTTTAAAATAATATCTTTTAGACATTGGCGAAGAAACATTAGAAGATAGCGAGGAACCTGCACTACCAAAAGACTTAAAACATATTCCATGTGTATATGCGAAACCCTCAGAAGTAGAGATACTTCATAGAGCTTCTGAGTTTTATAAAACTGTAGCAGCTAGAAGAACTATAAGATTTTTCAGTCCAGACCCTGTACCAAAAGAAGTCATACATGACATAATAAAAGCTGCAGGTACAATATTATGTAATTACATTCACAAAACTCTTTATACATCTGTATCTATTTTAGGCACTGCGCCTAGTGGTGCACACACAGAACCATGGACATTCGTAGTGGTATCAAATCAAAAGATGAAAGAGCAAATACGGTGTATTATTGAAAAAGAGGAAGAAATAAATTACAAACAAAGAATGGGAGTGAAATGGACGACAGATCTGCTTCCGCTTAGAACTGATTGGATTAAAGAGTACTTGACTATTGCTCCTTATTTGATACTTGTGTTTAAACAAGCATACGGACTTCTACCGAATGGAAAAAGAAAAGTTCATTACTACAATGAAATAAGCACATCCATCGCGTGTGGTATTCTCATTACCGCTATACAAGTATTAACATTATAATACTATAACTTCTTATACTGTGTACCTATGCATAATATGGATCTTAATACATGAACTTTAAAACTAGTATGCAGGTTTGGTAACTCTGACTTCTACTCCTTTAAATTGTGGACCTGCCATCCGCAACCTTCTTGGACGTCCTCAGAATGAAAAGCTTGTTGTACTACTGCCAGTCGGATATCCAACAAAGGATGCTACTGTGCCTGCCCTCCAACGTAAACCTCTATCTGATATTTTAGTAGAAATTGAGTGACACACATGTAATAACAAAGTTTGTTTAATACTCCATTGGAATATTAGCTGATTTGTGGAACAATATAAAATGAGTACACATAATCGTAAATTTATGCTAATTCTATTCTTTTTATAAAAAAAAAAACATATTTTCTTGAGTATTGTTTGTTACTTATGAATATCTTACATTACACTTTCGCAAATATATATTATTCATTACAATTATAGAATATAGTTCTCCTTGGTCATGACATGACTTCCAATCTTACAAAGTTATTCTAAAATATTCGAAAGGGAAGCTAATCCCTGAAATATAGCACCCAAAGAAGTTCTATCATTATTTTATTATGTATTATCTTTCTGCACTTAGAAAATTTTAATGGCACACAATAAGACTGTCTAAAGTTAATGATTTAGTTCATGTAAACTAATGTTTATTCAAATTTGCATACAGTGTGTTAAAAAATAAGCAGTATAAAATGTAAATTCACCACGTTTAATCAAATTGAACTCAAAATGTTTATAGACCAACTCTCGTGACATCTAACACACAATTCCATGTCATTAAGTGACCTTAAAATTACTAAATTAAAAAAAAACGTGAAAACAATTACATCAATGAATACCAAATATCACCACAGTATCTTAAATTAAGTACATTCGATATATAAAATATAAAAATACTGAACTAACAATAAAGGGAATATAGAATATAAATTTCTGCAGTACTGCAAGTTTTGTATGTCATAGCTATACTGCTACTAATGGCTGTGTCATTAAATGTAAAAGCTTTAGTATCATGATACGTACAGATAAATAGACAGTGTCCTATTTATCACTATTTATGAAACAGATACTATTAATATCATGTCTTCCTAGAATATCAATTTTTTCATATTTTTGCTTCTTTCATAAAACTTGATTTGGGCTAAGTCAATAGCGAGGAGCTAAGAGTTTATGAAAATTTGAGATCTCGAAATTCGTTTGAATGTAAGCAATCTTGAAACAGTAAAAAGCAACCGAACTTCGAATGTCAATGGCTAAAAGAAAAATTTGGCCTAGAACTAGGAGAGTATATCATTATATTTTCAATTCTCAAACTAACTCTAGAATTTCTACGATAGTAATATCTCTATAGATATTACGTGTCTGTCTAAAAACGAATAAAAAATATATTTTTTTCACATTTCAATGAAAATTGCGATCATACAACCGTAATCCATTGCCGGAGTCTTGGTATTAAGGGTACTACTAACAGTTTCCATGAACTTTTTAACAATGACCTTAAAGAGACTGTTCACCTGTCTTGCTTTTCATTTCCATCGAGATATTAAGACAGGACCATTAACGGTACACTTTTATACAACTATGGGTAAACGCTAGTTCGTTAAAATTATAATACGCAATTATTTATACTTTTAGTTTTCTGAGATCACCAGTGCCTGAGATAATCTAACGCAGCATATACTAGGAATACTTCGTAACGTTTCGTGTCTTATTAACTTCAACTTAAAATAACGAAAAGAAAATATAAAAAGGAAAGGATTATTAAAATCGTTTAATGCTGCCACAACTTTGTAACGAACGTTCCTTGCCAACGAGAAATATTCCATCGACAAATCGGAAGTATCACCCGCGTCTCTACGTTAATACTATAAAAGGAAAGTGAGCTTTCTGAATACTCTCCTAATTCGGGAACGGCCGGCTGCACCACAGCAAATACGTAAAAATCCGTGACTTATCTACGAGACAGAGACTTTTAATCACGGCGATGAAATTCTGCTATGCACAGACGGCAAGACCAGGAGCCCTCGGGAGGAGATGCAAGAGGTGGAGACAGACAATACATGTGGTATCCACGATCACAGTCGTCACAGAACAGCAGCTGATCCTAGTTTAGTTCGCGAAACAATTAATTAGCTTCCAACAACGTGGCCTAAAGCGTGTAGATTGTCGCGATCGGTTCTTAATGTACTTTATTGCTTTATCTTTTCTCGGACAAGAGTTTAATATCTTGGTTCCCGCTTAGTAAAATATATGAGAAACTCGCGGTAATATTGTAATCAATGGTAGGAGCTTAAACCGGAAAACCTCTATACTTAACAATAGCTCGCCGATAAGCGTAATTTCAGTACCAATTGAGGTAAAGTGTCTCACGTACAACTTGCTTCAACTAATTTGGCCCCCTTAATAATAAATAAATAAAAAAAATAATAATTATTCTGGGTGTGCTTCTGAATCGTGGCGGGGGGGACTCTTCAGCGACCCTGCGGAACCATATAACTTCGTTCCAAATGTAATAATGATATTAACAAATAAATAATACGGAAGTTAATAAAAAAAATGAAAGGATAAAAAATACTTAAGTAAATCCAAATTGTTGGAGCAACGGTACGTGAGACGTTTTGTTCTTCTGTAATTGGGTGATCCCGAAAAATAATGGTAAATACTCACATCATTGTCAGAGGTGCCACAAATGGAACAGCATTTGCATTCGATACACTGCCACCTGTACTTGCGAACAGAAACGATCATGTTCGCTGTGAATTGCAAACAAGTCGGATGCCCTATAACAAGAACGTACGCAGGTCATGGAACAAGCATATGGGGACGGAGCAGGATAGTATCTTTGGACGAGTAGAAAGGTGCTAGGACATTTATCTTGTGCCGAAGAACAGTGAACTCCAAGCTATCTCGTTTCTATTATTTTTTTTCGTCAAATTTACTATTTTTTTTTTTCGCTCGTATCAAAGTGACTCGCTTTCTGAATTAAAACGGTCATTCGTTTGGTCTTTTACTTGTTTTTTTCTTTTCAAACGCGTGCGATCAGGATTGATATTATGCATATTATGACTTTCACCCTTCCTCAGCACTAAAAACGTCCGGAATAATGATAACGTTTTGTTATGTTTCCGCACAGAATGCTTTATTTCATGATATCTGCGATTCTTTTGATGTCACCTCTTGAACATATTGTTATTTTATTTGGAATAGTAAGGTGGTAAAGTAATAGCGGTGCGTACCTTGGAATAGTTCACGTTCTTTCTTGCGCAGCACAATATAAACGTCGCGGACCAGCACACTCTCTCTCTCTCTCTATTTTAATCACACACGTGTTCATCTTTCACACATCCCGTTCACCCTCTTCATCAATCTCTCTCTTTCATCCCCTCATTTCTCCTACACATACACACAACTCATAACGTATCACATTTGATATATATATATATATAATATATATATAATATATATATTTATATATAACTAGCGTTACTTAAATACTAGATTTGTAAGCCTCATGGGTATTGCTTAATTAAAAATTGCCTAATAACAAGTCTTCGATTTTATATAACAAGGAGGAACTATTTGCATGCTTTCGTATTTTTTTCTCCTTTCTTTTCTTCTTTCTCTCGCGCTGCCCTCTTTCTTTCTCTCTCTCTCGCTTTTTGATTTTCTATACCATGTGAGTTTTCCTTACGGGTAATTATACGAGTATCGAGATATTACTCTGTCGCTACCGGGTGTGTTAAATTATAAAGAGTTATGCGGTAATAACACGAAACATTATTTCTTTCTCTTGTCGTAAAAAGAGAGGGGGGAGAGGGAGAGAGAGAGAGAGAGAGAACATAAAAAAGCAAATCGAAACGACGACTGAGGGGTACAGAATTAAAATGTAACACTAAAGGACCATATAGAAAACTGTCGGAACTGAAATAAAAATCGTCTATATCATCGCGTCACTTGTTACACGTTGGTGGGGGGGGGGGGGGAGGGGGTCGTAAAGGCAATACAACGAGGGGGAAAATTATCGAGTACGTACGAGTTACAACATCTCGTATCCATAAATCTATGATAATACGTTAACGGTTAGCAATAGAAGGAAAAAAAAAAGATGATCGGAGCAAACCGAGAAGCGAACGCGAACGTACCCCACGGAGTGAAAACAATACGATCGTTCCCTGCTACAATGCCACCAAACTCGTAAGGTATCGTTTACAAGCATTAAAAACGCTCGAATGCGCGGTTAACTCTCGTTTCCATTCTATTCGAACGATATCTTGTACGAGTATCAAAGCTTGTACAAAACTAAGCTATTGTCGATTCATCGACTAAAACGGAAGATACAAGATTATTACATCCGTCTTCCTCGACTCGGAGTCGATATCGTGGCAAACTCGAATGAAACACAATCGAAAAGAACGTCCTTCTACCGTACTCCTACAGGCTGGTCCAAAAGTCACTAGACCATTTAAAAATAGAATAACTCTTTTATGTATTAAAAATTCACATTTATGCTTTTATAAACAATAAATATACTTCTTGGAAATTATTTGTAATTAGTTTTGTAGATTTCAAATGGCCGTCATTTTGTTCTTGACAGTGACGGTGTCTTCCTAAAAAGTTATTATATTTTAAAATGGTCTAGTGAGTTTTTGGCCACCCTGTACATTGTGTGCGCGTTCCTCGCTGATCGGTTTTATATTTCTCACGTAGAGAAAATTCTCCCGTTCTCCTCTCTCTCCCTCTCTCACTTTCCCTCCCTGATCTTTCCACGTCTTGTTCCATTAAATATGCAATAAATATTATGCCGTCGTTATTCGATCAGACGATCACCAAGTAGCAAAAATTACGAACACGCTATAAATGCGACACGACGAAAACGATTAATGCCCAGAACGAAACGGAAGGTTTTAAGAGCAGCAGGTTCGGTGGAATGTGCGTAAACAGAATAACTGGATGGAAACGAACACGCGGCGAATTAATGCTTTCATCGGAATTTCAAATGAACCCCACGATCATTCGTCGAGGAACGTCGGAACACCGTACGCCGGAGAGTCGAGTCGTTTGCCGGGATGCGTTGGATTGCTGCTCGAGTTTATTGTAATAAAAAACATAATTTTCCCCGTGTTGTGAAGCCGAAAATTGGAAAATCCTTAATTACAGCGATGGCCCGTCTTAAGTTATCGTTCGTAAATCATAGTACGGAAATGTTTCGATCAATAATGGAACCGGTTTCGTTGAAATTCTCATTCACCGCGATGATGTTTCCGGTGATGTAAATGCATGGTAAGCAACGATACCATCGACACATTTTGAAAACACACACACACGGTAACATGTTAAGGACTGAGTATATCAAAGGTTTCGAAAAACGAAATTTCATTTTCCAGAATTTAGTAAAAATTTAACGTTATCTCTAAAATCAGTTGTGAAAAAAGTTAAATACTTTTTTGTTAAATGCAAGTAGGTAATACTCCTAGCAGCAACCCAATATTTTACGTTAATTTTCTTTTTTTTTAGAAGCTGCAGGATTTGTGCGAAAGATCGTATCTCACGTAAAGGGATGCCTCGATCGAGAACTCGTTCATCCACCCCGGTGTTCCGTTGTTACAGAAGACGCAGTTTACGAAAAAATATTTGTGCCTCGATCGCGAGCGTAATATGTCCCTTAAATGCAACACGTAACGGAGAAGAGAACGATGGAAGTGTGAATTACGACGAACCTGTACCGTACTGCAAAAACCGAGTCTCACTTTGCAACGAGTATCCGAACGGTAATACTTTTAGCTAGCGTTATATGTGCTGCGCTCTTAGGTGTATTGCAGATCAGTAAATAGAACGCAAGCAAGAAAGAAAATATTTACATGATTCTAGAAACGTAGAAATATAAAAAAAAAAAAAAACAAAACATGGTTCTTTCCCGCCCTACTATATATAAATATGTTGCTCTCGTTAAAACGATTCACGACTGTGCTGAATAATATAATTATAAAGTCTATATCGTATCGTTTTTGTTTAAGCTCTCTTAAAACTTCTCGATTATAGAACGATTACTTCGCGGCAAGCATCTTTCTCTTTTTCGTTTCTTTTCTTCCTTTTCTCTCCTTTCCACATTGTCTTTTTTTTTTTTGTTTTGATTTGATTTTGCAACACAACAACGTAAGAACGCGATTACACTGTAGTCAAACAGAGAATACAAACACATCTTCTTCAATATGTGCTCTAGTGATACTGTGCAACAGGAATTTCATTTTTTTTTTTTTGCGTTTAGAAAATTTACCCGGAATCTCGTGCACGTTTCTTTCCGTTCCTTCAGAATATTCATCTAACTTCGTAAATAGATAGATTGTTTATGTCGACGACGTTCGTTTCGTGTCTTGTTTCGAATGTCCGTAACGAGATTCGTGTTTCCGTGTTGAATTTGTTCTCTTTTCTTTCTTTTTTTTTTTGTACATTACTCTCTTTTTGCCCCGTAAAAATTTGTCCCCTTAAAAACTAATCACGGAATTACAATAAATCACAGTTGAGCCGTGCAGCAGCAAAGGAATTATCGAAAATTCCTATCGCTCAGATGCGACAAGTTGCACCATTGACAAACTGATGTTTTTGCTTTTTCGTGCCTTGACTAGTGTATGTAAAGCTCGTAACCATATCATTTTCTCGTCTCTCGCCTGAACCGTGCAGATCCCCTAATTATTGCACACATGAATTACCCATAACGATGGTTTCGAACGTATGTCACACAGCAACTAGGCTTATCGTCGCTATTCAACCCAAAAATAGTATTTCTTTCCTCGTTCTCGTTTTACTTATCTCCCCCTTTCCTCTTTTCGTTCCATCACGATACGTCGCGGTCGGTATGAAAAATATCTCGATGCGTTACGACGACGCCGAATCGATAACAATTCAGAAACGGAACGATCGTAGCCTCGGGCGTTCGGAACACGTGTATACACCGTTAAACGTGCCCCAACGACGAACAGTTCAACGACAACAAATCGTTAATAATAAATCACCCGTAATCTCGAGGGAACAACGAACGGGTGGGTGCCGATTGTTTCGATTCCTTACCGTATGAACACGAGCCGCGGATCGTAAAGGAGACACAGGAGTGACAAACAAAAAGCTTCTACTCTACCGACCATGTATACGAGGAGGACGGTAAATTGCAAAGATTTCCCGTATTTTCTCCTGTTTCCTGGGGGAGAGGGACTGAAGTAAGTATATACGCCAACTCGAGTGAGACAATTGTTCCAAAAGAAAATCATAGAATCTGGAAAACACAATCATTAATATTTTGCTTGTTGATCATGTTGCTGACGATTCGTTTATTTCAACAAAAGAACTCCACGTGGAGGAGTTAAAAAATTAACAGATAAGAAGAGAGGGGTCAAGCGAGCAAGAAAATGCAATTAACTGGATATGGAAGAGCAATGGATAAATATGTTCTGATTAAACGGATCAAAACTTGAGACTCATTCCTGGGAAGGCAACATCTTCGTCGGTTTCAATCGGGAAAGTATAGCAATACCTCTTTACTAGACCGCCTTCTGGAATTTCTCCAAACTGGTACTATGCATGCATTAGCAAAATGGAGAGAGGGTCTAGTGTCTTGATAAATCCTGTGCATATAATACATGGAAAATCTACAATGATTAAACTGAATAAACGATAAGATACGTTTTATACATGGAAGCAATTACAATTTTAGAAAGACAATCACCTAACACGGAAATGGTGGAATAGCAGGGGATATTGAAAACGGCGATACGGCCCTCTACGTATGTTAACCAATTCATCGGGAAAACAATCCACTAACTATCCTCTAACACTAATTGAACGAATCTCCGAAAATAAGGACATTAGCACAGGATCCGTCAAAGAATGCAATTCTGTGGGAGAAAGTTCTAGCAAATACACGTCAGTAGGTACACGTTTCCTTATAAAGTTATTGTTAAATAATTTTATGTACGATACATTTTACCTGGAAGGTTAAGATATCCAGAAACGTATATCCGTTACACATAGAAATTTCCGAAAAACAACACAATAAGGAAGCCCACTCATCTACTTGAACTTTATTCCAGAGTCCCATTCTCGACAACAAGCACGACCAACAACTGGTTGCTCACTCGTCCAAGAGCACGAGCCTTGTGATGGGTTAATCTGTAAATATCTCCTATGGATCAAACTCACTATTAAACTACGTCAGTCGAACGTGCCTGCGCCTTCGGATCTCGAGCTAATGTACCCTCCTATTCGGAGGCATATTATGGAATACAACGCGCAAAGGATGGAAGAAGTGAATCGTGGTACTTACATCAGTCCCAATACAGCGACAAACAAAAGTAAACGAGCACAGAGAGCAGTGATTTCCAAATTGTGGGAAACCATGTCCATCGAATTCGTACAGAGGTTGTCCCCGTATACATGGCCGGCGATACACATACAGACCACACCGGAAGTAAGGAAGCAATCCCTCCGACTCGGAGAATTCGAGTCGACGAACGAGACACGCGGATTACCCGATTATATATCGGCGGATATACACACACCACCCTGCATTAATTGTGATTCGTTCTTCGTGTATACTTGCGCTTGATCTTTTCCTCTGGCTTACCTGAGCGACCGCAATCACTGCACGAGACCAACTCCTCGGAGCCGCCGGTCTTTTTATTTTCCCTAGCGTCGCCCAGACAGAAGTCGCAGTACGGGGAGGGTTGCGCGGACTTGCCAGCTTTTTTTTCGTTAGTCCCGGGGGTAGGTGGGCCCTCCGTTCTCACCGAGGAGGGCGAGGGCACAGCGGTCCCAGGGGACGATACAGCCGGCAGGTGTTCCTCCTTCGTCGATGGTATCGTTGGCGATGAGGGCGCGGTCGTCGTCTGAGCAGCAGGTATTGGTGGTTGTTGTTGCTGTGGTTGCGGCTGCTGCTGTTGCTGCTGGGACGGCTGTTGCGGTTGTGCCTGCTGCGCCGCCGGTTGCTGGGACGGCTGGGAGGACTGCGGCTGCGGCTGCGTGGACGCTCCCGCAGCAGACGCGGTAGGTGCTGCGGGAGAGGGGCTCGAAGTACTCGATGAGCTTGCATTCTGACGACCCCGACGTGTACCACCTGATCACAAACCGACCACATACCCAGTTGCGCTTTGCGTCACAAGCTATTGACCATGCACACTGGCTTAGAGACAATGAATTTTAGAGTTCAATACTGTGACGATGCCCAGCAATAATCGATTCGGTTATATCTCGAGGCAGGAAACGGAGACCGCCAACCTCGACATTCTTCGACAGTTTCTATAGCGTTTAAGAATGTTACGATTGCATAGAGATTATACTTATTGGATCGTTTAACCTTCACAAACTTGGTTCCCCGCGAAACGGACACACCTATCATGAATCTCAGCGGGGTAGGTAATACCATCCCGGTAGCCAATTGATTCTGTAACTACAGAAAATGAAACAGGTTAAAGAATTTCTAGGTGATGTCGAAGAATTTATCGAGGAGGTGATCACTTACCCGTATTCGCAAGATTCTAGGCCTAACCGGAATCGATTATTCGAAACGTCACAGTTTTTTGTTTTTTTTTTTTACAAAAAAGAAAGAAACTGGCACAACAATCAGGAAAGAAAAGTCAAATAATATGTATATATATAAATGTATATGTATATAACTATATGTAGAATCGTAACAAGGTGCACAAATTACGTCAATCGATGCATTCCATCACCAAGAGCAATTCCAACGATACAACGTCGATGTATCCGTTCCAAGATCAGACAGGACAGCGGCGCAAACGCGAGAACACTACTTTTGCGGCACTACGAAGAACAATTTTCGGCATATGGGTATCTTTAGTGAAGCTGCAGGCGCTCATCGAGAGAAACAAACGAAGCCAAAATCGCTCTAGGATGTTCAAAGCGTAAAAAAAAGAACGAGCAAACGGAAAAAAAAAGATGCTGCCAACGCCTTTAGAGTACACATTTTTTAAAAATAATCAGATCAAACTCGTCATGCTGCAAAAAGGATATTGAATAACCATTATCAAAAAATACACACACATACCAAACACTCGGAAGAGGCTGCGCCCAAGAACTCTAGCGTTCGAAATTGCTCGAACGGGATCACGCCTCTTGTGAACATACGATAAAACACTCTCAAGACGCGATTGCAGAAGCATGCTATTGCAAAACATTCGAAATAATTGCCGCGTTTCTCCTTTCGTCGAAATCAGTCTTATATAAGTATGTATCGAAAAAAAATAAAGATTGAAATTTAGAGCACAAGATATCTTCTGGGTATAGGTAGTACACACACACTAATATAACAGAACCGTATCATACTGGCTTAATAATGCTTTCTCCGTATGATACTCGCAGTATAAAAGTTGTGCAATAGAATCTAATAGATAGAAAAGGAACACGGACAAAGTGAACACAAAATATCACGCTACGTTTATTTGCAATGCATGCATTTGCAACACATTTAAAGAAAATATACTTAGTTCCATCAAGTTTTGGAGAAAAATGGTCTGGATGAACACAGTTGCATGAATGGAAGTGTCGGAACAATGATGAGGATACCAGGTGAAAATAGGGCGGAATAACTGGAAAATCGACGGTTGCGACGGGCATAAAGGAACGTGAGAAAACTGAGCTGAGTTTGGCTCCAACCTGGCTGGTTCGAAGCAGCGGTGTCTGCAACGCTCCTAGGTTCAACTTCGGCAGGACTGGGACTTAGTTCCTTAGCAGGATCACCGGAGGAAGTAGAGTGGGAATGACCGTAATGGTAGACCAGACCAGGTCTGGTTTTATACCGTGCGCTGCATACTGCAAAAGTGCAAATACTGTTTTCCCACAAACCATCCAATGCAACGTCCATGATGAGAGAAATCTTGGTTGACGAGTTCGTTGGACGATTGGGAGGGTGTAGCCCGTCTAACCGCCATGTCAAAACTAAATGTCCCGTGAAATCTCGTATAATGTTTCGTCGAAAGCGCAAACAAGTCTGCTTTCATACACGCCAAATGCTAAACGTCTACTGGATCTACTTTGAAGAACATGGCGGTTAAAGGATTCCAGGAGAGAAGCTTATGGGTCGAGGACAGCATTTGCACACCTTCCGTACCAGTACATATCCCTATCCACCTACGAATCTATATGTGGACAAGCAGTGAAGGAGTTCCAGCCCAAGAAGCAAAACTAATACGATGCAAGGCTTGATGCTTGTATACTCCTACAGAATGAGCTCGCTACAGTGTGAGCCAGTACATTCTTGCTCTGTTATTGGCAGGTAGTATATGTCCGAAGATATTTGGCCGATCTTGCAAGCCTGATCGTGAACCGATTGTGATATGTAAGTATTACGTTTAGAATCAAGGCCTACTAGTCGTGACCAAATACCTTTAGATTTTCTGCTAATCTAACAGGAGTGGTTTCAAGAAGTAAACAGATTGCAGGCACATTCGAGTTAATTTTTTTTTACAGACTTCTTGTCGGAAAATGTACGATCAAATTAGTAATGACTATTATACTCCTTCAAGGTTTGAGCAAACGCGAATCTATCTATTTCTGTGAGTAGAATTTTACGTATTGTAGCAAGTGAAGTACTGCGCGACTAAACACAGGGAACAGTTCTCTCGGATGTAATACAATAAGCGAATAACGGTACACGAGAATTTAATCTATGTAAGAATGTAATTATCGTCGTGTAAAACGATACAGTATACAATTTTATAAGACCTAATTAACGTTTACACGCACTGCATACTCTTTTTGCGCGCAACTTTTGGAGTACTGAAATACGCGTGATTAATCTTATCCTTTCATTCAGAACCATGTCATGTCTATTCATACCTCAATAAATAGGAAAAAAGAAATGGAGCACAAGGTTTGACACAAACACAAATTATATGACAAGGATTGGAGTATCCTATAATGTACTGCAATTCATTAACTTGAAGGAAAACAGCAGTCAATACAGATACTGATCAATTTTACTGAGCAGAGAGTATTAAGTCAATATGAAATTACTATTACGTCTAGAGGACACCTTTCCCCGTTATAAAGTTCATTACGAGTTCAGTCACCATCCCCAGTGTAAAATTATGCGGTAACCAAGACTAGTCTTCAATAATTTATTTCGTGCTTTCATATTATTTTATATTATATAGTAACCGTTACGTATCTCGTGAAATAATACGTAGGCATCATAAAAATATAGTTATTTAATGAAATTAACAAATCTTCTAACGCAATGCACTTGTTCACTTATTCGAAATAACAACTGATAGAACTAATAATAATATTCATAGTGAAACTAGTAACAGGAAGTGGTCATTTGTAGTTGTATCTATGATTAAACTTACGGTCACAAACGAATGGCTTATCAGTGTCAACAGCGTCATAGTTGCTTTTTTTGCGCCCACGTCCCCCACCCTATTTAATAAATGTTTATAACAAACTTTAGTCAAAGAACTAAACTGAAAAATATGCAAATTAATCCTCGGAAGGTGGTCGTGTCTACGACTACGCAACCAGCAATACCTGGGTCCACCTATGCTACACTAACTGAGGAAGAAGGCAAAGCTTTTGAAAACTGGGATCAACATAGACCCAGGCACCGCCGTCCGAGACTTAAATCAAATGTTTCGTATTATTTCTGTTCTTGTATAATTTTCAAATATTCTTATAAAATACATTAGTTACCTTTGTACGTTTGGTCCCTGGACTATCTGTGGAAGGTGGGTGATTTCGTGCAGGATGATGACCACCTCCACGAGGTTTTCTTCGTTTCCTTTTACTGCTGTAACTTTCTTCATAATCATAGTCACTTTCAGGATCAGGTTCCTCGTATGTGTCCATATCTAACATGTCCTGTTCATCATAGTACCAAGCATCTTTACTGTGTTCCTCTGTAACAAGTTATTATTACATTAAATATAATGTATACAACTTTATTTGTTAACATACATATATAAACAATAAATCTACCTACCTTTAAGAGCAACAGATTCTTTGCTATCATCATTTACATGTGTTATAGTTTCTACACCTTCTACACCATCTTCTGGATCTCCCCGTGGACCTCTCTTTGGATGCAAATAATGCATTAAATACTGGCGCCGTTTTTTCCTCCATCTTTTGCTAGGATATGTATATATTTGACCGTGTAACAAGCCTGGCAATCTTTCTCTTGCCGACATAAACAGTGCTGAATGATTTTGTGCTACACCTGTAATTTCACGCTAATATTAACTATCGATTTTTAGACAATTGATTGTTTACAGAAGCGTTCACAACAATAAATTTCAGTCGACAGCTCAACAGTGTGTTAACACATGAACCACAAACTTGCCTGGTACGAATAGCAAAAAGTTACTGTTGATGTGCAAACCAAAAAGATATGCTAATTACAGTATTATACAACATAACGATCACACCCTACGAAGGTGCTGTACAAGAATCCTAATAAAGGATACCTGTCTGTGAATCGAGGAAAGGCATACGTAGCCGTCGTTCCCTGCATAATCGGCTATTATAAGTGGAAGCATTTTCAATGGATTCCCTGTACGCGGTGTCATTGAGGTAGCTGCAAAAAATCGATAGTAGCTATGTCAATGCTCTAAGCCTAATGAGTAAAAATTTACAAAATATCGTGACTCCAACACGTACCTCTCAATTTTACACAAATTACTTTCGTTTATAACTTGAATAATACCATGGGAAGCTGGTGAAATTGTAATGGCTGTCATTTTATAACAACCAAACAGTACACGTCCAACTCCTGCTTACCGCTCACTCGTCTTCCCGGAAAAGATCAGAAAACCGACGCATGCGTACCTTATCGGACAAAGCATGCCCGGCAACGAATATGTATTCTCTATTAGTATGTATTTCAGTAAGGAAAAGAATATTTGATCCTATTTAATTATAAATTAAATGGCGTACTTTACGAACTGATTAAATATATTATAACGTTACGATATGTAAAATAAGAAATGTTAAAACAGACAATTATACAACCGTTACTGGCGTTGCCGTTTGCGCAAGCGCGCGAAATTGAATTTAACACTAATTAAATTTGTTAAAACTTGTTTATTCGTCTATGAAAACTGACTGTTATGTAAATTAGTAATGCAGTCGTGTAAGAGTAAATTATTTTGCCAATTTGGAACGAATCGAAGGCTATTTCATCAGAACATCCTGTTTTATTGTAACGGTTGCTAGACAAAATTCAGAAGGCAAACATTTCTGTTCGCGCAATTGTAGTAGGTATAATTTGTAACAACAGTTTATTCTGAAAGGATATTAAACGCAGATACAGGCAACATGCATATTACCAGTATCTGCAATAAATTATGGAGCACAGCCGTTCAGATGAACATTTCAAGTTACAATATACATTCAATGTTTCTATTACAAAGAGATGGACGTAATTCATGGAAGTAGCAATTACAGATAAGCCTTTTGAAAAAAATGTTTAGGAAAAAAATGTAAAATACACTATGTCTACTATGCAGCATTTTTATATTCCATTATTGTATAATGAAATACAACACATCTGTATATATAAATGCATAATTTTATAAACTGCAATGTAAAAATGATTTCTGAGCTCGTATCTCTATTTTTTATTGTATAGCAAATTCCTCAAAAAGGGATTAAATGCAAAATGTTACATAAAAGAGCTACCCTACTTTTTTTTTATGATTTCATTAGACACAGGATTTCCGTAGCGTGACATTATTATTTTAATGGTTCGTGTGCATTATTTTAATATATTGGCAAAATGTTATTTTATATTTGATCGGTTTTGTGCTATAACTAGAAACGTCGGAATTATTGCCTACAAAATAAATAAATATTTCCTTTGTTTGGAGAATTTGTCTAAAACTTTTCCTCACAATTTTTATCCTTTCTTTCTTTGAATAATTTGAATTTTTGAATTAAATCGGTTACGGCGACTTCTCCATGTACCACATTGTCCCTGGTTCTAACATTAACCGTGCCAGCTTTCACTTCTTTTTCCCCGACAACTAAAAACACATTTTCGTATAAGCTACATATTCTGTTGTTTTGTTACATAATATATCAAATTTATTATGCTTTTCATTACCAAGGATGAAGTTGAACTGTGCAAGTTGGGCGTTTCGTACTTTTTTATTCAAAGTATCACTTGCATCTGTATCAACTTCCACCATGAATCCAGCATCCCAAAGTTTATCTTTTACTTGGAAGGCATACTCATCAAATTGAGAAGCTACTGGAATGACCATTGCTTGTCGCGGAGATAACCAGAATGGCCATTTTCCAGCATAGGATTCAGTTAAAATTGCAATCATTCTTTCTACAGAGCCTAAAATAGCTCTGTGTATGATTACAGGTCTTGTTTTCTCTCCAGTTTCGCTGAAATTTCACGATGTTTAATCATTAGTTTAAACTTGATTTCGAAATAATACAATATTTAATCTCTCTTCACTTACTTAACATAAGACAAATTAAATCTAATTGGTAACTGGAAGTCCAACTGAATGGTTGCACATTGGTGTGGTCTCTTCAATGCATCCATAATTGTGATATCAATTTTTGGACCATAAAATGCCCCATCTTCGGGATTAAGTGTCCATGGTTCTCCAAATGCATCTAAACTTTCTGCCAACGCTTTTTCGGCCTGATCCCACATAGCTAAGTCACCTAAATATTTTTCAGGTCTCGTAGACAAACATAAATTGAATGTGAAGCCAAAAACGGAATATACGTGGCGTAAGAAATCCAATGCACCGATCATTTCATCTTTAATTTGATCTGCTGAACAAAATATATGCGCATCATCCTGTTGGAAACGCCTGACTCGGGTCAATCCAGTTAATGCGCCAGATAATTCATTTCTATGTAACACGCCAAAATCAGCCATTCTTAACGGCAATTCACGCCAAGATCTGTTACGAACGTCGAAGATCAAGCAATGACCAGGACAATTCATTGGTTTAAGTGCAAAAGTTTCTTTTTCAACATCAAAGGAAAACATGTGCTCAGCATAATGCATCCAGTGCCCAGACGTTTGCCATAATTTACTGTTATAAATATTAGGTGTAACAACTTCTTGAAAACCCCTCTTTCTGTATTCAGAACGAATGAACTCAACCAAAGTGTTATAAATATGTGCCCCGCGTGGTTGAAAGAAACATGATCCTGGAGAAAGTTCATGAAAGAAATATAGTTCCTGTTCTCTTCCTACTTTTCTATGATCTCGTTTAGCAGCTTCTTCTTGAAACTTCTCCCATTCTTTCAGCTGTTTTGTATCTGGAAAACTGATACCGTAAACTCTCTGTAGAGATTCTGCATTAGCATTTCCTTCCCAATAAGTGGAAGAATTTTTCGTGACTTTAATAGCTTTCACTTTTCCAGTGTGTCTAATATGCGGTCCTCTACATAAATCAATCAATGGCCCACACCTGTATACTGTAGTGGTAGGCGTATTTATTTTTTCATTGATAATACGAACTTTAAATTCATTGTATTTAAACATCTCCAAAAGATCTTCCTTTGTCATTTCTAATCTCTCAAACGACTGTTTCTCTTTAACTATAGTTTTGTAAAGACTCTCCAAGAATGGAAAGTCTAGATTTGATATTCCTTTATCCCTTAAATACATATCATAATAGAATCCATTCTCAATAGGTGGACCATAGCATAAACAACCACCATATATTCTTTCCATAGCTTCACCCAAAATATGTGCACTAGAATGCCAAAACACTTGTTGACCATCTGGATGGTCAAATTTAAGAAGTTCAAGTTTGCAATCAGACTCCAAGGGTCTATCCAAATCCCACAGTTCATTATTAACTTTTGCAATAACAGTATTATCAGCTAGACCCTGACTAATGTTCCTTGCAATTTCATATGGTGTTGTGCGCCAAGATTGACCAATAACTTCTTTTCCATCAGGAAGAGTTATTTTAATATCAGTAACTGGCTTTGTAGCTAACTGTGCTTCATAATCTGCTTTCAGTTTATCCCATAATGCAATACGGTCCTAAAAATATGTGTTATCGTTCAGAAAAAAAAAGAATAAATAATAAACATGAAATTTGTTTTTTCCTAACTAATTCACATATTATTTAATACAAACAGCATGATATACCTGTATGTAATTAGGCCAAGGATTTAATTCCGAAACTGTTTTTTCATCAATAATAGTATTCTTCTTTTTTTTCGGTTTCGCCTAAATTTGAAAGAAAAAAAAACCGCATATTAAAAATTTCCACGACATTCCTGTTCTTATACAATGCTAAGTTAACACATTAAACGATGTGATAACATTAATCAGAAACAAAATGTTCAGATTACATCAGATTATTGATTCTGCCAGTATAGAGCGGTTATTTTTATAGCATAAGTTAAATCATATGATTTTATAACATTTTTTCAACAGACAGATAAACAAAAAACTTTGTCATAAGATATTGTGAAAAAGTGTACGAGTGACAATACACTAAATATATAACCAACCCAAGAAGCATGTGGCCGCTTAGAAACATTATACAAGTTTCTAGAACTGCAAATACGAAAATTCGCCATCATATTTAGAATGTAAAAATAAAAATGATAAAAGTTGTATCAAATTAAAACCGTTTTCGTGCCTTTTCTTCCTTCAAATTCAAGTTTTGTACGTTATTCACCACGTCGTCACACATGCTGTCGACCATATTGAAGCCTAGGACTTACTGCCAAGTGCCATCATACTGCTATGCTGTAATACTTATCTATAGTACCACTCTTGCCCGTTCATCGATGCACTATAGTAATTTGTAATGGAAAACAGGGAAATTTAACATAGTTTTATCATTTATTGCTTCTTTTTATTAAAAAATAATAATTCGCTAAAAAAAATATTCAGGAAAAATTATTTATCATATAAATTACATTATAATGTTTAGCATATACTACAGGGTGTAGAGCTAATAACGAACTAATTAATTTCTGCTGTAGATGAAGTCATTAATTTTTAAAACAGAATTAATGAAAATCATTACTGTATAAAAAAATAGAACTTTTAATCCATTTAGTTTTACACTCTGTACAATGTAAACTCATAATGCTTTCATTTATAAATATTCTTCACTTGTCTTCTAAAACCTCGAGGGAACAATATGTCATTTTCTTAAAAATGTATACGTTCGTGGCGTATTATATGACTTCGGTGATGAAATCTTTTTCCACAGGCACGACAGACATACGGCCTTTCATTTGTATGAATTCTATTATGTATTTTTAAGTCATACTTTTTAAAAAACGATTTACCACAATGAGAACACACATGATTCCTCTGTTTTAGGTGATCACGTTTTACATGTTCCTATAGGAACAAAAATTTGTTTAGGAACAAATTTAAAAATATCCTCAAGAGTTAGTATACTTACATTTACTTGTGAGGAAGTATTGTAAATTTTCTGACACATATCGCATGCAAACTTCTGTGGACCATCTGGTCTATGGTTACTAGCAATGTGTTTATTTAATGTTGACTTCCAAGCAAAGGACATGTTACATTCTTTACAGTGAAACTTCTGCTGATCTGCAAAATGTGTGCCTATGTGTTGTTTGTAGTTGTAACTGGTTGAAAATGATTTCTCACATACTGTGCATTGAAATTTTAATAAATATGCTTTCGAATTCTTTGAATCTTCTTGTGGACCCTCTTTTTTATCATTATTGATAGTATTCTCAACTTGCACCTGTCTTTCATCTTCATTAACAATTTGATTATTATTTGTATTAACTTCACAGTGTGTATCTTCATTTAGAGGAGTTAAAAGAATCTGTTCACTGTCATTAATTGCGTCATTCTTTTTATTTTCTTGCATAGAATCAATTTGATTGAAACTTTGAAATTGTAAAAGTTGGTCACCCTCTTTACATTCCAAAAGTTCTGAATTTTGATTTTCAATTTCTGCATTTTCCACAAACTCAAGAAATCTCTCCGAGCTATCATCGTAATTTAATCTTCCAAAGACTTCAAAATTTGTTTCAACGTATTTATCGAAATCAGTCTGTGAATCCAACAAAATCTGATTTGGAACAAAATGTTTTTCTTCGCCTTGTAACTCATATTGTGTATAATTCAGGTGATTTTCTATATCATCTCTTATATTCTGTTCGCGTTGAATGTCTTCATTAACGTTTTTATCATTTAAACATGTATTTGTTGTATTCTCAGAAATGTTTGTACTTTCATCTTTATTCTCAGAAGTTTTTACGAGCTGTATGTTTGGTAATTTTTCTACTAAATTGTTAATTAGAAATTCATAAAATTGTTCCCCTGTTTCCATCTGTACTAAACGTAACATTGGTTCTTCCTGATTTGTAGTATTATTTACATCGTCCGAATCTTCTTCAACTTTTTCATTTTGTACTGAATTTATTTCTTGATTATTTTGAATATTCAAATCAAGCTTACCATGCTCGTTAATAGGTGACTCCGATAAATCTATTTTTTGGAACATATCGGTAACGTTTACAGAAAAATTCGTCAGAGTGTTATAATTCGACACTACCTCTGACTTCTGTACATCTGATTCAAATGTTTGTGCACATGACAAATACTCATGACTATTCAAGTATTTGGTGCTCAGTCTGTTTTTCAAAACAGATTCATTCATTTGGCACACATACAATATATTTTGAGTTGCTTCATTAGCAGGTACTTGTTTCTCAGAAACATTCAACTGATCAATTAATGGGATTTTTTCATTTGTGTCACATAAATGCTCTTGTGAAATATGATTCTTAGTATTTTCAATATTCTCTAGATTGATTTTCTTCAACTGTACACAAAAGCAAACTAAATGTAAAAATTCAATTCATTTTAAAATCATGGAATTATAATTACTAGATTACTTACCTGTTCCGATGTGATATAAATGATTGTTTCCAATGGTAATGTCCGTTTTATATTTTCCTCATTTTCAAGGAAATCAAGATTATTATCAGGATTTTTATGCTCCTCGAGTTCTGAGTTTTTCTAAAAATTCTAAATGATAAAAACGATCATGGACAAAATTTCTACAAATATTATTCTTATAATCTTTACCATCTCATTATTCTTGCATTCCAAAATGTTTGCATTCTTTGAATGAGACTTCTCATGGTCTCTCAAATGCAAAATAAGACTATAACTTTCACCACATGTTTTACAATAGTGCTGTCTCTTAACAGCTTTATACTGAACAGGTGCATTACCTTCAACAGACTATTGTACATTGCCAATGAAATACACATTGGTATTTACAAATATTATACAATACAATGTTCTTTAATCACCTCATTCTTGTTTACTACATGGTCCTGGTTCTCGCTATTGATACTGACACAATTATCTTGTGCTTTATACGCAGTATTTTTCTTTAGCCTTTCATGAATACGTTTGTGCCTTGCAAGGGAACTGATTTGAGTAAAATGTTTACCACAAATACAGCAAGGATATGGTTTCACCCCTATAAATTTAATGTCAAACAATTTCTTTACTATACATTACACTTTATCTATGTAATTTTATATGTAAATAACATAATTACCAGCATGCATTCTACTATGCCTAATCAAATTGGATATGTGATTGAACTTTCTCCCACAAATTTCACAGATACAAATATTTGTGCCTAAATGAATGTTTAAATGTGTTCGTAGATCTGCTTTCCTAAAGAAACCTTTGCCACAGATTTCACAGAGCTGTGATTTTTCACCTAAATGTATACTTCTATAATGGTAATCATATTGAGAGGCTCTATCAAATGCTATATTACATTTTTGGCACTTGAAAGGTCTTGCCACATTTTCCTGTGAATTATCATGGTACTTTTCTTTGCTAAGATATTCTGGTTCTACTTGCAGTTCATTGTTTATATCCTTCTTTAAAAGCTGTATATGCTTTAACAAACCATCTTCAACATGATTATGTAAATGATCATAAAATTCTTTCTTATTTATAATTACAAGGTCACAGGTTGGACAAACAAGATTCATAGATTGCATTTGAGTTGTATCATTTCTGTGGTTTTCTTGTAAATTTGTACAGATTGACATATTTGTATGTTTAAGCACACTTTTTTCTATAAGCAATTTTATTGACCTTGTGTACAATTAATACGAATAATGCAAATGCCTATGCAATATAACAAACTTTATCAATGTCATCTTATTTAGGATTTATTGACATTTCCTTTATATTTTCCATTTCAATCCGCAATATTAATTGAGCTTTATAAAGTAGAAATTATTTAAGTTGTTTTACGTCGTAGTAGACATGTCACATTAACTATCGTTAGTTTGACATAGTTTAAGTTCATTATAATTATTATAGTTAAGTTGATAGAAAATGTAATGTCCTGCTGATTTATGTTGTTACATATTTTAAGTTCATTTAGAAACAATGTGATACCGGACACGCATCATATTTTTACATGTCGAACTGCATATCGTACATACAACCAAAACAATACATAAAGCTGCGGAAAGTTCAATAGTGGGCCTTATTCTTACTTAAATAGTTTGTGTGGAACTATTTATGTACCTTGCATTTTTTTAATATGTTGAACTAACTTTGTTGATAGTTACTGAATTAATATTATGCATTAACAATCGTCTGATATGGAGTTTTTAAGTAATATTCCATTCTTTTCCATGTAATAGAAAAATTAGTCGAAACAACCCATGGCGACATCTAAGGAAAAAACTTAAGCTATTAGTCAATTAGTACTGCTTTCTTGATTTTAGATGGCTCTAATTGTTTAGTCCTGCTAGTAGTAATTTACTAGAAGCTTGAGAATTTTTGTTATCTATAACTCTATGCTTTTTCTATTATATATAAAAGAATTAAATATTAATTGAAAACTTTACATCCGATAATTGCGAATGCATCATATTACTCCAGTAGTTGTCAACAAATAATCTGATATCATTACAATAATACAAAGTTTACATACTATTGTAGTAGGGAATTCGCATTCTTTGGTTTTACGTTGGGAACATTTAATCATTCGGTCGGTTTAATTTTCAAAGTTCATTTTCAAAGTCAATTCTGGGCAAGTCACAGTTCAAACACAGTGTTAAGTGTGAAGCGGTGTTAATTGCTTTCTCGTTTTACTTGTGAAATTTCACGAGTTTTTGATTAAGGTAAATTTAATTCTAAAGCTCCGTACGATGTCAAATTAATACACAATCTGAAATAACCGTCTAGAACAATTTTTATTGTTGAAAAACATCCGTGTCCGTTATGTGTTTACGTCCAAATACACAATGCCCTTCATACTAATTAATTTACTAGTGTACTATAATTGATTTTATAGTGTACTGAAAGATCCAAGGAAGGAACACCAATAATGGGAAATTACGTTAATAAATTTTTTCTTCATGATACTGAGACTGTAAACGAAGAAACAAAAATACAATCACCTTCTACAGATGAGGAAACTATAGAAGAAACTACACACACACCTGTAATTCAAAAGAGATTACCTATTGATCCCAGATCAGTAACTAGTGGCATAGATAGAACACCAATTGAAGGAACTTATGTAAGATAATATTGCAAATAAATTTTTATGGTTTTGTATATTGCACTGGTAAATGCATAAAATCATATCGATAGGTCAATTCCACACCTGTTGGGATAAACAGAAATATGTTTATTTACAGGCAAAAAGATATTTAGAAACAGACCTGGATAAAATAATACCACCTTTGACACCAAGGAAATGTGTGCCAAAAGTAGAAAATGAAAACTTATATTTGCATGTGGTAAATTTTCTAAATCTATTTTGTAAGAAAGAGTTAATACCTCTCTAATCAAGAAGTATTTGTAAATTTAAGTAATTTATTTTAGGATAGTAGAAATGCAGAAACGAACAGGCAGTTAACACCAACAATAGATAAAGTAATCTATAAAAGGGTGTTTACACCAATAGAAAAAGAACGCTATAATGTTTTGGGACTTGATCCTAGGTCACCAGCTGCAGATTTTGATAGAACACCAATATTAATACCAAAATCCATTGCTCTACTAAAAGCAAGGGTCCAAGAAAGTTTGCACAGACGTGGTAGTTATAACACAGACGTGCTTACTCCGAAATTTTCATACTGTGAAACTTCATCTGAGTTCAGTATCCCTGAAATACAAGCTTTGCCAGATTTAGCTATGTGCAAAATAAGATCATTAAATTTGGTCACTGATGAGTTTGATAATAAATTAAATAAATCTGACTCATCTTGTTCCAGTGATTCATCTATGACTGATACAAATTCAGAAATTGGTGAGGATATTACTTTTATTGTATCTTTTCAGTTCAATTCTAGTAGAATTGGCACTAATATAAATGATACAATAGGAGAAAAGCAATTGGAGAGTGAGGATGCAGGTACAACTTCAGATCACGATACCTACAACAATGTACACATTACAAAAGATGTACAGCATAATGGGAACCATGGTAGTGATAGTGATGCAATAAAAATATGGAAATTTTCATTAATACAGGATAAGCCTAAATCAGAATTAGCTGAATCACATGATGTGCAAGATATTGAAGATAAAATGTCACAATTGCCAAAGGAAGAAGTAATTATAGCATTTGATGATGATAGTACTGCGAAAGATACATTATCACTGAAATTGGCTAAATGTGATATCAATAAGAAGAAGACAGATGTAACTGCAAAAAGAAGGAAAGTCTTCAAATCAGAAACCAAAACTGTATTGGATGAAAAGAAAATGTTCAATTCTGATAATAAATATAGGAATGAACCTACAAAGGTACATAAATATATTACTAATTGTATTTTTGAAAAATCATACAATTATTCTTGCTTTCAGATTCGAACACCTCTTGGAAATTGTTCAAATAATGCACAGATGCAAAAAAACTTAGCAACAAACTCTCCACAACAGATATTCAAAAGTAAGGGTATAAAGACTAAAATGTTACAAGAAAATACACCACCGCACAAAAAACATATAGCAAGATCTAAGGTAAATGGCGTACAGTGGGATCCAGACTCAACTGTTATTATTTAATTATTTTTAGAATTATTCGTTCATGATAGAGTTTATATGTAATTCATGTTTTTTATAGGAATTTTTTTAAGTACGGCAGATCTTCAAATTAATGTAAAAATAAATGATTATGTCTGTAAATGTAAATGTAAGTCCACTGGAATTAATGTATTTATTTTAACATAAGAATCGACTGTTTTCATTACAAAATACTTTTTTTTTTTAATTATTTCACTTTATTGCAATGATTTCTCCAAATTATTTACGTGCATTGCTGCACGTATCTGAGATTTGGCTTCTTGAATGGAAACTTGAAGGTCTTTGCTTGGTTGTATTAATTGTGACACACTAAAAAAAATATGTAATCGTAATAGCTGAATGAGATCATGAAAGTTATACATTAGATATATCATACCTTGGATCCTTTATTACAATTCTCTTCTTATCATTATCACTTTTCGAAATTAATTTAATAGTTATATTACTATCAACTTTTTTAGGATTACTAAAAACTTTTCTCTCAGAAGTATCCCACTTTACTATGGTGCTTGTGTTTACTATTTGGGGTCTTACTATTTTGAATTTTACATTATTATCAACAGATTGTCCTTTATAATTTCTTTTTTTGCCTCTTGCAGTATCAAACTTTGGTATTGTTTCTTTGAGGATAGCTTCACTTGGATGATACGGAGCTTGAGGTATGGCAGGTGCATTTGATTTACTATTTTGAGAACTGTATGAGGTTGAAGGTAAACTAGGTTCAGACACTGGCCTCGGGTCTATGTTTTGTGGAATACCATTATAAATAGAAGTCAATGTTTCTCCAGGGTATTGTTTAATTAAACGTTCCTTTGTCAGAGGTAAAGCTGGTGTTCTCTTTCTTCTGTGATACTGTTCTCTGAAATTTGTTATTGAAGACAATTTAAAATACAATTTAATATTTGACAGATATGTATTTATAGGTTTTTATAAAGAACTAGTTTCACAACATACTTGAGTACAAATTTGTCTGTACTCGGATTCAAAGCATCTTGCTGATTTTTCTTTATGCGTATAGTGACTTCTTTACTACGTTGAGTGAGTTTAGCTTCAGTTTCTGCTACAGATTCCAGTTCAGGTACATAAAATATATGTAGCGAGCCCCCATAAAAATTTTTACCATCAATAAAACGCTTTGCTATTCTGTATGACAACATTATTTAAAGATATAGGATACAATAACATGTTTTTTAATAAACATTAAATTAGATGCCAATATTAAAATGCAAGAAATTATAGACCTTGCACTTTGTATACGACCATATTGTATGTAATATGCATCTGTAAATTCTTCTGTAGGATAATCAGGTACTACATGAATTTTTCTTACATCTCCATAAGGTTTAACTAGCTTCTTTATCTCTTCACCTAATTGGAGCTTTGGTACTCCACATATCATCAAATGCTTCGATTCATCATTTATTGTATAAACCTGTTACACAGAGCTAGTGTGTCAAGGAAATATTGTAAAATGCAAAAATAAACTGTTTAGATCATATTATAAACTGCCATTAGACAACTGCAAAAGTCTAGATAAAGTCAATGTTTTAGATCAGAATATTTATAGACGTAGCAACAGTCAAAATTGCTTATTAAGACTAAAAAATTATAAAAGTGCTTAAGACAAAGGTAAAATTGTTATTTCATATTTAATAGGATACAAGTCCACAATGCTACCTTCACGGATGTCAACTTTTTCCCTTGTCTATAAGGTGGTCTTGTATGACAAAGTTTCTGTTGCAGATGGTGAGGAAGTTTTGTTATCTTGGATTTATCACTCATGATTTATAATTAAAATAATAGCAACATGGAGATACGTAACTCCTGGTACATATTACACTTCATGTACTATTTCTTTATGTATCAGACAACCAATTTTCTGAAATATTTTGAGGTCTTTAATCATCTGATTTGTGCTGTCTGATGTTTGACTATTAACAATGAATATTTGTTTATATCATTACAAATATTTCCTTTCTGCACTAAAGAATACCTCAATAAACACGAGATGAAAGAATTTTAAGTAACTTCGCATTTGCTTTCAGAGAGACACGAAGTTCGGATCAATTTCAGTGACTTAACAGGTGTTTTTTCTTAATAAAAAAATATCTTGTCTTCGTTGTTATAACAGTGGTTGGGTACAGTATAGGTGACATCTGTATAAAGATTTATTTTAAATCATGTATACATGTGTATACCTTTTGAAATAATAAATCAGAGAGGAACGAAGAATCTTGTATATAAGTGAAACGCAAAACTTCTAGCTACTTCTAGCATGGTGAATCTTAAAAATCCCTATTGCCTTTCAATCTGTTCTACATTTGTTCTTTAAAAACACATTAATTCATTATATTTCTGATAATCTATGTATGCAATGATTATTTCTAATGAATAATATTGATTTAAAAACGTGTATCGTAATAATTCCCTAAAACCACCGACGGAAGTGGAAACGTATAAAACGGATGTCATCGTCCAGACGAGTAATGGCGTTTATAGCGGACACACAATTTCCTTACTGTTTGCCCGTTGCGTTTAAATTCTCATATTAGAAGTAGAACGTTCTGGTTATCGGTACTATTGTCAAGTAACGTTTTCATTAATCTTTATATTTCGATTATCGTTTCAAAAACGTTTTCACATTTGGTGTGAATAAGTGGTTGTGTACATTTCAAGGGTTTTACAGTGGAACAGCATCAGAGAAAATTTGTTCGCAATTAATGAGCAGGTTGTTTATTCAGTTTTTGTAAATGTGTTTCACTATTCATTGCAAGAAATTCTGAATTTCTAGAAAATTTATGTCCGTCGAATTGCTTTTCCTTTTTTAAGAATCTACAGTCTAACCTTCGCTAGCGTTCTAATTTCGGTGGAAGCAGGTATCACTAATCGTTTACGAGTTGCGAATACGTAATTGTATGATACTAAATCAATTAAAGAGAACAATTTTTGAAACTTGCTTTCATTCAGGTTAAATAGAGTGTAGAGTATTTTCATCAATAGGAAGTCAATATTTTACTTTCACATATTGTGAAAGTGCATTTTCTGTCTTCTTGTGTTTGGATGTGTAGATCCACATTCGAATGCAACGTTTTTCTATTAAAGCAACGACTGTACAATTGAAATTAACATTTCACTTTTTCTTTAATAAATTCATTCATGTTTACAAATATTTTAGTCTTCATTTAATTTATTTTTCACTCATTACTTGATCTGGAAATGTACTGCATGGCATATGTGAATTTGATACCAATAATTTGACGAATGTATTCATGAAATTAAGTACAGTTACTTAATAAAATGCTAATAAAATATGTATTTTATGTTTCTTTTTCCAGAATTAGTAAATGCAATGGATTCAGCATAGCAACATTAGACAATATTAAACAACGAATATGTTTGTCCCTTATTATCCCTTTAGATTATATTTCCTTTTGTATATTTAAATTATTTGTAATATCCTATAAATTATTTCATTATGTCTGCAAATGCTCAATTCGCAAATCCTCCACCAGCTATAAGTTTACCTAATATGTCAGTGCCACCACCTGCCACTCCAAATTTGTCAGCTCCGCCTCCTAATTTAACTACCATAAACACATCTGGAAGCTACCAACATCGGTACACTAATCACAGAGATGGGGCCCGTGGTTTCTTTAAGCCATTCAGGCCTTATCATGCTCCAAAAATTGTTGCTGCTGGCCAGGATAGTTTGCAAGATGAATTCGATGGGAAAAGACTTAGGAAATCTGTTATGAGAAAAACTGTTGATTATAATTCTGCTATCATAAAGAGCTTAGAGGTAGGATTCTTGATTTGCCTTATAAAATTATATCGAGTCAATAGCATATAGTACTAACATTATGAATCTTGTATTTATAGAATCGAGTATGGCAAAGGGACTATAGAGACAGACGTGCTCTTCAGCCGGATGTAATGTATTATCCTGACTTACTCCCACCACCCAGTTATGTTGACAATCCAATAAATGCAGTCACAACAAGATTCGTGAAGACAGCAACAAATAAAATGCGATGTCCTATCTTCTGTATGGCTTGGACACCAGAGGGTAGACGTTTAGTCACTGGTGCATCTAGTGGAGAGTTTACCCTCTGGAATGGCCTTACCTTTAATTTTGAAACTATTTTACAGGTACATTTTGTACTTAATTATGATTTATATTACATAATGTATAGTAAAATATTGTTTCAAACAGCATTCTTAAAATATTTATGCACTAGAATCATTAGAGCTGCTTATTGATCTGAGCATTTGCCCCCTAACGAGCACTGAATAAGCGCTGATTCGCTCGTGCGATCCTCGTTCGGAGCAAATACTCAAAGAAATATGTAGTATTAGGAACTTCGACATTTCCGAAGTATAAACGTAAAAAATAGTCCTTCTATAAAGGGTATGCATCTTTTGCAAATATATTAATAAGAATTTAATCTTTTCTGTGCAGGCACATGATAGTCCAGTGAGAACAATGGTGTGGTCGCACAATGAGAGCTGGATGGTTACAGGAGATCATGCAGGCTACGTCAAGTATTGGCAGAGCAACATGAACAATGTCAAGATGTTTCAGGCTCACAAAGAAGCGATTAGAGGACTCAGGTATACCATCCACCACACTAGTCCTTACGTCTCTTGCGCCACTGTTATCGATGATCCGTCCATCCTTGCTGTAGTTAAGATACTGGACATAACTCTCATTCTCTTCCTTTTCTGGTTTTATGACACTTCTGCTATGATAATAGTGATTCTTCTATGGGTACACAGGTGATTTCCAAAGTTTTTGATAGATAGCAGGTAAAGATTTTTGGGTATCAGGCGCGAGGGAAATATGCTAATAGTCAACTCCATGAAGAGTTCTATGATAAAAATGAATTTTTATACTACACAGTATCTTTATTCGCATTATTGAAGACCATTGTAAAAATGACTATTTTTATATATATATATATACATACATACATATATATGAAGTTTTATATCAGATATAACTTTTTAGAAATATATACTTCGAAGAGGGATATTTTATATAAATTAATAAAATGTGATATAATTACATTCAAAAACGATAAGTGATATACATCTACAAGTAGCTCAATAAATATATTGGTCCCTTTTGATTAAATTGAGTATGCGGTAGATTTTCAGTATTATGATAAATTTTTTTTAAATTCTCTGTATTTTCACGGATCATAATGATATTCAAATTTGACATGCAAGGATAGTGTAAACTTCTCTGTCAACTATGTTGTACGTGTGTTGATATGGAACATATCATTTGTACTCCTAGAGTCTTAGGGACCTAAGTTGATGTACAAAGTTCTCTAGGTGATGGTAGTAAGAACTTATTATTACTTTACATTGCTGTGCGTAAAAGGTGTAAAGAAGAAGGTACAATAAACCACTGGAAAATAAAATTAGGTCCTTATGGCTCTTGGTCCGAGGAGTTTATATAGTCAGATTGTTGGGTCAAGATGTGTAATTTACAATGACTAATAAACAAGAAAGAAATATATACAGCAATACCTAGTCGAGACTCCCATTGAACTATAATAAAAATAAATATCCTGTGTCCTTACATCGTCCACGTTTCAATAAAGTTGAATAAAGACATTGCAGTATTGCATGGCTCTGATAATAAAGTATTTTTTCTTCGATTTGTGTCACTTGTGCCCTTTTGCAGATGAGAGAGAGAGAGAGAGTAGCAGAGATATATAAAATAAAATTCATGTACACTTCGGACATTTTTTTTGTGCAATAAATGTTAAACTTTTAAAAAAATATTACTCTTGGTATATCACTCGGTGGTCATGTGGCATCAAAGAGAGATTATTCTAATTTCACTTCAATGAAACAGTTTGTTGCTTAACGGGCAATAAATTTTGTTTGAGTGCCAGATATGACTGTCGAAGATGGTTTTTTGTTTATTTACAATATTCACACATAGATCTTCCTTTTATTACTGATGTCTGTCTGTTCCTTAACGTGCACTTATCGCAGGTTCCACTGTGCTCATCACACAGAATATTGTGCATTTCTATAATTGATCCGGTAGTAACGTTTGTTTACACATTTCTTGTGTTACAAGTTGCGTTTTCCGTGTATAAATTACTTATAAACTTGTAGGAAAAATATTATAAAAAATTTATCAGTGGTCATAAAACAACAGTTTGTTATACATTCACCTTCTTAAAATTTTTTTCAAAACTGTAACCTTTCATGAATTCGTGAAATAATCTATATAAACTTTTACATAAACCTTTATTTTGGATTCAATAAGGATGCATGTGGAGATGTGAAAATGTATAAGTAAATTCCTTAGCAGGTAGCATGGAGATGAAGGCAAAATACAATATTCTCTACTTACTTCGTACATAGATGAACATTGCATGCGGTAATATTTATTTAATAAGCAGAATGACGAATCAGTAATAAATGTAAGCCATTATATACTTCGAGTTTAATTTGTAGTAACTATGTCCTGAAGTTGTGTTACAATAATGTCCGTAAGGTGTATCACATATCCTATTGAGTTCAATAAATATTTCACATGGTTTGCTACCTTCCACTTTAAACTTATTGCACTTGTAAACAGATTAATTTAAATAAAAGTTAATAAAGTTCAGTGTGCAGTCAATTTTTCATTGTGTTGTGTGATTCTCTTAGCACTCACTACTTTAAGTATTTGAATAACTTGTATCTGTATAAGACAATCGGATTAAGAGATGTGCTACACACCACATCTTATTATAACATTTATTTCATTGAATACCTTTCATTGGCAGAATTTACAAATAAAGATATTTTTCAGAAACATGTAATAGCATATTGTTTAAATATAACTCTTGTTTTTTGGGCGGGTAGTTTCAGTCCAACGGATCATAAACTGGCAACATGCAGTGATGATGGAACTGTCAGAATTTGGGACTTTCTTCGGTGTCATGAAGAACGAATTTTGAGGGGTATATATCATATTTTTTTTTTATGCTATAATTATGTTCGTCGATATAATCGGTGTTAAATAAGTTATCCTTATGGAGGTAGTGTAATTAGAGGCAGGAAAAAACGTTCATACAACACTTGTTTAGGTCATGGAGCTGATGTGAAGTGTGTACATTGGCATCCTCAAAAAAGTCTAGTCATCTCAGGAAGCAAAGATAACCAGCAACCGGTCAAACTATGGGACCCAAAGACTGGGCAGTCTCTTGCAACTTTACATGCGCACAAGTCGACTGTGATGGATGTTAAGTGGAATGAGAACGGAAATTGGTTGGTGACTGCATCGCGGGATCACTTGCTCAAGCTGTTCGACCTTAGGAACTTAAGCCAAGAAGTTCAAACGTTTCGTGGTCACAAGAAAGAAGCTTCCAGCGTCGCGTGGCATCCGAGTCATGAAGGCCTGTTCTGTAGTGGTGGCAGCGACGGAGCTATTTTATTCTGGCATGTTGGGTATGCTTCTGGATGCTTTTTTAGTTTACGACTTTGTGGTTTTTCTTAAATACTTCACACATTACAATTTATCTTTAGAGCGGATAAGGAAGTGGGTGCAATAGAACAAGCTCACGACAGTATAGTCTGGACATTAGCTTGGCATCCATTGGGACACATTCTCTGTTCCGGTAGTAACGATCACACTTCAAAGTTCTGGACACGAAACAGGCCTGGCGACTTGATGAGAGATAAATATAATCTCAACACATTACCTGCAGGATCCGCTGGAGTTGATGATCACGAAATAGGTAAGCAACAAATTATATCAGCGCTGGCCAATGTAAGTAAGCCAATTGTTCTTTCGCGCCGTGTGCCTTCGTAGAGACAAAGAGGCTCAGACTCTTGTCTCTGTTACTACGCTAAATTATGTAGCTCAAAGAAGTGTTACTATTATCCATTTTATGAATTTCATAGCTGACGAGGCAGCTGTAATTCCTGGTATGGGACCAGAAGACAGGATCAACGCCGACGGTGAACCAGAAGATAAAAGCGGTGGAATTCCTGGGTTGGACTTGGATCACGCTGTCGACGAAGGGAAAAAGTTTGCGAACAAAAAAGTTCCATACAGCAAACCAATCCCAAGGAATTTCCAAGCTCAATGGAATGAAATGGAGGCAGAAGATATGGAGCAAGTGGAGGCTTTGAATGCATTTGTGAATCAGTTAATTGAAACTACTCCAGGAGCAGTACCTCTGAATGATGTCACACCTAATGGTATTATATTATATGGAAAAATGATTCCCGTTGAACGTAAGTACTGTTTACCATTCACTCGTGTCGCAAAATATAGCAGCAGGTATATAACGTTGTGAATATTGCAGCTGGTTCCAAGTTAGCAGAGGCAATTAGTAAAGGAAATGACGCCATAAATAAATTAGTATTCTCTGGAGAGATAGAAGAGCTGCGCGATGTTGTTGGCCCGCCAGACAACGTGGACGAGGCCGAGGAATTTTTGCAGGATGACGGCGAAATAGATTATTCGAAAGTTCCCGACATCGAACTTCCTCCACCTTTACCTAGTTCTAAGTTCGCACAAAACCCGGAATTGCTTAAAGCCCTGAATCGCGGTGGGAAACGGAAATTCGACCAGCTGATCGGTTGGAGCGACGGTGGAGCTAGCGATCGAACGTCCAAGATTCATCAGCCAGTATTCGGCGGGGTGATGACGGAGGATTCACAATCCAGCGATACCGACTTAAGATACACTGGAAGCAAAACGAACCAACATTCGAACGAAAATAATTCTTTCCATACCGGACAAGATGAGGATCTCAGGAAACTTCCTCACGGTGATATGGCAAGAAATATGAATCGTGGTGACGAAGATTTACGATTTAACATATCCAGTGGACCCGGTAGGCCTAGTTCGCGTTCTGATTATGATGTCAGAAGTAATTATGCAGACAAAGACTTCAGGAGTTCGCATGGATTTCCCTTAAAGAAGCCTTTGGACAATGACATTTACGACGACAGAGATCGGGATGGTGGTTCGCGATGGGACGATGAAAAATCGATGAACGATGGCCCTCGGAAAGGGGACAGTAGTTTCTCTAGTAGTTTCGACAAACGCGATAATATGCCGATGGGTATGGGCCCCGGCATGAGTAATAATATGCCCCACTTAAGCAACAGCATATCTCACATGTCCAGTCATCACAATATGCAAAATATTAATCCGAATATGCCTCCTCCTATTCCAAGTTTAGTGTCACATTCAAATATGTCTCAGCATCCTATGCAGAATAAACCTTTACATCCTGGTATGCAAGGAATCGATGGTCCCATGCACATGATGCATCATCCCAATATGCACCCTGGTTTTGGTCCGAACGGACCACCCCCTGGAAACTTTGGTCCCAATTTCAGACCACCGAATGGCAATTTCGGTCCGAATCAACACTTCAGGCCCAGTCCGTTACCTCTGTTCGGATCGAATCCAGGACCATTCGGTAACAGTTTTCAAGGTTTACCGAACTTTAGAGGACCGAACTCTGGACCACCGAATTTCGACAGACCCGGCTTCGGTCCAGGTTTCCGGGGTCAGAATCCCGGCCAGAACGCACCAAATAATTTTAATACGAACTTTGGTAACTTCGGAAATAAGCTTGGACCTAATCGTGGCATGAATCGGGGTCCTAACGACAATAATATGGGCAGAAGTGGGTACAGCAACCGTGGTAGAGGACGTGATGGTGATCAATCGCGTGGTATCAGAGGAAGAGATAACTATTGAAACGAATGAAGTATCTTTATGGTGTTGTTGCCAGACTGCCGTTTGCACTGTTATGAACCAATGTTTTGTGCAGGTTGTACAGTTGTCGGTGAAGAACGGCGGTATTCTGTGAAAGCATCGCAGTGTAAGATGAGGACCGACGTTGGATACGGTGCGAGCCACTTTGCACTTTCTGTTAGGAAACTGAGCGTTGCGTGCTTGAATGAAAGTATATTTTTTTTTGGAGTAACTTTATTTGGGAGAGCTGATCTTTTCCGAAGAAGTGACTGATTATCCATTACTAGACGGCTAGATTTCTAAATACGAGATTCACCTCGTCGAAGTAAGCGCGATCTCTCCGCGTCTTATAACACTTTCGCGCAGAATATACGAATGTTTACGGGTCGTGCTAGACCGCAAGAATTGTAATATAATATATAACCGATGACACCAATATTATTTCAAAGAAAAAAACTGTTCACAAGCTGCCTTGCGAAAGAACTTTCTTGTTCCAATTTGAGAATTGATTGGTGCGCGAGGAAAACGAAGGAAGGAAAGAAGCATGTGGAGCATGTTGAACGTTTCATAATTGTTGCTGGTCGTCAAGAAACTGTGAACCAGAACAGTTTACCTATCAGTTATTAATAAAACGGAGTAAGATGCAGAATAATTTGAATTGAAGATCTGTCCCAGATTTAATTTATAGATGTTATACGATAGGTATAGGTTTAATTCGCTATATATATATAGTTCAGATGTAAGATGCATAAATATATATTTTAATTCTACTCTGAATATACCACCCCATACATCGAATTTAATTAAATATAATTTTTTTCAAATGCATTATGATTGTTAGGTATATGTTATATCATGCTTTGACATTTCGTTTGTATCAACTTCATTACTTCCGACGTTGCATGGTTGTGTTGTTTGGTAAAAGTTAACCTCGTGTTATGTTTCCTTGAATAAGATAAATTTGTACAAAATGGGTAAAAAGGAAAAGGCAGGAAGTGGAAACTTAGGAAAAGCATTAATTAGAAATCGTTTTGGTTCTACAAAACGTAAAAAACATGATGATATGACTATGGTAAGGTAATGACTTTGTCCATAACCTTTTACAGTCCGGTACATGTGGTAAAAACGTTTCATTATTTGGAAATTGTACATTCAAATAGATCCATACTATGTCGTTAAATGATGGTTACGACTGGGGACGTCTTAATCTTCAATCTGTTACGGAAGAAAGTTCTTTCCAAGAATTTCTATCGACTGCCGAGTTAGCGGGTACAGAGTTTCAGGCGGAGAAATTGAACATCAAGTTTGTTAATCCAAAAAGCGGAATCGGACTACTTTCGAAAGATGAGAAAGAAAAGATTTTGGAAACGCAACAGAAAAATAAAGCTTTGCTTAAAATACCAAGAAGGCCACAATGGGACAGCTCCACTACAGCTCAAGAATTACAAGCTAAAGAAAGAGAACATTTCTTAGAATGGAGACGTACTCTGTCCCTGCTTCAAGAAGCGGAAGGATTAATGTTAACACCTTATGAAAAGAATCTGGAGTTTTGGAGACAACTGTGGAGAGTAGTGGAACGCAGTGATGTTATTGTGCAAATTGTCGATGCACGGAATCCTTTGCTTTTTAGATGTGAGGATTTAGAGAGTTATGTCAAAGAGGTAAATCCTGAGAAGATGAATACAATATTGGTTAATAAGGCAGACTTCTTAACTGAGCAACAACGAAAGGAATGGGCAAAGTATTTTTCGGATATTAATGTAAGAGTTGCATTTTTTTCTGCTACATTAGCAGCTGAAAGGCAGAAGGTTCAAGAAACAATACAGGAAGAAAATTCGGAAAGTGAAGAAGGTAGTGAAGTAGAAACTGATACAGAGGATGAAGATGATGATGAATCATTGTACAATTCAGGAGCTTCCTCGGAAAGCATATATGAGAGTGCAGATGATAATATGGGGATTATAGATGACTCAGAATGTATAAATAAAAATTCTGAAGTAGAAAATGGAGAACACATAGAACCTAAGGACAACAAGTGTGATTTGCATGCACTGAAAACTTCAATAGAAGAAGTAAGTCAAGACAATGCAAGAATAGAAAACTCATCAGAGTTATTAACTAGGGATCAGTTAGTGTCATTTTTCAAAAGAATTTACAAAGGTAAAACATGTACTGAAGGCATTACAACAATTGGTTTGGTAGGATATCCAAATGTAGGTAAAAGTTCCACAATTAATGCTTTGTTGATGGACAAAAAAGTATCAGTATCTGCCACACCAGGCAAGACAAAACATTTTCAGACACTTTTCTTGGATACGGACCTATTGCTCTGTGATTGTCCTGGATTAGTAATGCCAAGTTTTATCTGCACTAAAGCGGAAATGATTTTAAACGGCATATTACCAATTGATCAAATGAGGGATCATGTTCCACCAATCACGTTATTGGGAACTTTAATACCAAGACATATTATGGAAGATCTCTATGGTATCATGTTACCTCTACCTATAGAAGGAGAAGATCCTGACCGTCCTCCAACAGCAGAAGAAATGTTAAATGCATATGGATGTATGTAAACGAATTTATTATATTACATATATTAAATGCAATAATTTCATATAAGACGGCATTTTTTGCTTTAGATAATAGAGGTTTTATGACGCAAAACGGACAACCGGACAATCCACGATCAGCACGTTATGTTTTAAAAGATTTTGTGAATGGTAAACTTTTATACTGCGTTGCACCACCGACAGTAGAGCAAGAGAAATTTCACATATTCCCCCCACAAAGAAGAACTATTCCTGTAAATAAACATTTGCCAGCTAGGACAATACGTGCGAGTAAAGGGAGTAAGACTAGCTCTGAAGATGTGGATAAAGTATTCTTCCAAAGCAATGTTTCAAGTGTACATACAAAAGGAATGATTGGAAAAATGCGTGGTACATGCCGGATCGGTTCTAGGTATGTAACATTATTGTATATTTATTATTCAATAAAGTCATTCGTGTATAATCATTGACAATAATCATTCATATATAATAGTAATGGAGCGTTTATACGAATGTCCTCGATAATATTCGACAATTATTGTAATTTTCAGCGATACAGGATCAGTAGTTAATTCCACTCAGAGCTTGTTACTCGAAGAAAAACCATGGAAAAAGATAAATAAACATTCAAATAAAAAGAAACGTGAGAAAACGAGAAGATTGTACGCTCATCTCGATCAACATTGATTCGGTGGACATATTAGTACTGTATCGTTTTTTGAACTATTTGAGTTGAAGGCCTTTTCGCTATATAACAGCGGTTCGTATCATGCAATATACAAATCTCTGAGTTTACAGGAATTATCAGAGATTCATATCGATCCTAAATACCACAAGTACATTCTAACGATAAAATACATACACATATAAGAATAATTTACTATTGTACTTATATGCGTATATATTATAAAATTAAAATATTTCATAACTTATGTCCGTCGCGTCTCGCTTTTCTATCCTCTCTGACAACTAGCGTTCGGACATCGCTGAACGAACGCGGCTGCGATCTTGCTTTTACATCTTGCCGACTGCAGGTGTAATGTAAACGCAAATAGCAGATCTCTGAAACATATCCCGTGGAAAGTAATGATTTATTAAATAGGAAGCACGGATCAAATTCCTACTTGTTTACAGTGGAATTCGTTTCACATAATCCGAGTCAGAAAATGTGGCGGTATGCTTTGTAAGAGATATTTTAGTTCCTTTCATAAGTTAAGTTGTTGACAAACACCAGGTTTCAGACATCTGATAGGGTTCTTAATAAAACAGCACAGTGTGTAGAATCGTTCTCGCAAACTTTGATTCAAATTCATGAAGCAGTTCGTCTATGTCATTGTCTAGATCTTCGCTACTGGCCAACTGTAACACCATAGTTTAGTTATTATGAAAGACATGTTATTACATCGTAGGAGTTTACAAAAAGAATTATCAATTTTAAGAGTACCACAGTGACTAATTCGCAAATGAGGAAGGATCCAACTGTAGCTTCTTCATGATTATCTTGGATATCAATATTAATTAGGTGCACTGGTTGATTGTCCTCCTGAGTCCTGGATTCCATACATTCAATCACTTGGTCGTATACCCGTTCTTCGCAAGTAATTAGAATATCAAATTTGTCCTTAGACAATTGAAATCGTTCTGGCTTGGGTTTGATTCTACGATTTCTTTCCAACATGTGCAATAACCCATTTTGTGTATAGCTAATATTACTGTTAAGGAACTCTAATTATTTTCGTTTATTCTATAGACTTATACTAGAACAACAGATATATTCATTTTTGATAGTTTATTATCATTACTATAAATGTAAATAAACAGAGAAGCGTATTTCATTAAAAGTAATAGTATTTTGTGCTTCTTGCCTGAAAAAGAAAAATAAATTGTTTATCAAATAGTTAGGATACTATTGCTTGTCTTTTGATAAAAGGTCATTGTAGATTTCATCATAAGAGGTTCCAAAGTCATAGATATTTGGGCGATCTGGAGCATTTCCAGGAAGTTTAACTTTATCCCCTGTTCCAAAGCTTTTTACATTGAAACCTTTCTTGCTAAAAAAAAGAATGAATTCAAAGTACAGAAAATCCAAACATAATGTCTGTGACATGACTGTCAGCAGGTTTAATTACCTCAAAAAGGCATGGGCTTCCATGCTTCGATTCATATTACTAGAACATATTACGGCCACGCTAATAGAATTCGGCGCCGGCATATTATTCGATTCGTCCACCAGTCAGAAACAAAAGTCGTGGTACTTAAAAAAGAAAATAATAAGGGCAATGTCACTTAACCTCAAGAATCGTTATGCTGTCTGTCACATCCGGTATATCTATTGACGTTACATAAAATGCGATACAGTTATGTATTTCGCTAAGATAATTAATTGGGGCTTGTATGCTCTTACGAATAAAAAATATTAGGGAACCTAATGAATGAAAAGTAATCCCTGCCCTCCACTTTATAGATTTTTCATAGTAATATTCGTAACCATTCGTAACGAAAAGCCTTTAAACAACATGCACCGAAATGAGAGCTCTTTCTTATATCGTGATATTCAATGGTATAAAATGTATTTTGAAAAATTCAAGAACTATCCCCAAATTGCAATTAAGTACATTTGGTAGTGGTATCAGATTGTTGGCTGAATTTCATTGAATTGACATTGTACATAAATACTTGTAGGTTTTAGCATTTCTAGATAATATTATATATTTTAATACATAATTATAATAGCGATAAAAAAACAGATGCCATCTACGACAAAAAGCCCAAGCTACTAGCAAATTGGTACCATATTCATGTCGTCAGGTGGCGTTACAAGGTACTGGAGGCCACGTACTCCAATATAGACGAGATTACTCGGTGCTTTTGGCCACAAGCACAGACGAGATATAAGAATTATTTATTTAATCTTATTCATATCTCATCTGTGCCACAAGAGTGTGGCGACATAATTTCACACTGAATTGGTAACGTTTGGTATTGACACTGAAATGTTACGGGGATTCTGGAGCCCTCGAAGCAGGGGAGAGAACATTACATTGCATGTTAGGTCTATTCTATATTTCGTCTGCGCTTCAGTACAAAATTATGTATTAATGAAAATGCTAAAAGTTGTAATGGATATCATGGAATTCGAGCTCAGCTAACCAAATTTTCACAGTACTGCCAAGTTTAAGTTTTCTTTATTTTCTCAATGGAGAAATTAAAATTTCTCAGATATTTTATAAACATTGGCACCACTGTTCAATTGGCGGGAAATGTTCTCCGCAGATGGCGCTCAGGAAAGCATTGGAGGATTTAAAACTTCGAGGAATGGGGAGCAAAAATATCAGAAGACATCGTATATTAATGTTTTTCATCTAAAACGAATTGGAATTACAAATTTCCGAGGATGGTACAGGGTATGTATATAGTTAAATTCCTTTCTCAATTGTAGAGCAAATTGTTCTACGAGTTTTCAAAAATTGGTTAACTAGAGAGACAAAACATACGGGTTAGAATTGTTTGCAAACAAGGGACATCCGTGTAATTAAATTTCTGTGAAATCGTCCTTGTGCCTTTGTTTTCCGTTTTATGAGAGTTATTACCTGCAGAGCTAATCTCGGGTAAACATGTACAAAATGTTCCTTACCTATCCGTCAACCAATTACGATCGCCCTAAGATAGCCGAATCAACGGTCGTGACCAGTCAAAAGTAGCATAAGGGTCATTCGTCTCGAGGAAGTTGCAGTGATAAGACTTACAAGGAGTTTGCTCGTGTTAAGGTACGTGATATTTACCATTTACGTATATTCATTTACACTAATTGTTTGTTCTAACACTTTCATGAGCTCTTCATGGCTACATTCCTTTAATATATATCCACTTTCCACTAAACTATCTTAAGTTAATTCGATATCGCGGGAGAGGGTAAACCGGTCTCCGCAGTTTCCGTTGTTCATCTTCTATCAATTATGTTGGATTTACATAGGTTTTGTTTAAATTACAACCTTTGGCGACACTTCTCGAGTCAATAATTGTTTATTTGTGCCTCATGTGTGCTAATGTAGTGTAATAACTTAGAATTAACCTTTATTTTCAGTTTCAGTGTTACGGTTGGAAAGAATGCGCTATCGACGCCATGACTGTTGAATTTCCTTTCGTCGGACGCAATTCGGCGGGAAATCGGTGAATTCTGGTAATACATTATAGTAAATATCGAACATTTCACTATATATTTTCATTTTATCGCGTTTTTATATATTGTTTTTGACCGTAAGCACGATCGACATTTCTTGATTTATTGTGCTAAGATCGACCGAAAATTCTTCGAGAAATATTTTGAATTTAAATGCGTAGTTGCAACATACATGGCTTCCTTTACCGTTAGAAAATTTAAACGACAATACTTCCATACATTCAAATTGGCATTTGCAATTTACAGTAGTCCGATCGTGAAATTGTTTTCATTTGAATAATTTTACGTGTCTGTCATTATAAAGATAATTCTATTTACGCAGAAGCTGTGTTATTTATCATTTATTTTGTTTTTATAAATCGCAAGTTGGTACCTCCATTAATTTTCTGAATATTTATAAAAATCAGAATATGGTTTAGACAGAAAAACGAAAACGCTTACAGTTCTAACAACGAATGTCATTAATATAATATATTAGTAGTAAATATACAGATATGAATAATCTATTCATAAACTGAGGAATTAATCTATATGACTTCAGAGTTATTGTACATGAATCTTGTTTCTTTTTTTCACTTTTGACACGTTGTATAATTGTACAATGAAGCAAATGTCTTTGTGTAAATCTTTGTCACCAAAGATTGTGAATAACTTTATATATTATTATTTACATGTTTGAATTGAACAACTTGAATTTTGAGAAGAATAACGAATATTGTTTCTTTTTTTCAGATTTTTCATACCCTGCATCATTGAACAATGAAGATAATGTCGTGTCCCTACTTTTTTTTCGGTGAATTTGGTGGCCGCGCGCAATGCGGTCGAGTAGAGTCAGTGTTTAAATCGTAGAAATTTTTGTGTTTTTCCGGAGCGAACTGGCTCTGAGTAGAATGTTACTGGAAATGTTAGGTCCTCGCGAAAGTAGAGTCAGTGTTTATTGCTCATTATCAATTACTTTCAAAGTGTCAGACACATTCTTTGCTTTTTGAATTGCGAAAGTAGAGTTTTTTGTTGGCTGACTGGAATTATCGGTAGCGATTAATAGTCTTTTACTTTTCTTTTCTCTTTTTATATTTAAAAATGTCCGTTCGCGTTATTAGATTCAGTGCATCATTAAAGGGAGGATGTTTTTGGGCGAAACTCTATCAACAGAAATTGTAAGTATATTTATATTTCATTAGTTACATTATTCAATTGAAGCTGCTAGAAATTTACAAAGAGATAATAATCCAGATAGCATATGATGCCTTGAAGACGTCCATTTTACGGCTATTTTAGGTCTAAGGCGCCTTTAAGCCGTCTTCAAGGCATTATTGGACGTCATGTGCTATCTGGGAATGCGTTTTGTTGCTTTTTTTTGTTCGTAACAATTTGTTACTTCGATTGATTACTTTCAAAAGATGAGAAAGAAAAGATTTTGGAAACGCAACAAAAAAATAAGCTCCACTACAGCTGAAGAATTACAAGCTAAAGAAAGAGAACACTTTTTAGAATAGAGACGTACTCTATCGTATTCTTTTTTCTCGACGTTTTACTAATACATGGTATGATAATATTTACTGTTATAGGATTCAATTCTTTCTTGTTAATGTTTGATACCAGGGAAGTAATTATATTGCAGAAAGGAAACTGTGTATGTATGCTATTGTTAAGGACTGGTTAGTTCCATTATTTCACCGCTAGGTGGTTGCAGTCTTTTCATTTCTCTGTTGCTTGTTTCATTGGTAGATGGCGTCAGTATTCGCTTTTTTGCACTTCATTTGTTATTTATTGAAATATTCGGACAGTGTACAGTTTCAGGCGAATTTTATTCTTAAAAGCAATTACAGATGATACAATAAATTCATTTCAGTTTTGTACGTTCTTTATTTTCGCGCAACAATCGTCATTGTTCTTCAAAAGCGGGGTACTGAAAAAGAAATTAATTTCCCACGGTGTCCCGTCAAAGTTTAAATTTGATAAGCACTTAAATTAAAGTATTAAGATTGTAATTAATAAGAATTACGAAAACGAATTTAAAATCGCGACCGATCATTATGGTTACCGTGTGTTATGATTGAATTATCGTGAATCGATCAATATTTTCATGGTTTCTCGTATAGATTTTTATTTTCCAAGCCATTAAATTAAAGCATTACAATGGTAGATTATGTCTCAGTTACAGGCAATTAAGTCGTGAAGTGAATTTCAAATCGGAATTTGAAAGTCTGTTCATTGTATTCTGTTTCTACTTATTGCCAGCACGGATACACGTTTAAAACGGACACTCACTTAAAACACGTGTTTTAAGTGAGTCTTCAAAATAGGATTACGCCTTGAAAACTTAAGCCTGTGATGAACAAACGTTTATTCCACACTGTTAATTTAATTTTGCATAAAGAATTATCTCCTGCTCGTTTGTTCCATCCTTTCAGTCGTAGCCTGTATATAATCTATCGCAGTAACACGATACGTAATATAACAATGGGACAAATGGCTGCATTAATATTGAATTATTTGTTGTTAAGTGTATCAATAAGTAAATCCATTATCTCTTGACGGCAACCAGTATTTATGTTTATTAAGGATTTCCACACTGTTTCATTTATGTTCAGAATAATTATGGAAAAAATCTGCACCATTTTCCTCGACGAAAGGCGGGAAACTGGGGCGTCAATAGACGATGAAGAAGAAACATTCTCGTATAGTGATATGAGGGGTGAAAGTGATTGTAGTGAAGCAGACAATGACTCAAATAGTGTTGATAGTGATGAGGAAACAATTTATTATTTACTATTACCATTTCCTACTTATTATTTTCATTGGTATCTCTTGTTTACGTATTGTTTGTTGCGTTTCACGAATGTACATCCGTAGCTAAACGGTTCAAAATATACATCGGGTAACTTCATCAGTAAATTCAAATACATGGTGTATATTCCGAGTTGGCGAGAGAATGTGACCACGCGACGGACTAATAATATCAATAAATAACACTCGTTATATGTAAAGATCCTTTCGCAAGAGAATTAATTCCAATAAATACAACGCTACAAAATAAATCAAATCCAAACAAATCGACAACCTACACACGCGTTTAATTTGTAATCGATATTCCGGCTTTCCACAGAAAGTCTTCGAACACTTGTGTCCGAAAACCAATAACCGACCAAAATCTCTCGAAGACTAGAACGGAGAACCAATCCAAAAACCATATACCCCCTTCTGGACAAATCACCAACCGACAAATATCATATTTCACCAATTGCAAAAAGAAGGAAACGACATAACAATCGATCGCAATGTTTACAGCGCCTCTGGTCGACCTGTGGAACCAAAAAAAAAAAAAAAAAAAAAAAAAAAGAGAGAGAAAACGAAAAAAGGGAGAAAAAAGATCGCCAGATGACGCGGAACGATATGTACACAACACACAATTGTGCCGAAAAAGCACATTCGGTCGTCGTCTCGCGCAGGCGCTCGCTCTATTGGAATCGAAGGGGTTGATGAATGGTTTACCGGAAACGCCACTCGACGGCGCGGCGATCGTTCTTCGAACGTTTGGTATAGAGTGGAAAGGGATGGGTTGGCAAAGGAGAAGGTAGGGGAAAGGGGGGGTGTAGTTCCCTTTTTCCTCCCCCTCTTTTTCTTATCCTCTTGGTCGTGGGTGGCTGCCGGTGGTGAGGGGCGGGTATGGCCCGTGGTTGTCACGACGGAGCCGTATCAGTGTGAGGCCGGCTATCAGCCGCCTAACATCGAGGTCGGGGTTACGCTTGTACACGTAACACGACTGCCGCAGGCACCCATACACGTATATACACACATAATACACCTATATATATATATACACGCACATACACATTCACGCGTTCTGTAGACACAAAAACATACACAACCACAAACACACATAAAGACGATCGCGCGGGCCCGCGTCTAGTCGTGCACACGGAATTTTCTCCGCGGATAAATTCTCTCTTTGCAACCATTGGGGGAGGGGGAGGGAGGATGAGGATCTAAGGGTATCGCGAGAAGGGATCAATCTATCCCGCGGACTGTTCCACGCGGGCTTTATCCTTTTCCGGGCATCCAGGACGGGTGGGCAGCCTTTCTTCATGCAGTATGCGTCGTAATCGATAAGGACGAGAGAGAGAGAGAGAGAGAGAGGGGCAGCGTGTGTATGGGATTGTCGTAAAGGAAACGTGTCCGCGCCCTTCGACTATGTCGGAAATGAATGAAAGAACATTCCGCGAGAGTGTCATGCGGCGGGGAACGATAGAGACGTATAGACAGTCTGTGTGTGTGTATGTGCATGCGTGGAATCTTGCGTGTGCCTACATGTGAGATCGAGCGTGTGATGGGTAGAGGTGAGCCGTGAAATAGAAGGAAAAGGAACGACAGGGAGAGGAAGCCGGGGTGAAGGTGTCGTGGAGGTGGGTCGAAGAACGGGAAGGAGGATCGCGTGTTTTTGTGCGAGTGTGTCTGAGCGGAAGGATAAAACGAAAAAAAAAAAAAATTGGAGGGGGTGTTGTGGAGGTGGAGTACTTGGTGGGACAGCTGATTTGGTCATCGTGGTTGTGTTTTCTCCATGTTCGACATGCTCCTGGAGTGTCGACGCTTATCCACATGGTTTTGGTATCAGGGAACGGACGCTGGTTATATGGATACATAGCGCAGGATCACGAGGATGCTCTCTAGTGTCGTTTGTGTGAATAGAAAAAAAAAAGAAACTCGTGGGTGGGAAAGGGTGCGGAGAACGTGTTTGATCGGGGTGTCTCGTGCTACCGGAGGAAGTATCGGGATCCCCATTGGCGGCGTGAGTACGGTATATCGGGTCTAATTACCCTGTCGCGAGATCACTCGGTAATAATGGCTGGTCACGATTGACCGTGAGTGAGAGAGAAAGAGAGAACGAGAGGGAGAGAGAGAGAGAGAGAGAGCGTGTGCGCGACCGAGTAAACTGGCTACATCTATCCAAGACAGCGAAAAGACGATGGAGAACGAACAATTGTTGGAGAAGGACCGCGACCATAGAGGAATAAACTGGATCTTGGATCTGTGATCGAAGGAAATCAGATGTCCTTAGACTGGCCGTTCGTAGCAACCGGAACGGATATGTCGTTATCGTGGGAGGAACGAGACGACGCTTCAGTGGGATCGTTCGAACGAACTGACTCGATTTTGCTGCTTCTTGAACGTGGCTACTTTTAGATTTTCTCTATCTTTCTCTCATTTTCTCTTTCTTCACCGTTAGTACACACAGGGATTCTCATCGATGGGTTCGTGGGATGGTAACGAGGATAGGGGGCGGGAGAAAGACTTCTGTTTGATCCGCGTTGAAACGTGCGCGAATCAGTGAAGAACGGTTCACTGGATGATTTTCGATCGATTTCTGGCGAACCTACACACACGCACACACAGAGAGAGACATACATACACATATACACGTTCCACGACCATTCTCGCCACCGAGATAGAGAGAGAGAAAGAGCAAATGTTACGTTTGCCCATAGCCTGCCATGCCGTCGAACCGTCGTCGTGGGATGCCCGTGGACCTCCCCACTGATCACCAGGACACTCGAGCTCTCTAAATTTTGTGCCATACCCACCGATAGGGTATCATCCGTGGTGGGCGAAACTGTGAAGAAGGACACTTGGTTTGTCCCGACGACGACATCTGGATACCTTGGTGAAGGATGTGTGCACTGATCAACTGAACGGTGAAAAGATGAGAGACACACACGGTGATCAACAGTGAGACTACAGAGAGAGAAAGAGAAAGAAAGAGACAAAGGCGCAACGGAAGTGGACCGCCGGCGTAGAGTGGGAAGAGGAGGGGAGAGGGAAAGGAAGATGGGAGAGGATGGCACCTGGTGGACACTTGGTTGCGTGCGTCTGCCAGACGAACGCGGAGGATCGCGTCGTCGCGAGGACGGTACCCGTGGCATCCAGCAAGAACGCGAGACGACGACCAGTTTACGGCGACAGGAAATAATCGTTTTCCGCTCCGTGTTCCCGTCTTTCTGCTCCTGAGTGAGATAGACAGATAGAGAGAAAGAGAGAGAGAGAGAGAGAGAGAGAGAGAACAGTTTTCCCCGATGCATACCTCGGCGCGATACGAGGGAGGAGGATTCGGCACATTGCCCGTCGGCCGCGCACGTGCGCATTGATGGTCGATAGTGAAACTCCTTTCTAGCTAGAGAGAGAGAGAGTGTGTGATATATACATATATATTTATATATATATATATATAAAGCGGAATCGGATCGCCGCTCGAGCTTCCCTCTTGCGAGTTCTTGGCTCGCGAAACAGGTGAAACGGGATAGACACAGAACAGACCAGAGACACACACACGCGGTGCTCCACGACGCGTGCTGGTCATCGAAGAAGAGAATCACACACACACACACATACACATATATCTTCGCGTGAGCGCGCAAAATCCGTCCCTAGGAGCAAGAGGATTCGTGGCGGACCGCCCCCAGTGGGTCCGTTTCAAAATAGACCCCGAAGAAGAAGTTCGTCGTGTGTCCGTGTGTGTCCTGTGTGTGTGTGTGTGTGTGCGTCTGCACCCATGGTAGAGAGAGGAATCGACGGCGAACCAGTCGTGTACCAATCGTGAGTGCGGATAGATTGGACAAGGGGCGGAGGGAGGGGCGGGGATATACATGCCCTGGGTGCACGAGGGGAGGGGGCGGCCGGTGTGTGTTGCGAGAGCGTTTTCTACTTTCTTGTTTTTTTTTCTTTCCTTTCTTTCGAGCGGGCACAGAGCAGCGACAGCGGCAGCGGCACACGCCGTCTACGTGGGTAAGGTGTCTGTCGTCGTCTCCGAACCGTATCAATTCGCGACTGTGATCTTCTAAGCTTAAGGTTCGAACGATTAATCCAACAATAAACGGAGGATACGTGTTACGATTCGGGGGTGCGCGGAGAGCCGGTCTGGTGCACGTGAACGGTACACCGACCCGCGAGATTTAAACGGAATCGACGGATCTCACTCCACCCCCCCCCCCCCCCCCCCCCGCCGTTTCCAATTTGTGATACCAAGATATTGTAATATTAAACGGAGGAATTGTTAAATGTGACAAGGAATAAAGGAAAACACGTGCTCGTTGGCCGGAGGAGATCGGTCTGTAAATGGAAGGGGGAGATGCACAAGTGCGACAGGATAATATTATGCGAGTGGAATTAATCTGGGAAACGACGTGTCGTTCGAAGAGGCATAAGTGCCGGATCTATGAACTGTGATACACTGATTAATACATGATACACATCGTGGAGCCCTGGTGCTCGATCACTGACGTCGAAACTACGTGTCCTAACAACCCGATCGAGGAACAAACTGGGGGATGAATCGCTGTTTCGGGAGCCTGTTCTCGTGATACGTTTTCGAGGTTTGTTTGTCTCTCATTAACAGGATCTCGTTTTGGAATTTCTGTACTTTATCGTTTTTTTTTTTTTGGTCGTGAGGTTTATCGCCTTTTTTTCGTTCGAGATCTACGTTTAAGATTGAACGATTCAGCTACGACGATTGTCACTCGAAATTGTCCACTACTCCCTATTTTCTACGAATTTTTTTGGAAACATCGATTTACTCATCGATAAAAGGGAATAGAATTACGATTCTAATTGAAACGAGGCAGTTTTTCGTTACACCTAATTTGTACCACTGGCCAAAAGTTTCGGACGATTTTGTCTCTCGTTGTTGTCAAGATGGCGTTAAGTATTCTTTCTTTTTTACTTTACTAGTTTCTGTATTTTGTTCTTTGAAAATCGGTGTTCTATTCTTGAAAACTTTTGTCCGTACTTCGGTGTCGACGTCGTTTCAGAATGTCGAAGTTTGTAACCGGTCGATGGTTGTAAAATTCTACATTTGTTTCACTTCCCTCGATTTAATTTGCATTTTTTGTTTTCCGTGAAAAGAAATTGGGGATACGAGAAATCGGAATAAAATATTTTCACGCAGTAGTGTGATTTTTTTGCTTTGATCGAGAAGAAAATATCTTATTCCGTCGAACAAGTGGCACAGAAAAGACGAACTCGCCCGTGGGGGTCGGAGAGCATGTGGCGGCAATGCTGCGCATCGGACACACCGTTGTCCCAATCGAGTGCGCGTGCACTGGACCGATCTTTTTCGAGACGTTCCTCCCTGAAAAACGGGAAACTTCATACGAGAAAAATTTGTCGCTGATATTTGTCACCTTAATAACAATCATCATCTATGTTTTTGTCAAAAACTCACGCGTTTTTCATTCGCATCTGAATCTTCGGGCGATCTGTACGATTCGCTAACGAACATCCACGTGTATTCATGGGTGATTATATCAAATTGTACGGAAAGTAGTTGTAACGTTTTTAAAGGTATGGAAGACCAAGGACAGACGTGACAGTTTATCTTTTTGGGTCAGTAACTTTTAAATTTCATACAATGTTGAGAAAGTTCGTGCACTAATAAACTATAATGTACCAGAGAAATGTTTTCCGTGGTATTGTTTCTTTAGACCGGTGTCTCTACTTATAAATACGAAATTCACTTTTTTATTAGTCATTCAATGTACTGAAAATGTCGAAAGTTGTAGTGATTTCAATTGAAAAACGTTCGGTGTGTGTGTGATATTGCAAATAAAGTAAAGATATCCGGTAGTGTAATGAAGCAAAAGTTCTTTCTGTTGATGTTCTAATTGTAGTGCTTACAAGTAAAAAATCACACTGATGTCGAAATATTTTTGTGACCGACTGTACACCTACTTGTCACGCGGTTCTGTAGGATCCCTGAAGATCGTCAAAGTGAATCGCGTGAAAAGCGACGGTGAACGGAAACCTCGATTGGCTTGATACTTTTCATTATTCCATCGGTACGTCCTTGACTTTGTTTCCGCGTTATCGTTGCAAATCAGTTCGATACCATCGAATCGACGCGACACCGTTCGCACCTTGACGCGTTCGACGAAACGATAAAAAGAAATCGAAGAAGAATAAGAAGATAAGAGTTAATTAGGTTATTAACATAAGCAAATGTTTAAATATTGCGTGTTTTCTCAATTCCTTGTTTTATAGTCAAACAATTTGTCGTTTGTCATTGGTTAGAGCTGTTCATTATTTACTTAATACTGTTTACTCACTAGTGGAATCTATTTTTTCTCTTTAACCCTTTAACGCCCGGACCTTTAAATCATTTTTTCAAAATTATCAGACTGATACGTATGTTGTATCTTGTTATTTCGAAGTCGATAATATTGATATTCAACTGACTTATTTTTTTTGTATCCTTTATTTATTTTTGGAGGGAAACACTTTAATTTTTCGACCAAAAACGCCGGGATATCTATTTTACTATCAGTGAAATTATGAATCCTTGATGACAAAAGTTAGATATTAACCGGCGACAGAATTCGACGCACTTTTAAAATGATTGTTGTATTGCTTCAACATTGGGCGTAGAACGGTTAATTTAATTTATTGTATGTTTCCCATTTTTCGAATTGAAATCTATACGTTTTAAAAAGGTATAGATGAATATTAAGGAATCGAAATTTCATGCGCCAAATATTTATTAATATCATTATCATTTAAAATTCCTTTTGAATGTTACTGAACAAACATACGACCCTTTTGGAAACGGAGAAAAGTGTGGACACGGCCTGTGATCGCGTGCACGCGATCCGTGAAAAAAACGTTGAAGTTTCTTAATAAGTCTCGTGACCTCCATTATTATTGAAATCGCTTGTGATAATTACGACTAAAAGGAAACGCCTGATATTTTGGAAAAAGTGTTTTACAATTTTCTGTTTAAAATTTTCAAAATTTTGTTAATCAGAAATTGAGAATAATATTTAGTACGCTTCAAAGTAAATGTTTGAATATTTAATATTCTGTCCAGTAGCCTACTTCCTCGAGAGAAAGACCTTCAACCCCAAGTCGTTTCGATCTTTTGGCCGGTAGTGTACACCGAATTCACCTGAAACTCCGGGATTCAGCGAATTTCACTTAGCCGTTAACATCGTATAATGTCTTGAAAATAAAATTCTGGAAATATTATTCCATTCAGATCGATACCCACGAGGATAAAAAAACAAAATTTGATTTTTGTCACGTGTATAAAAAGGAATTATAATGGCACTTCTATCCCCTGGCACTTCTAGCCTCGACTACTTTATACGTACTCAAAAGTTCAAGTAAATCTGTTAACTCATTATCGAGAAATCGTGTGGTAGCCAGTTTGGAAGACCACGGTTTTCGTGCGAAACGCGGTTAAAAATTTTCTGTGCATTCAATCGATCATTTATTCCTGTTGATGCTAACAAACGCGTCTATAATTTCCGCAGTGAACGGACATTAAGAGTCATTCTTCCCCACCAAGAAGACAACACCCAAAAAACCTTTTCGAGTGTCCCCGCACGGAATTTCGGTGACACCAGAAAGATAACCAAGAGAAGGCCCCTAAGAGAAGTGGGGACGGAAAGATCGATGAAAGGGGGACGTCGACTGTAGCCACAGGGGAGAGCAGCCCGGTTGTGTGATCGTAACACACGGAATACTGGATCGTCGACCTGTCGATAATCCGGAGAACGAGAAATACGTGGCGACGAGAGGCGGAGAAATCGAGATAGGAACGAAGTGGATAGCACGTGAGAGAGGTTGAAACATCGGTTAACGGGGCCCAGTCGGCAGCCAGTGGTGTGCCACCCCCTGGCCACGGGGGGTGGGACAGAAATACCGTCAGCGTGGGTGCCGGTGCTGTTGGGGCGCGACTGGCCCGTCGGCTCGCCCGTCGATTGGCACGCCGACTAGCGGCTGGCTCGGGCCCGTTCCGCGGCCTGGCGACTTCGGGGGGCCTTACGTCGGCGGCGGTGGTCGTGGCGGCCACGGGGGAGCAGTCCGCTCCCCCAGCAGCTGCCCAGCCACGCCATACAACGTCGTACGTGAGCACCGGCGGCGGAGGAGGAGGAGGAGGAGGTTCGAACTCGGGCTCGAATCGCAAGAGCAGAGCCATGTCCATGAGGAGCCTCCATCGGCGCGTCTCCCATCCGTAAGTGTTACTTCTTTTCTTGTTTTTTTTTTGTTTCTTTTTGTTTTTGTGTTCGTTTGTTCGTGTCTTCGCGTTTCGACTTTGTAGATATACTCTTAAGGTAGCCGTCCACGTGAGAGTATCTCGCGCGAGGTTGCTCTTGAGAGTATTGTAACGATTTTATAATTAACATACAGTTGACTCAGACGAGTATCCACTCGCGACAGTTTTACTCTCAAATGGACGGTTACTTTTACAGGTATTATGCAGAGCCTGGAAAGAAGTCCAGTGGAATCACACAATAGGCTCCACCCGTTTTTTTAAAGGGCATCTTAGATATTTTTAAAACTTCACTCCACATAGGTTCTGGGATAAGTGCCGTGCGGTAAATCACAGTTCTTTTAACAAAAGTTATCGCTCTTTGCCCACTCCGTGGCCAGATCCTCTAGGAACATGTTCTTATTCTTAAGGCAACGCAATGTTGGGTTGCTTGCCATTCCTAACTTTCACTCGTCTGTTTCACATAAATAATCCTCTACGTCGCCGATAGTCGAAGGACCCAGCGTGATCTTGCGCCACCAAAAATCAGTGTCATACCTGAGGACCCTTTCTTGTCAGTACCGAGGAGCCTTCGAACACTCATCGAGGATTTACTATACCCCTCTTACAATGTGCTGTGTCCCGTTGGGCTTCTTTCCAGCTCTGCATAATCCACGCATGTGGATGGGATCGAGATTCTTTGTGGTTCATTGTATTCCCGTTCCTGGTACCAGTTTCTAGGTAAACCCCCGAACCAACGCGAAATATTCGCGAGGTGGAGGGCAAACGGCAACGAAATATTCGCAGGCCGCAGCGAAATTCCAATGTTTGTTCAAACCGTAGAAAAAAAAAGAGAATAATATTTTTACCACAAAATGGACACTCCAACTCGATTGAAAGCCGAATTTGATATGTGACAATTTTTATGATCTCGTAGGCAATGCCCTCGAACCATAAACGTATAATACCTAGACCGCGCGTTCTGAATATCTCCTATAGGCCGTGTCAAAAATTAAAAAGAGTTAACTGCTCTATGGTCCCGAACCTGTCTTTTTCTAACGACGTGTGATACGATAGAGAAATGTTCGTTGCCTGGGAAACAGAGAAGTTGAGGGACTGAAAAGGCACGAATGTCAGACAAAATGTAGTCAGTAATCATGTAGCAACAAATTGCAATCGAAAAAATGAACAAAAAAGTATTTTATTTAATAAAAAGTTAAATTCACCTGACTTTTTTTCAGTGAAATTACATTTTCTATTCATCAATCAATGCATCTGTGTATTCTCTTTAAAAAAGTACTAGAGATTTTAAGTTGAAAATGGATTAGTTTAGAAGCTATAAATTTTGTCCCGAACGCTCATATACTCGACACACTATGCGTTGATCTGCTTTTATCGTCACAAATCAATCAGTTTTGCTAAATTGTTTCTTCTTTGCACGGGATCGCGGTCGAAACTGTAGCCGTTCGTTATATCCGCGCAACCACGATAGAAAACGGGCTCTTCGCTCCGTTTTTTTTTTTAATCGGAATGGCGGCTGAAAACGGGGCGCTCTTCGTCGTCGCTAGAGAACGAAATTGTAGCCCCAGGGGTCGTCGGGCCTCCTCTCTGGCACTTGCTTCCTGTCATCGGGGACGCTTTGTTCGCCGGTTGATCTGCTTTATCGCGTGCCTATGCAAATATCCTTGCGTTAAATGACGCGTCAAATCCGCGTCGAGCTGCTCCATTAACGCGACCAAGAACCACCCTCCGTTTTCCTTCCCCCTATGCCGCGTACCCATCTGAGCATGCAGGCTGCATGAGCACCGAACGTGCGCGCGACGTGCTCGGCCGATGCTCGGGGACGCACAGGCCGAAAACCCCGTACTAATCTGAGCATGCGGCCCGAATGAGCAAGGGATAATTGGCGGACGCACGCCGAAGAAGCGACCGTGTGCTGAAGTGTATGGCAAAGCGAACAAAAACACCATTCGGCCGAACTGTTCGCCCGATCCATTCGTTGTCGGTACATCAAAGTGAGCACGCCACAGAATGTTTTAAGTCTGTGAAGGTAGCACCCCCAAATGCAAAATTTTATGAAAAACAAACAGTATTCATTTGTTCACGATTTGTCCACCCCAAATTTTCGTTTGACCACCTAGCAGAATTGAATTATTAACAAAAAAGAAAAGAACATAAATAATGAGATATGATCGCTCTGAGCATTTCTTATTGCATTTTCTTTAAAGTACGCGTTTGGGACGTTTGTCCACCCCAACAAAATTTTGGTTGGACAAATGTGGACAAATCGTGGACAAACGAAAACTGTTTGTTTTTCATAAAGTTTTGCATTTGGGGATGCTAACTTCACAGACCTGAATGTTCTGGCTTCCAAAGAACAGAAGCCATGGGTAGAGATATTGTACTTACAAGGGAAGGACCCCAATCGTACCACTTCGATTTTATCGATATTTTGTAGGATGGTAGAATAGGGTAAACCAACTAGTGAATGACCGAATTGTTGCATTTATGGACGTTTGAGATTAATACTTAAATGTATTTAATTATAACAACAAAACAAGTGTTGAAATTGCAATTACATAGATTTTTCTTGAAATTTTTATAAAAATAATTACTTATTCTTATAGTAATTTTTTTAATCGCTTCGCCGTCCACACCCGAACACGTTCGCTTCTTCGGCGTGCGTCAGCCACTTATCCCGTGCTCATACGGCCCGTATGCTTAGATGGCTATGTGACGAAAAATCGTGTGTCCCGTTTTGGAGAAGAAATGGAATTGATAGCGTTACAATGTCGCCTCGGGAGATTGCTTTCTTTTGAGTGTCGTCACATTGTCGGTTTTATCGATATTATAATTAAATAAGGTTGGTAAAGATGAATAAAATCCATGATTGTGGTATAACAGAAAATTTTCGGTCATCCTTCCGATCGGACGAAAAATTGAAAAAGGTCGAATTTGGAGTGCAACAACTTCAATAGTGGTTAAGAACATTATATTCCCGACGATCAGCATATTTTGTTTCTGCGCGTTGTTCATCGTTTAATCGGACAATTTATTTTTTCGAGTCATAATCTAATGAACAATGTAATTGTAGGGTTTTATGGGGCTAAAGTCACGAGCACGACATTTCTAAATCCTTTTTTTTTAAATTGCTGAATATTGGTGAGAATTGTCGGTTACCGCGTGACCGGCGAAGAATTCAATTGTATTTTCAAAATAATGGTCCCGTGAGCGACAATGCATGCGTTCCGTGGATTCCACGGCTGGAACTGATGCCCGAAATTCCATTACAGGAAGATAAAATACCGGAACAATGGTACTGCAATGTCGAGTTGCGTGGAATTTTTTAAACAAAACACTTTCATTCGCTCCACCTGTTCTGGTTGTTGAACCAAGATGGACGCAATATTTTGAACCATTTCGATCGACTTTACCATCATTTTCTTCGTTCCTAATTCTCGATAATAAAAAAAAAATTATATTCATGTTTGCCACCAACATTTACGAGCATTTCGTACAGTAGTCCGAGATCGGTATCTATATTTCTTATATTGTTTGTTCTTTGACATGTTTTCATGGTTTTGTGAAATAAATTCTTAATTAAGCTTTAATTAGCATTCTGCTGCGTTACCAAATTTGTCGTTCAGAAAATTTTAATTATATTACAACTTACCCCGTGTTACAACCTGCCCCGGTCTCTCCTCTATTATATTTCTTTCATTTTTATGTAAATCGGCGTCCTAATTTAATAATAAAATTTTTCGTACACAATTCTACATACGCTACGTTTTTATTAAGTAAAATACATAAAGTGGTAATATTAGGGACACTGGCAGTAATTGGTACCACTGTGCGCCCTCGAGATCGTCTCGGATCTTTCTACTCGGTCTCTACGGCCGCGCGATAACTCGCGAGGCGATTACGCGGGTGGATGGTTAAGTGATTTGCATAATCCGCGGGTGATTTACATAACGTCAATATATACACATCGGTGATTAATTTCCGCGTGGCCCCGGAATGGGTGGGACGTGCACACTGTGTTGGTGTGCGAGCGGTCGCGAAATACTGGACCGTGCGCGTGGCGTTGACAAATCGCGTTTCCCTTTGCCCAGCACACGGTATCTTCAATTTTTGCAACGTGAAATGGTCTCATTATAATACCTTTACCGTCTTCTTTGGTAAATACTTACAATAAAGGAGCCAGCTTTGATTTCGATGATTTTTTAATACGTTGTCACGGTCATCACCCTGAGCAATATCGTGAAGGTTTTAGTTGGGAGTCGCTGTTTGTAAAAAAGTTAGTATGAAAACAAAAGTTTAGTATCGTATTTTGGTAGTATTGATAAGTAAAATGACCTTCCAAATATATTGTCAAGGTCACCCCCTTGAGTGACCTTCAAAAAGCTTCAGTTATCAAATGTTGTTTATTAGAAAATTATTGAGAGAAAAATGATGTCTTTTTTTTTTAACTGTTTGCAACGAACTTTCAAGCTAAAATACTCGAACAGTATATAAGGGTTACAATTGAATTAGTATTTCATTTATTGTTTTTTACGGTATATTTTTAACAAAATCTGTACTAAACGAACTGTCACAGAGAAAAGACTCGGAGTCGTAGAGTTTAAAAAATGACGAACAATTTACTGAAACACAACGAGACAGTTGAAACATAAAAGGGGGCGGAGTTACTTTGTTTGTATCGTTTTTCATTTGTAGCCGACCCAAACGGGGGTGAAAAAAAGAGATACTCAGAAGTGGAGGAATCACGAACACTGGGTTCATCCGTGCTCGATCCTCTCTGAATTAACACCGACAACGTGTATTACCCCGTTCTCTCTGTATTTCACGTCAAGTGCAATACAGAATACACATAATAGATAATTATATACGGTACACGGAGACACTCTGGGACCACTGAAATTTCCATTAGAAATTTGATTCGACCAGTTTTATCGTCCAGAAAACTCGCAATCATCCGAGAAGCTCGTATGAAAAGAGAATATACAGTCGGTTATTTTGTAATGGTAATTACTTTTTAAGCCAGTTAAGCTATTGAAAATTCACCGTAGCTATAACAAATCGATTTCGTAACTTTTCAAAGTTTCAAAGGAGTGCATTGAACAGACGTGTCAACCAAGTTTTATTAAGTTGCACGGGGGGTGTTCAGCAGATTTTCAAATTTGCTTTTCTTGAAAACGAAGTCTCGAATGAAAACAATTTTATTCTATATATGTCCTATTATCTTTTATGAAGAATCACTTCGTGCCCGTTTGTACATAAGCCCCGTAAACTGTTCCTATAGATGTCATTGATGTAGATAAATTCACTTGTGGCTATACAAGACGTATAAATCTCCCCTCCCCCATACCTCAATGGCAGGCATTTGATTGAAAAGTCCTGGCCCATATAGTTACCAAGTGGCTACGAGATTCGTTCATATTGGGAACAACAGTTCCCACCCGTACCGAAAGTGTTAATAAACGAAATGAATGTGTAACTTAATTTCAGTTCGATAAATGAATCTACAGTAAATACTGACATTTTCACAATGATCCACCGCAGTGTCTAATAACGTGGATCCTCCAAATAGCGCCCCAGAAAATCCGTCTCCTTATTCCTCTCATCTCTAATCGGGTCCATCGAAAGAGTCCAGGGCCAGTAAATCCTTGCCCTGTGCGCTCGTTCGTGGGTGCGAAGCAGACCATAATTGCCCCCCCTATCCCCTTGCCATGGTAAATTCCATAAACACCCCGGTGGGCCAAGAGGGACAACGTTATCGAGAGATTGCGCGTGGATGGGTGGGCACGACGATCTTCTAATAACGTTTGCATGCCAATAAAGAGGAGCCCACGGATGTTCCACGAGGGTGGTAAGTGGCGGTTGCGTTTCGGAATCTAAGATAACAAGATAGAAACTGGCGGAGGTGTATAGTAGGTGTTACAGAGAAAGCGAGTGAGAGAGAGAGAGAGGGGGGGGGGGTCGACCAGGGAGCAATCAATAACTGACCTATATTGTAGTCCTCGTTCTACTCTCTCTCTCTTCCCTTCTCTTCTTCTCTATCTATCTATCTAAACCTCCATCCTTCTCTCTTCCTTCCTTCTTTGCGACCCCCGTACGTTCGTCCCCCTCGACCTCACTCCCACCCCTCCCTACAGCCCTCAACCGCCTGTTTTCTCGCCCTCCGTTCGTTCGAACGTGTTTCGCGACGTTTCGTTCCCGGTCGATCTTTTTGCACCGGTTTCGCAAAAATTTCGCGAAGTCAGCGAGCGAGCCTCACCCCGTTCCACACGCGGAAAATCTCGCTCGAGTCCTCTCCCCGTCGTGGAGAAGGGGGGTTCGATGCTAATCGGGGCGATACGCGAACCCCTTTGGTTCACGCTGAGTAAAAGTCGGGTTTTCACGGGCGATGAGGGAGGCCACGGTCGCCCACAGTGGTCGATTATTCGAAAAAGTTGGAGAAGAATCAGTGTTATTTTGAAAATTTACTTTGTTGGTGAATAATAGAATTAAATGTAACGTCTTAATGATAATCAAAATGACTTATCGGTATCGTTGAGCGTGACAGCTTCTTTTTTTAATGAAAGTTCCATGAAAGATATGATTACGGGGTTCGACGTAATACAAAACATATGAAACAAGATTTCCATGTTTTGTTGAAGAGATCACAATGTGCAGACGTGTGTCTAAGAAATCCCTGTGGTGGCCAGACAAAGAAAAAAAAAAAGAAAGAAATTACGTGGAAAAGCTGCCAACACAATTTCCACTTGAAATTATTTTTCCCGGTCGAGAAGCCAGGTATATATTCCATAATTCCCGAAATCAATCACCAATTCCCCGAAACCGTCGCCCCGCCCACGAGATATTTTTTTAATATCGAATCGTCCTTGGACCGCTATCGCCGTATTAAGAACACCCCAAATCCATGCGCTAGATACAACAATCCACCTCCTATCAAGAGCGTTTCCAGGTCCTGACCGCGTGTCGTCCCTGAAAAATCCATCGTTCCTGAACAAAATCACGTTTCTCCGTTTGCTTGTCACTGTCAGGCTCTGGGGGACGTCTATCGCTTTTAAATTGATCACGCACACACACACACACACATACACACAAATTCACGGTCCTCCTCTGATGATGGTTGGGGAGGAGGGCCTAGTCCACACTGTAGGCTAAAAGATAGTTACCTGGCCGAGTAGAGAGGGACGATCAAAGTCTTTCAACCGAATCTCTGTCGCAGATCGGATTTTCCTGCTGGTAAAGATAGACTTTAGTCTTTTTGCGTAGTTTTTAACGAGAGGCCGCAGTGGATCAGAGGATCTCGAGTATCAGTCGTTTGTCTCTGTCGTTTGGCATATGTTCAATGTTGAATCATTCGCGTCATAAGTTGGCGGAACCTTGGCAAAGAGAGGGACGAGGAAGAGGGTGGTGTGAGTGGTCGAAGGGTAAGCGATCAGGCCTTTATTAAAGAAGAAACACCGCAACGATTTCGCTAATTGTGCTGCCTGGGATGAAGGGAGGGGGGAGGGGTTGGGGTGATCACCTTCTGATCAAAATCACCGACCCAGATCTGACACTCTTTGACAGGCCAGGCCAGGCCTTGTCGCCTAAATAGGAGGGCAGCCAAAGGCGTTTTTCGAGTGGGCCTGAAAGCCAGGCGGACCAACCGCAGGCGAAAAGGGTGGCACGAACAAGTGCCTAGAATGGTCCGTATCTCAGCAATCTCTGTCGAGGTTCGCAGACTGGCAACCCCTCGAGGACCCTACAATCTTTCATATTGCGTTCTAACCCACAACGACCGAACGGCTGGATGACGCTCTGGAACGCCGGCCTATTTGTTGTGGCACACGGGATCCATGTGGATCGTGATAAATACGAAAGGGTGTTAATGAAAAATGTCAGACACCTTTCCCAGGACGGATGCTACATGTCGAACCAAGACGAAAATCAAGTACCACGAAATTGCGTTCGAGGGTAATTTGATTCCGAGTACAGTAAATCCTCGATGAGTATTCACTGGCACTGACAAGGAGAGGTTCTCAGATGTAACACCGACTTTTTTTAATGAGGGTCAGCGCAGTGATAAGGCTAGGAATTGGGAAGCCAATGATATTTGTTTCAGCCGCCTGTAGCCATGAGTTTAAGAAATATTTCATTCTTAGTGCCGAGGAGCCTTTGACCACTCATCGAGTATTTACTGCATTCTAATTGAGGATATTCGCGAAGATAACAACAACAACAATGAAAAAAAGAAACGAAGAAAAATGTAAACGCATAGCACGAAGTTGGTTTGGTAATTGACTATTCTGGTCCTCGACAGCCTCTAGGAGATTCATCGTACTGTCTCTATCGACGGTTAATTTGTCTCTTTCGGTCCCCGAATAATCATACGTTACGCTCTAATAAAAGCTGAAGTTGATCTACCGCTTGAAGCATGTTAATTAAGGGCTGAACTCGCTCCCTCGCCCCCTTCTCCCCTAAAAGGAGGCTACTTGTAATCCGATCACCTCGTCGGATGAGTGCACGGTCGACAGGCGGTTGGAGATTAACGAAATTATGCAGGGTGTTCCAAAATAATTGTAAGTCCTTGAAGGGAACGATTACTGGGGTGATTTGAAACCATTTTTTTCTTGGTGAAAAAGTTCTCCGAGGCTTTGTTAACGAAATATTAACAAAAAAACCCCGACTACTCAGTCGGCAGACTCGTGTTTTAATTGGTCGGAGTTTTTCGTTAATATCTCGTTAACAAAGTCTCTGAGAACTCTTTTCCTAAGAGAAAAGTTGTTTCAAATCACCTCAGGAATGACTCCCAAGGACTTACACCTATTTTGGGACATCCTATACATGTCCCCGCGACTACGACGGCGACGACTTGTTTCCAGACACTGTGTGTGTGTGTGTGGTCTCTGCGCGTCGATCTAAAACGATATTTCCCGTGTGTCTAATCGTGCCGCGAAATCACGCTGAGCGTTTTCACTGATCCATTCTGTTGTTGTGTTGGTAGGAATTGGAGAATTGTCGGGGCTTCCGGCCGATCAGCGACCGCAGACTATGAGCAATAGGGTACATTGACTCTTTTTTCTAAATTTTTTCTCCCCTTCACGTTTATTCTTTATGCTTGGACTACGTTTTTTCTTCTCTTACTGTTTTACTGATTAATATATATATTCATATATGTATACGTATACATATACATACATACATACATACATACATATACAGGGTACGGCCGAGATGACGATGGAAACAGGGTGGAGAGTTGTGTGATCTCTTATGAACAAAGGAAAAAGAAAAAACAAAAAATAAACATGTGAAAGGTACGAAATGAAATGTCTTCGTACGAGGCGCTCGGTTCACTCTCAATCTCTCTCGGACACACGTGTTTTTCTGTAAGATGTTCCAATTACTGCCATCTTGAGATTATAACGTAACTTTGTATGATAATTTTACACGTTGTTTAATCTAAAAATCATCTCAGTTTGAAACATAATATTATTTAACGTGTCTTTCATTTAGAAAAATAATTTTATACACTAAATAGACAGAATCGATTCATAATTAATTAGTTAAAACACGTGTACATCCTAGTATACATCTTTCTTTCTTTCGCCGTAATTCAGAGTCCCAAATAATACAATTTTTTGTGCACAATTCTGTATACGTTACGGTTGTTATTAAGTAAAATAAACAAAGTCACAGTATTAGGAACACTGGCAGTAATTGGGACGTTTATCCTAGTTTGGGATTTGCGTGGAACGGTTCATTAGTTACCATTTCTTCTCGTTGTGAGCACGGACACATGTCACCCTCCGTTTATAAGTATCAATACAATAAGTATTCGACATTGGATAGTGTTGTTTTCGACTTGAGAAAATGCAACATTTCACACTGATCTGTGTATTTTGCAAATTATCAAGTTTACATTTGTAAGGATGAAAATTGGACAGAATTTTGAATATTGTACCGTGGGCCTTACGGTAATAATAATAATATTAATATAAGTCAGTTTCATCGAAAACCAAGCCTGTAACGAAAACAAAGAAAAACATTTATTTGTGTTTTACTTTTTGCGTAAGGAATCATTTCCGTGTCCACTTGAACCATCATTTCGGCCGTACTTTTCACGTACCATACATATACTTGTAAACGGTCCTGTTTAGCTGATCAGAGACCATTAAGTTTCTTTTCTACATGTTTTCTGTTCACCGTCTACTTTTCTATCTGCCTCTGTTTAGAACTAATCGAACGATTTCGATCCTCGGAGCCTTCAGGCGCTGTTTACGATCATCCGGTACACGTACCGGGTGTCACCGAACACGGCCGATTTTCATAAACCGAATGGAGGTGATTCCGTATAAACGAAAGTACAGTAATTCCTCGATGAATGCAACACGAACAACGGCGTTATTTCCATCACTGGGGGGTCCTCCTCTGGAACCAATCAAAGCAGAGTAAATAGTAGCTAAACAGATGCTAGGTTTCGTGCAAAAAATAAATTTATGACGGGCTGAAAACCTTTTCGCCGTGCCACGAATGCTCTGAGGCGGACTCCAGTTTGTCGCACTCATCGACACATTACTGTAGATTGAAAATATAATGAACGGTTTGTTCGGTACGAGGCTTCGTTTTTCGCTAGTACGTCTGTTCATTGCATTCCGTTTCTACTTATCATCCTGACAATATACGTGTTTTAGATTAATTTTCCAGTCGAGTTTCTCGAAAACGAAATCTCAAATGAACAAATTATATTTTATATTTTTGAATTGTTTTTTACGTAGAATCACTCCCATTCCGGTCGTACCACCAATTACCGACCACCCTGTATATTTTTTTGGTCGGGAGTATAAGGCGGAACAAAATGTTATTTAGATGAGACACGTTTAATCGAAATTACAGTATCTTATGAGCTAACGATCGGTCTGTGAATACGACTAAGTACAGTGTCTGACCAAAGTAGGGTATTTCTACTGCGATCAGTTTGTCTACACTATGAGTCGGATTTTCCCAGTGGCACTCGATATTACAGTGAATTCTAAATAAATCTATATGCAGTATTAAAATGAAAAAATCTTATCAGTCAATTGTTACTCGATTGTTATCGAAGAACTGAATTCCAAGAAATAATAAATGTTCGAGACTGCAAGTAATATTCGGAAGGCGGTATTAATTGAGTTGACTTTGCCTAGAAAAATCAGTAGAACTGGAAATAACCGCTACTGGTCAGACAATTGATCGAACTTGTGTTATAAATTTTTATTAGAAATCTAATCGAAAAGGAAGCTTAGTACGAACCGATAGTTCTCTGTACTAAAATACGTAAAAGAACGTGCAATTCTGTAATGTGAGGCGTCGTCTTCTAGAGAAATTAATTCTAAACCGTTATTTATATCGTGTCTGCCAACCACTTGCTATTTCTGCGTTATGCAGAACACCGAGCACGGTATTGCTTACTTTTCATTGATCTTAAACATTACGAGCGGTGGGAATACTCGGTGATTGGGGGAAACTCTATTTAAACAATTGACTCTAAAACGATGTTTCATATGAAAACAAATTGATTCTTCATTCTTCGACCGATGTTTCTTTTATACGCGACAAATTATTACCCTCTTTCGATTTTTCTGACACCGTTTCGGTGACACCCTTTATGTATATCTCGCATGCCATCAATTTTCTCTCTTTCCACGCCCATCGATTTTTTCATGTTCACTATTTTCTATTCTATTTTATACATGTTATTTACAATATGTGTGTGTAAACACATATTCACATACAGTGATCACAGAAGTATTCGTATCCTCGCAGTTCCTGAATTCGAATGACTAATAATTCTTTAACAATATATATATATTCTGATATACTTTGTTGCCTCTCCACTTTTGTTGCCGAGGCTCGGGCTTCGGGCAAAAAACGAATTTACGAGGGTCTGAAGCATTTCTCCCTATAAGATTATTGTTCCGGCACGGACTCGAGTTCGGGACGATAATCGAGAGGAGTCTGTACATCATTCGAAAGCTTAGTTATTGCACGATATATCTTCATTGATAAACGTTTCAGAATATATATTGTTAAAGAATATTAATCATTCTAATTCAAGAATTGCGAGGGTACGAGTACTGCTGTGATTCAATGTACGTGTACGTATTATATTACGTTCTTACCGTATCCATAGTGCATTTAAGCGACTAGAATACGATGTATCTCGTAGGAGGCGCACTGTTACTCATTAATGAATTTCTCTTTTATCGTATCTGCATGCGCAAAAACAGAATCGATACACTATCACTCTAATACGCTGTATATTTATCCATAATGGTTATCACTGTAGAGATTGTGTTTCCTTCTCTATTTCAAAGTTGATTTTCCTCTTCTTCTATTTATTTTTTCGTCAACGTTGTTTATGAACGTGTCTCGATCACTCGTGAAGGTAAGTCCTTTGTTTGACGAGAAGCGTAGAGATGCTGCTGACGCTTGTCGATTAAATTGCCGGCAGCTTTATTGAGATTGGCAACATTCAAATAAGTTTATCGCGTGAATATTTTTCAGGCTTCGTTTGTCACGACAAAAATAATGATTTTCGGTTTGTCTTTGGCTCGAGGTTCAATTTTTGAATACCCTTCTCTCTCGTTTCTTTAATCGTGACGTGGACCGTTCGTGTAAACTTCACCGGGGAAGACGAAGTTTCATTTTTAGATGAACCTCTTTGATTGCAAATTTTTCTAGAACCACTTTTGACATATTATTACAGTTTATTCTACACGTATTTAACGTTGGTATGTTATATTTTGATCAAAGGACCGTCGGAACGTATTCCGTTGAATCGATTATCAACATTGGTTCAGTTTCATTTCAGGATCAGGAACAAAAGAATCGCCGAAGATCCTGAGATCGAAGAAGCGAAAATTTCGTATCGATGCGAACGACCGAAAGAATCATTCCGTTCTCCGGAACGAGAACACACGCGCGATCGGCTCTCTTCGTTGGCCGGACACGTTCCCTCCCCCCGAAAATCAGCCGATAACTCCACCCTCCCTTCAAAATAAGCCTGAAAGTCCATTGTTCCCGCGGTTTTGCTTTGTCACGCGGCCGCGACCCGGCAAAATCGCTCACAAAGCGGTCCGGGGGCATCGGCGGTGGGATCCGCAACAGGGGAGCAAAAAGGTAGACATGAGAGAGAAAGAAAGAGAGAAAAAAAGAAAGAAAAAAGAGGAAGTGGAGGGAAGTAAAAAAAAAAGATGACGAACGTGGCAGGGGTGAATAGGGGCGGGGGATGGTGGTGGAGAAGAAAGAAGCGTCAAATAGTCGAGCACCGAGCGAAACAATAGGCTTGTTCGTTTTGCAGTTTTGTGCACTCTAAAGCGCCCGTTGAGCCTTCGTTTATGCGGAAGCGTGTATATAGATGGGGAGGGGGGCGTGTTCCTTTTTATTCTGCGCGAGAGATATCCGCGACAGCCTCGGGCTACCCCTCTAGCACCCTCCCCTCCCCCTTTTGTGTCTATATCGTCCACTTTTTCCTCGAGGATAAACGGCGAGGCCTAGTCTAGGTCTCTATTGCGGCCTGATGATGATTAACCCCCTTTGTGACGATACAGAAAACGCGGGGGTGACAAAGTGGCTGAAGTGAACGCTGGGATTCACTGGGTTTTTTTGGACGGCTATTCTCCTGCGATCATGGCCTCTCCAGTTCACACCCTCGGGCAGCTGGAAAGGGTTCTCTAGGAAACGATCTGTTCTGATCAACAACGAATCATTTGCTACCCTCTTGTATCGTCGCCTCTCAGCCGTTACCTTGTACCAGTAGTCCCCGTTTAATAGACACGTGTTTTATTCCTCCTCTTAAGGGGTTTCCCTGTCCCCAAATCATCTGAAACACAAAATTCAAAGATAATCTTAATGTTCTTCTAGACTCGTGGCTATCGTCTGGATTAGGATGATAGAAAAACATTAAAAAATAAAAATATGGCAGGGTCGTTGAGAAATTCTTTCCTTGTTTGCAGAAATAAATAGATGGTTTTGTTGACTGCAAAACGTGAATTTTGCAGATATTTGCAGAATCCTAAGTTAACAAGGCCTTGGAGAACTTTTTCGCTGTGGAAAAAGTTGTTTCAAATCACCCCAGGAATCATTTCTTTCAAGGACTTACACTTATTTTGGGGCACCCCGTATATCGATTCTTGGTTCGTCTCCCGATTCCAATCAAATCCACGAGGCTTCTTCGTGCAACTAATGAAATCCCGGTGATTAAACGCGACACCGAGTCTCTCCCGCTTGCTTACGCCGCTCGGGCGAAACTTCCGCTCGAGGATGTTCTTCTCGAGGGCTGCCACTACTTCTTTCTTCGTTCGATCCGCCTTCCGCCGTCGTTGTCGGGTGTTGGGATTTACGTCTACAAAAAAAAAAAGAAAAGAAAAAAAGAAAGAGCAGAGAAATGAAAGGCGGTGTTGTCTGATATTGTTTTTCTTCCGTACGAGTGAAATTAAGAAAGTTCTTCGAGGCGGCGCACGGTGAGTCTTGTTCGTGAACCTTGTTGATGCACCCAGGAGTTTGGGATGCTTTCAAAATTTATTATAACAGAGCTGAAGAGTTTGAAAGGGGTGTGTGAATTGGCGTGCACATTCAGAAGTTGAGAAACAGGGTACCCATTTAATTTCGTTGGTCGTATAAATATCGGATTCGAGTACTGAGAAACTTTCGTCAGATTTCTCGAGAACGCTACTAAAATAATGATTGAGTAATAGGAATGATTTCGTTTGGATCCGTTTATTGTAGTAAGTCCACTTTATTCTTTCTCGCTTGATTAATTTGTAACTTATTCGTAGAGGAGAAGGTTGTAATATGGAACCCGTTTTGTGTTTTTAGGTGATTTAAGGAACGAAAAAAATTAGATACTACCTTAATCAAATCTTTATGTATTCCCCTTTTATGTATACATATGTTACAGTAAAAGCGTTAATTCAGTAAATGTATACATTTTCTAGTCAATGTCCAGAACCAATAGTCATTTGAAGATGATTTAAAACATTTTTTAAAATATTTTGTTTTACAAACAATCTATTTGCTCACGATAAAAACGAAACAATAGAGTAATACCGTTTTTCTAATGTTTGGATGTCATTTAAAGAAGCTTCGTGCTGCTAGTCGCCAAGAAATGTTCCAGATATTGTCAGTAAAATGATAAAGTAGACAAATGTAGTTAGCGGTCAAAATAGGATATTCCTATTTATTTGTAACCATGGCACTCGGTGTTATCGATTTTCGCGAAATTGGATTTACTCCACTTTCAAAATGAACGGGCTCATATTCTCTTTCGCGTGACCAGGTGACGGAAATTTCACCGATAACTCGACATTTATTATTCTTTTATACACCCAATGATTAAAACATTCTTCGTGACGTGATTATTGCGATCGAGTCGGTATGAGAAAATTCGAATCGAGGCCACTGCAAGAATGGTACACTCTTCTCTGGCAGAGTGTTCCGAACACGTTATAACCGAGGGAAGCTAAATGACGAAAAGCGAATGGATTTAATAATTGCCATTGGCTCCTTTTCACGGTGGAAAATTTCACGACGATACCGACGAACGTTTCGCGGAACAATGCGCGCGAGTATTGAATGCTCTCGCTGGCAGCTTTTGTACCGAACCGTATAACAAAGTGGCCGTGGTATCGATTGATCATCCATTAACCTTTGTCACGTCGCGATATTTCATCGGAGTCATTAGGTCTGGGTTAGGTTCGCTTCTGAACTTTTTCCTCGCGTTGACAGACCAAGCTGACAGAATTTGTGTCTCAATAGCACGTGTGTTGTTCTAAGGGGTTACACACCTTTGAGCTGTTAAATAAGAGGGGAAATTAAAAAATCTTTTTGTATATGCAGAATTATTGTTTATTAAAAATTCAACATATACATTTTATTACATGTTATAACCTGAGTAATTTCTGAAAAATTGTGCTGTATATCTATCAGCAGAAGAAAATGGCTGCCATTTAAAAGTGTTTTAATCAAAATGAAATTACAGTTTTGTTAGTTTCTATTGAATTTTGTAACGATGCTCAACGCTTGAATACGAACAAATGAATGAGACAAAGGACCAGTAATGTTTTATTTTACCAATGAGATTTAGAATGAACATTGAAATCTGTGTGATACCGTTTATAGAAGACTAGAAGAAACTATTATACATACCATATACTCACAGATATGAAACAAAATACATGATACTAATATTTTATTTTGTAATTTCGAATACGTACCCATATGGCAACAGTGGGAACGAAACAGTTAAGTTTAACTTTTTTTTTTTTAACGCCTTAGTTTCTCAGTACGCTTCTTCCAAATCGCTCTTCATGCGGCTATGCAACTACACGCGTCCGGGACGTCAAAAAACCTCGAGCGTCTACGTATTAAAATCCGAACAGAGTTAAAAATTGCAGAACATTGAAAAACATTGTAAACTTGAAGTTTACATGTTCTTGTTCAGAATTGTGTAAGCTTTCATGTAAAAAAAGTCCCTCGTTAAATAACTGCAAACATTTCTTTTATAAATTTTGTCAAAGATTAAATTGTTATAAACTTTACGTTCTTTGTACATGATTTCAAAAATGCTTATGGTGCCTATAAATAACTATAATATACTTAATTACCTATAGAACAGTATAATAATGAATCTGTATTTTGATGTTCTACAGTAAGTAATTGAAACAATTAGTTTCACTTAAAATCTTATGAGTTTGTCTTCATAACAGTCTATCTGATCACAGAATCATCTGAAAGGAAAAATATGTTTAGATTTTAAAGCTTTGAAGGATTGTTAATTCATAGGAAAAAGTTTTTCAAAATATTACACTTGAAAAATTCACTTTTGGCTACTTTTTCGGGTTTTCCGCCCACTATGCGGCTGTTCACTATATGACGGAATGAACTGTATCCGGTCTGAACTGTATTCGACCGGATCGAATTTCGCTATTGCAATCCTTTGTGAAAACGTAACCAATAACAGTTCTTTTCTCCCGGTGTTTTGCTTATTGATGGATCGAGTGGATAACAAGAGAGTAGCAGCGATGGATGAGAGCAACAGGTCATGAAAAAACCTCTTCCCTCCCCCCACCCTTCCCTCTATTCATCAACCTGGACAATAAAGACAGGGCTCGAGATTATTAAATATTTGTTTTTTTAACGGACACCTAGGATTTTTGTGACCTCTCGTTGGAGCGTAAACGGGGAGTCGAAACGGATTCGGTGAAAATTGAAAATCCCGCCTCTGGCCCCCGGTTTATTCGGTGATTTTGGTCGAGCTTTTAAAATACTTTGACCGCCGCGTTTCGCTTTACGGTTATGATACTGAATAAAACATGTTCGGTGATGGACCTTATGGGATTTAATTGTCCAGCTTATTAATAGACTCTCGTTGGACGACAAGGAAGCGGGAGGAACGAGCAACAGGTCGCGGAAAAACTCGTTTTCCGTTCGTTAACGTGGACTGTTGAACTTTTTCTTATACACGTGGAACGATTTTATTAGTTATATGAATATACAAAACTTAAAATTAAATAAAGCACACACATATAATTGTACAAACGTATAAATACAATGCAACAGAACAATTTTCTTTGTTTTACTTTTAAACATTGATGCAACGTAACTGTCTTCTCAACGTCTCTACGCTAAGTGCGCATCTCGCATAACGACGTTCGCGCTCTCTGCTCTCCCACTCATTCACTCCAGACTTCAAACTCATCCTTCACATATCTGAATCTCGACGGACAATTTGAAATTGAAGATCTTGCAGCCAAAGGGGCGCAGCTTCATTTTTAGTAACTTCAAGTAAATGAGAAAAAGTCGTTTATAAAATTATTGCTACCTTTTTAAGAAACATTCGTATTTATTTTTAAAGGGTCATGTCAGTGCACAGTGATCTGAAAACGCGTTTTTACTGGCCAAAAGTCGAAATGTCAATGAAAGTTTCTAAAAGTTGGTAATCAAAGTTTTTTGAGGTCACTGATAACGAATTTAACACCAAACATTCAAACTTCAAGATAGCGGGTTGAATAGAACATTGTCCTCGATTGTACAATTATCTGAAACGAATAATATTTTGGATTTTGAAGGTTTGAAATATTGTTACTTTAAAACAAAAAAAAATTTCAAAGTGCAGTGTAACGGTGATAAAAAATAGAAGAAACGAAAATTTTCTCTCTTTAAAATACATTTTTTTTATTTAATTTATTTTTCGCACAATCAATTCGTAAAAATACGATCTTCTTTTCAAAACGTTACACCGATCTCTCCGCACGTTCGCTTCAGACGATCACGTAAGGGACAAACGGTGTATTATTAGAACTCATTCCTTTTCTCTGTTCCATTCTGAATCACACTTGGCTGCGAGTTTGTTCGCGAAGTGCTGATAAGCACGCGTAAGGAGTGGCATTTACGCGTGCACATCGTTGCAGTGATTCAACTGAACTCTCTTTCTCTCTCTAGCTCTTCGGCCGCCCCCTTCTTTTGTCACTCGGTTCGCGAGAAGGGGGATGAATTTCCCTCTTTCGTGGAGGAGCACCGTGAACGTGATTTAGGAGCAGCTTCAGCACGAACCCTCGTCGTAACGAGCTTTTTCCCAGTCCACGACAACTTTGTGAGATTAAAGCTTACGGGAGAATTTCAATGGCATCGATATTTAAATCTCGTGCACCGTTTGAGAAGAGGAGAAAAAAACTGTCATTATTTTACTGCATTCACAAGGGTTCGTCGATTTAAACGATTTGTATGTAACGAGTGTAAAAAGGGGGAAAAACCTTACTTAATATCAGGTGGTGCGATATTGGGAAAGATTAAGTACTGATTGAACTTCAGCTTATTGAACAAGAAGACCTTGTTGGATAACTAAACATCTGTTAGTGCTGAATCAATAGTGCGTTAACCTGGTTATTTCCATTTAGCTACAGTTACCAAATATCTTATTTGTCACTGTTTCGATTACTATTTCAAACTCTGGATTTATACAAAGTTCTATTTTTGTCTTACAGTAAAGATTCTATGAGACTTTGAAAATCGAGTCCGTTTACAAACTTTCACGGTGCACTGCGAATCGTTTCAACACTTCACAAATCTATTGTTTTCTCGAAGCCCGACCCTCAGTAACTAAAGGGGGGGAGGGACAGTAAATTATGCGTTTGACATGTTCCACGGCCTAATAACGGAAATACCAAATAACGGAATAGAAAACAGAAACAGAGAAAGAACTATATAACAATATCAATCATTAACAATTACAGATAAGAATATACACAAGAATGGAAGTTGTTTATTGTGTATAATATATAATTGAAATCGAGCTAATTGTTCGTTCACTCGACCGACATTTCGAATTCTATCGTTTCGCAAAAAGCAAAACGAATATGAAAATCTGCACTGTGATCGATCGAGAGGGGACCGTAAAACGACAGGTTCTTCAAGGTGTTGAGGAATCGCGGACGATTAACGTCGAAAGAATCACGGGGGATATTGTTGCTCGAGAACGAGACACATAGGGCTTTGAATAGAAACGAAACGAGACAAGACGGTTGCGGTGCGGCGTCTCACGGTTTTTAGCGGGCCATTCTCTGCGACCGATACTCGTTAGCGGGGCGCAAGATACGTTTGTTTTTTATTCTCCCTTCGGGCGTTGTGACAGACCCTCTAGTGGCTTTGTCGAGTCATCCGAGCACTGTGTTAGACCCGTAAGTTAACGAAATTGTTCGAAACTGATGGGACACAGTGTTCCTTTTTCCCGAAAAAATGGCCAAAATTCATAACTTCATTGGATTTTCATAAAAATCGGTATTCCTACGTTTCTCGGGTTGCTGAATTCGAATATCGTGTAAAAAATTCGAAATTGGCAACATTTTATTATCTTCGATTTTCATGAAAAATCTAGCATAACTACGTTTAGCGGGTTATGCGTGTAGTTCAAATATTTTATTGAAAATAATAATAAACAAAGTAAGAATTATGAATGTTGTTTGAAATAAGAAAGTGCTATTTCACTTATTTCATCCGTAAATGCGAGTAGTAGTCGAGGACCGATGTTGCGTACATGCAATATTTATTATGGCTAGACCCGATGATCTAGGGTCATAAAATTTAACATGGATTTTATTTAGGCTTCTATTATCAATAATTGATTACAAAAAATTGATCGAAAGATCATATACCATATAATAATAATATACCATAGAATAAAATTTGTAGTAAATTACAAGCCAACATAAATTTCATCAAAAGCACCATTGTAATTTCAGTAATGGTAAAATAGTAAATCTGTAATCCGTCACTTCGACGGGTTTGGTAGTTCTAGTGTTCAATAACGCAAGGAAAGATTTCAATCATCAGTCTATCGAACGTCCAATTTATATAGCCACGGTTCTTTTTATCTTTCAATTGGCGCGACTCGTTCTCGTTCGACGATTACAATCCCTCGATTCAATTGCTCGTTCTGTTTTCTATCGGTTTACGCCCGACAAAAGGATGTCGCGGACGTTAATCAGATCATCATTACACATGTACACGTGTATCGCAGGCGAGAGAAACGTAGAGTGAGGAAGGGAGAATGTGCCCACAGCCGTAAAGCTGAATGAATTTATTGCCCATCGAACCATATTACGCGATCATACCGAATGTATGACCAGCAACAGAGGCGCTGGGCGAAGCTCAATCGCGCGGATTGGTACCGGTCACGACGTAATCCCACCGTGTCGCGCAAGGGGTTTCCACTGTCAAAGAACCTTTTGTCTCTGAATGTCGACCGGATCTCTTTTTTTTTTTATTCAATCGGATCGAATATTTGTCGTAGACAAAAAGGAATTATGAAAGAAATGTGACGTGCAATAAAAAAATGTGAATCGACGCTCGGGTAACGATAAAATTACTGTATACCGTTTGAATAATAACTTTGAAGTAATTTTACTGTGGTGAATGCAGTTCTAAACTGACATACATGCACCTGGGAATGGACATTTGTACATAAAAACAAGCAAATTAAAGTTACTAAAATAAGCAAACGATTGAATATTGATACTTTTTTTCTATTCCTCGTATCACATTTAAACAACTTTTGCGCCATTGGTTAGAAATGTTCCATTACTTAATGTTGTTTATTCACTGGTGAAATCTGTATTTTTTCTTTTCAATTTAATCAATTACATTTTCCCAATTTTTCAAATAGAAATCTATGCGTTATAAAATGGTATACATAGATACGAAAAAATCTAATTTTTTTGTGTTAAATATTTGTTAAAGTTATTATCATTTAAAATTCGACTTTCATTGTTACAGAATCTCTTAAATGTTCATTCATTGGTGCGTTTACCCTATTATTATTGAAATATAATAAAATAATATTGAATATCTATTTTTGATCAGTTCGTTTTTAAATATGCCACCCGGTACAGATCGTTTACAGTAATGCCAGGGGAAATTGAGAAATTGATCGATACGTAGTAATTAAGAAATTTAATATCGACGAGAAACCTAGTGCGAACTGAAAGGATGCTGTAATTTCCATTTCTAATTAATTACCATTAACTGTAGGTGTGTGGCACGACCATATGGTCCGTTTCTCCCAATGGAATGGAGGATACATTCTTTTGTGTGTGTATCTTAATTATAGAGAGTATAATTAAAGAAAGTATATTAAATATTAGAACTTCAAGTGGTTTAAGAGGGGATTCTCGCGTATAGGTCCAAAAAAACAAAACATTTTTTTACATAATCCAAAGGTACAACATGTTAAAAATATACTCCCACAATTTGAAAGTCGAATTCCAAAAAATAAAGAAGTTACAGCTTCTTCAGTGTGTCGCGTCAAATGGTAAGTGACATAAGTTTAGACGCGTTTTTCTTGAAACCACGTTTTCGATATTAGCGTACATGATAACTCAAAAATTAATCTGAATGACATTCGCATGGAAATTCAAATGAAATTCATCTATCGAAATTAATTTCTCATTTTTTTGTTATCAACTCATACGCTTGACAACAAAAATGATTAAAATGTCACACCGTCATCGGTGTCAATTTTCATGCACACGTGTAATAGGTGGCCATTGTAGCGTTCGAAAGAAGCGACAGTCAATGAGCCGCTTCGATTCACGGTGTATCGATATAAAGATCGGCGATACGTTTCACGTCGTCCGTTTAACAGATACCACCCCGTATCGGACAGAAGGGCGGGCGCGATATTTCGAAGGGCATATGCTGGAAATTTAATCGAAGCAAGTTATTCCGCTGAATTCCTCGAAACTATCGCGATAACTCAATCGGCCGGATATCGTGGCAATCTGTGAGAAACGCCAGATTCGAGCAGCGAACCGATCACGATACCCCCCTGTTACTCTGATAAATGCTTCGCCTCCACCCCCTGTCGCCATTTATTCGGCAACAAAAAGAAACAAAGAGTTAACGCGAACGAACGATATCGATGCACGGAATCTCAATTATCTGCCTTTCAATTTATTCGACTTCTCTGGAATCCCCTCCCTTCCCCCATGGTGTACAGCGGAATTGCGAGAGCAAGTCTTTATCGGTATCGGTAATTGCTAAACCGATTCGTTGAAACGAAATGTCGATATATGAAGGTATGAAATCTCGTAAAAAGATATAAATAAAAATATAGAATAATGTTTTGAAAATTGACTTTGAAAAACTGCTGGATACGCGTGCAATTAAAGAGGATCGGGCAAGCGCGTCTGTTCATTGCATTTCGTTTCGACAATTCACGTGTTTCAGAGTAATTTTCGGAGTCGATTTTCTCGAAAACAAAGCGAATAAACTTTTATTCCATATTTTCGACTTATTTTTTTTTATGTAGAATCGAATCTCTTTTCCAGTTGATTCGAGTGGCGTTAGGGGAGAGTTATTTTTAAAAGTTCACCGTTATAACGCCACGAATGAAAAGAACATTCTAATTAAATAGATATTTAAAATTGTTCATAACACTAAGTATAATTTATATTTTGGGCATAGGTACTTGGGGTTTGTTTTTATTTCAACCACAATGCATAAGAATTGAAAATTTTCGGATGGTTTTATAGTTACGCCTCGCAGTGTATACAATAGGCGATCAAATTATTATGAACAGATGGGGAAACTACATATTTTATGTTAACTATAGATCACAAATTAACGTACAGGAAGATGCATATTTGTACAATAACAAACTATCAAATTGTGCTACCGTTGATAATTCGTAAGTATGACTTGTTACTGCCGATTTATGTGTTTCTTTTGTTGATATCCTTAGTTATTATTTATACTAACACCATTAAATCACATAATGTCAAAAAAGTATTGAAAGTACGCCGAGAAGAATTCAAGCAATTACAGATGCGAAGGGTAGCGTGACGAAATATCGATACATACAATGTTTGAGAAATTTTAATCGTTACCATGTATCAGTGAAAACATAACAATATGTTTTGTAATAAAGAAGGTACTATTATGAAGGTACTATTCGAAGTGTTCATAATAATTTGATCACCCACTGTAAATTCACCTTTACCGCGACGTGAGTGTGCGCGTGTATGTTCCCTTCGTAAGACGACGTTCCTTGTTAGCGTCTCTCGCTAATATACACTTACGATACCCAATCTCCAGCGTACAAATACCACCACCCATCTTACTCCATCCTCCACCTGGTCACGTCAATTTCAAGTTCCAATCGAGCACTTTCGCCGCCAGGTGGGTCGCGTCCCCTCTCGAGCAATCGCCGAACAATAAACCATTCTCCTATTCTCGAACGATAGGATCGAAGAGGGGTGAGGAGATCCTCGATCTTCCAGCCGCGATCGGCGAATCGCGCGCACCGTCGTCTTCGCCGCTTCGATTCCAGCGGTCGGTGTATTTATATTTCAGAATTTTCATTGTGAATCCGTTTCTGGGCCACGAGATACAGGGCCGTAGGTGGAGGGGGGAGGTGTGTTCAGTCCGTTCTATTGAAAACCAGCCGCGGACGCGGCCGTGAGTAGTACTGTCGTTCGATAAACGGCGTCTTTCGGTTCAAAGATAAGAATCTCGGATTCGAGGTCAGCCAAGCAGTCCTCGAGGCCTCCTTTGGCCATCGGCAAATTTTCGAAAGGGCGCTCGACCTCGTACGAGGTGGCAACCGGGACCTCCGGCGGTACTGGTAAGCCTCTCTCTTCCTCTATCTCTATCTATCTGTATGATGCAATGCTTCTGTGTGTGTGTGTGTATACATATATACATATATACACGTGTGTCGTCGTGAAACACCTGGTGAGAGACGGTAGGGGTGAGTGGGGAGGTTTGGGTCAGTTCGTATATTTCCATCCTTGTTACACATACTGGGCCATTCTATGAAAAATCGGACAGTTTTTGGAGCACCATTTCGGATTTTGTTGAAATTTCGATATGTTTGTAGTCTTCAGCGATACATAAACGTATCTCGATGGATTTTTGAAAATTTAAAAAATTGTTGATTTTACAGCTGTAATTTTAGGGTCAACCTTTGTTCAATAAATCATAACTATTGAACTAACGAACTTATCAATATGAACTTTGTCGGTACTTATAGAGGAGACATAAGAGTACCACATAAAAACTATTTTAGTTAAAAAAATAATATTTTTGACCATTTATTTAGCAATTGTTTAAAAAAAATGCAATTTTATAATAGCGAGCCACTATTGAAAAAGTTGAAAAACATTGAGGATATAGTCCTATCTGTCTTCGTTATGGATAAGTTTTCAAAAATATGGAAATTATAAAATTGACCATGGTATCCCTTTCATTTTAATCACTACTACGTATTAATTGAAAACTGAGCCAAACCTACTTACTCTCTCCTACATCTCGATCTGTGTCCAAACGCACGATATCGTGAACACGACGATGACGATATACTTGGAGTAGAGGATCGAGATGAATATGGAGTGTGACATCGGACGGACGTGAAACAATAACTCTAATATCCAAGGAGCGGGTTAGGGTGGGTGGATGAGGGTGGTGGCTCGTATTGTAAGTAGGTTTCTTCAACCTTTTCCTTTTTTTTTAATATACGCTCGCTCCAGGCAAACCACTCGTTCCCCCCTGAAGGGTACGATGATCAACTGAAAGCGGCCCCGGCTCAATACGTTGCGGAAGGTCAAGCGTCCTCCGGAGCCAGACAATGAAGCACTTCTGCTCGCCTGGACGTGTACAATGTGCGTCCAGTTTTTCGGTGTGCACGCTCGATTATTCAGTGGGCTATATCTACGGCGCGAGGATAAAATTCCTGGCCCTGGAATTCAGCCTGAAGCTGTAGTACGATATGACCCACACAACATAATGAAACGAAATTTTGAAGGGGTAGGGCGAAAGAACCCTAAATATAAATTTTTAGCTGCGGGTCTTGAATACGTTGAATTCTGCTTATACAGACGTGAATAATATACAAGCATCGTTGCTGGAGAAGTCATCATCGTCAATTATCGTATATGGGATGACGTAACTGAGCGATATTCGCCAGTCGCGGGGCGATACAAAGTGCGTGTAATGCTTAAATTAATACTATTACTCCTGTGTTTTTGTTTACTTTTGAAGCGTTATACTGATCTGAGTTGGTTAGAGCTAGTTAAGAAACAAACAAGAAATACTGTACAAAACATTGTGTTGAGCTATATGTATATCTATCAACAGAAGAAAATGGGTGACATTTAATTATAAGCTGTTTCATCAACACACCATCTGCGTTACCAGATATACATATAATGCAATATAGTTTAGTATACTATAATATGAAGTGTATAAGAAATTACTGGTTAACATAAATCCCGATAAAAGTACCTCTAGGGTTTCAGTAATAGTAAAATACAAACTCTGAAATCTGTCCTTTTGGTTCGGTAGTTCTAGAGTTAATAAAACAATAATTTTGCATGTACAAACAAATTTTCGAATTTACCCTCTTATTTAACAGCTCATAGGTATGTAACCCCTTGCCTCATGACATCGAGTCAGGCACGTGGTGATGATTTCAAGCTGGATTTAATAAACATGAATATTATTTGCTTCTCTTTAAGTCGCCGTGAAATACCATTTTGCTGAAATTAACATTTAGAATTTGAAGTAAATTTACACTCACAATAAGAACAGAATGCCTTTTGTATCACGGAACTTATTAACAGTCATTCTAGGGACTGCAGTCGTCAGAAAGATGGTATGGCTAAATATGTCTAAATATCCCCCGATGGTACGATTAAATACCCCCTACGAATGACAGATCGCGAGAGAGAGGTCATCCGTGACTTCCGGTCGGACCAAGATTCGGACCGCACCCTGGATCCTGACCACGTGTCTGGAAACCGTGTGCGTTCCACCCCCCGTCTCGTGGGGTGTGTGCACCCCCTCATAGTTTGATATCGACCGAACCAACAGTGGGCCCGAAACTTGGGGAGGGGGGGATTGCACCTTGTCGGCGGAATGTTTTCAGCCCTCGGTTTGCGGAATCGCGACGCCAGTCGTCCTCTTCCGCCACGCCACGAAAATAGAGTTCTCCGGACAGGTCGCCCCGGAGTGTATTACTTTTATTTTAAATAATAAATTAATGATATAAAATAGTAGAGAAGCTATATAGATAACACGAAACCCCCTTTTGTGCTATAAAAAAAACTTGGGGAACTAATTAACTGAAATTGTACTGCATTAATCGAAACCCTCATTCATTCCTTTTTTGTATCTGAGGACTCGAAATAAGAAGGGAATGATATCTGATCAGCGAATTTACCTTCGTTGTCACAAAAAAAAAAAGTATTTTTTCACTCGAGAATTTTAATAGTTAAACAATAGTAAATCGATTAATATTTTACTTTCTCAATTTATGAATAATTCGCATATTGTAACTACCTACACGTATAGATTACACTTTTATTTTGAATTCTTTCGCTCATTTAACATTCTTTACGGTCCGTATGCAAAGAATTTCTAGTCACAGACTCGGTAGTTCGGTTTGATCGAATATTTTTACAAAAGAGCACCTGTAACGAACGATCTTTCGATAAAACCAATATCGTTTATCCGAGGTGGTTGAAATTTACAAGTTTTTCGAACCGGTATTGTATCGTTCTGCCGTGCAATCGTGATGTTAGTATTAGCGGGCCACGGCTATTTCTAAGCGGCCGCGTCGAATCCAATTTTTCGAAAAAAACCGGTGGAAAAACAAACGTCCGGAACAATTGTAGGGGCGGGGGGAGGGAGTGGAGGATGTTCGCAAATCATTATTTCCAGCGATAAGCTCCTTAAAAAATAGGAAAAGGAAACCGGTTCTCACGAGCCTTGTTTTCTAGGTCGAAAAGCGCTTTGGCGCCGGGGCTAGAGACGTTTCGGTGCGTCCTGTTATAATTTTCAGCCTCTGATAAGCTTAAAACAGTGGCGAGTCGATGTCGCCTGTGGACGCGAACGTAAACTTTTCTCCACCGGGTGACCCATTTTGGCTCGCGTACGATATAGAATTTCGATAAGTTTTAAATTACTTTTAAGGGGTCATTCCGATGTGCGTCCTATAAAAATTAAGCATTGTTTAGGAATTTATTAAAACAGAAAATATACAGCATGTCTCAGAAATATACAACGGAGAGATATTTTTCAAGGTGGTCTCTTCACGGTGGTCCTTATTCAAGACAAATGGATATTTTTTCATATAAAAAATATTTTTCTATTTCTAACAGTATAATCGAATAAACTTACACACTTGCAGAAGATATATGTAATACTTATTCCTTTTTTAAATTCCCGAAAAAGTACGTTCTTTTCAGCCGTCACACTATGGTCACACTAGGGATACTACTTAATGAATTATTTAAGGGATCCACGGATCTCTCCTCTGGTTGATCCCTTGTGATGTACAACAATCTTCTTACATACGCGTGTCTTACTTAGACAAGTTATGCTTTGTTCGCCGATTGTGTCGAGGTCTTACGAGGATTCTCGTTTCTCCCCGAGGAGTTTTTGCGGTGAATCAAAAGCTTCTTCTCTTTTGTCGTATCCGTTTACCCTGAGTGACTAATAATAATAAGAGAAAAGTACACCCTCGTCGTCCTGAATAAGTAAACGTATGAAATGTATTGTATTTAGGTAGGGTAAAAGACCCAATTAGTGACACTTTTAGAAATGACACTGACATTATTGCATAGTTCTTATATTAATTGTCTAAAAACATAAGTATTGATTTGTATTCATTATTGTTTAATATGCTTAATTGAAGGAAAAATTTGTTGTAACTTTCTGAACCTCTACTTTTGTTTATAAATTCATTAGCCTTAAAAATATATCTTGAAAGCTTAAACTAAAAAACTTAACGTATCGTTGATTTATGATCAATATTATTTTCTATGATCTTTATATTATCTAAGACATTACATTTTATTATGTTACTAGCTCAAATATTACAATTATAGCCTTCTCTTTAGTACCTTGCCTTTCCTTTCGCTAGTAAGGAAGTCGTCGTTTTTACTTTTCCAGTCAGCAATAAATTTTTGACCATTTTACAAAAATTAATGGAAAAATTAATTAGGCGCTGCCTTTTCTATCGTATGAATTACAGCTTTAATTGCATGCAGAATTTTCTTTATGTATTAGTTCACAACATTTATTTGTTGTTTTAAGTAAAACAATCTAGGGTTACAGTATTCAATAGGTGGCAGTAAATGGGTCTTTTACCCTAGGTAGATATGTGGAATGAAATTAATGACCGTTTGTTCTATTGGAAAATCATTATTATCATTACAGAATACAGGTTGCTACGGTACCGTTTACTCCTAATAATTTCCCTTATTCTTCTGAAGAAAAAGATAGATTATTTATACGGTAGCGACATTCTCTGTGATTCCTCTGTACATACATTCAAATTGCTGGCAATAAAAACATGCGATTGTTATGATTATTTTTCTTTCCCTCAGAAGGAGAAATTTAGAAACTTTCGCGTGACACGTACGTTTGTACTATTGTTGCATTTTCATTTGAAACTATTATAAACTGTGCACGGCCGTCTATTCTTATGGATACCTACTTGAAAATCTCGCGGGGCCAGCTTTCGGGGAGGGAGAACTCTTTGGTTCCGTTCCTCTTTCAATTTGGATAAAGTTTCTGCACGGGTTTCGTTGAGTTTTTGCTCTTTGAAACGGCCACAATGAACATTGTGCCCCGGTTAAAGGGAATCAATAACTTCGGGGGATCAAATGATGTGTCCTCAGGAAATTGTGGTTTCCGTGAAATGAACTTCTGCGACCTTTGTGATTCACTTTTCGACAGTCCTACCGTATAATGTTCGCCCCCAAAGTATCTTGATCCGATTGTGAAACGAGACTCCATAGTTCTGTGTGTGTGTATGCAAATTTTGCACGGATAAAACATTCTAATAACGATAACCGAATGATTCAAATTATTTAATAGCATATTACGTATTTTTTTTTGTTTGGTTATTACTATTTCAATTTTTGATTGAATGCCATATGGAGAATGGCGATTCTGATTTTCAAAATTCAGTAGGAAAAGTTGATTTCGGTTATTATAAATTTATTTATTTATTCTTTTAATGCTAAGCAGGAAAGCTGGTTTTTGAAACAGGAGCCATGTGGTATACACGGTGAAACAAAAAAAAGAGGGTTCATAACTTCTGGAGTAGGTAGTACTTGCCGAAAGACGGAAAAAAGTCCTAATGAATATGAGTCGAAAAATTAATATCGTCAAAGTTATAAGCAATTGTCGATTTCGAATTAAAGGGAATCACTTTCTCGATTCGGGAGTTACTGTACCATATGTAAATAATGGATTACCTTATCATATCTATTGATTTTATTTTTCTACAATTTTTATTACTATTTTTTTTAAAATGTTTCTCATTGTTTCCATACAGTACTATAGCTCTCGAAGCGAGAAAGCCACACGCTTTAACCGAAACTAAAAATGGTTTGTAATTTCGAAGATATTCATTTTTCGACCCGTCTTGATTACGACTTTTTTCCAACGTTCGTCGAGTACCTACTATCTACCCCAGAAATTATGAACCCTTTTTTTGTTTCACCTTGTATATGTAAATTTGCGATTAAATGATACGCCGCCTCTGTGAAATTTGATTCACTTAGGTATCGAGCGGAGGGGAACTGTTATGAATGCTTCTGTGGGTCATAGGTGGCCCACGAAATAGGCCGCGGCATAGTTTTCAGGCCAAGTAGTCCACCGTGATTGTGAAATTACGTTCACTTATCGTCGGGATGTTGTGAAGTTTTCTGTATGTTTTATCAGTGATCGAAACGATGCACTATACGAGGTCATCTTTTCGGTTGGATAGTTTGCTATTTAGTTGCAAATTTTATTCAAGCATTGAGAGCAACGAAATCGTTGCTCTATATTCATATAGAAGAAGCAATTAACAAAAAACATCAACTTTACGGAGCCTTCTAGGCTATACATGCATAATATCCGCAGTCTAGTCATCGGTAATCCTTGCTATTAAATTAGCGTTCTCCACCACGTGATAATTATCCTCCCCCAATTTCTGCAAAAAACAAATTCAAGTCAACCGTCAAACGCCTAAATAATACGATTTTTAAACAATCAACCATAAATTAATTCGTTTATTAATATTCCAATAAGAAAATCTTGACGACTTTGATAGATCTACAGACTCCTCTCGATTATTGTCCTGAAATCGGGTCCGCGCCGGGACAATAATCTTATAGGGAGAAATGCTTCGACCCTCGTAAATTCGTTTTTCGCCCAAAGCCCGACTCTCGGCAAAAAAAGCGGAGGGGCAATAAAGTATGCACCTGACAGGTTCCACCCCCCTCCAGTGGTGGGGATAACGCCTGGGCAATAATCATGTAGAACAAGTCAGACGATAATCGCGAGGAGTCTGCATGTTTTTTCATAAGTGTTCCTCGGCCACGTGATAATTACTCTACCCCAATTTCGCAGAAAATTCGGAACAATTGTCAAACACGTAAATAAATATAGTTCATGGATAATAAAACTAAAATAACCGGTTTATCGAATGTTCAAGTGAAAACCGTTCCGGCTTCGATCAAGTGGCGTTCGCCGGATTCTTTTGACACGGTGCGACGCGTGGTTCTCGCGCGCACGTTCGGTGAGCCGGACGCCATTTTTACGGTCAATATTTCCCCGCAACTAGATGTCACCCGTTACTCGGGCGACCAATTCCCTCCTATCAGCTTGTGCCACACACCGTGCGATAGCGCCACTGGCATGTTTCAAATTCCCATCGGTGGCGCTCGGTGCCTGCTTTGTCCATCCCTGTCGGTCCTTTGCTTTCTTGGTACAGTTTCCGCGTGTCGTTCACCAGAAATTTATTCGCTACCTTTTCGACCTTTCCTATCCCGTATACGACACGACAATGTTTCAGGTACAATGATGCACGGTAGCTGATTTTCCACGTGCAGATTAATGGAAAGTAAAAGTACAGATAAATTGGGTCAGCGCGCACGCAGCTCTTTGGGGTATGGGTATACACGTTTTGGGGGTGGGTTACGTAACTCTGAGAAGGAATATCGGGAACGTTGGAGTCCCGAATCCTAAAATCCTCTTAGTTTCTCCTGTTATTCGGAAAGATTTGTTTTTTGAGAACGTTTCAGGGGATACGTTTGGAATTCTTCATGTTGGACGTGTCGTTCGATACGAGATCTTTATTTGTCTCTGGTTTTCTCGATAGTCCTGCCACTCGATGGAACATTCGGACAATTATATATAGAATATCTCCCTGGGGAGGAAATTGAAACAGTTTTATTGGGAATCTTTCAGAGGGAACAATTTCTGCAGCATCGTGTGTAATACCTTGACCTCCAGAACTGTCACTTTGAAGGGTTTACTCTATTTAATCCTTAACTGGTGAGGTGGGATTTGAGGAATCCCCATGATTATCTTTAGAATATATTTTGTTTTTATTCGATAGTTACACGAAGGGATGTTTAGTTATTTCGATGTTTTCTTTACTTGAGAATTCAAACAACTTTAATAAGATTTGCGGAATATGTAGTTGGTGAGAATTCTGTATAACGCAAGAATTTTTGTAGTTCTTATACTTCTGATTTTCCCTAGTCCCGTGGAACTTCAATCGAATTGGTTTGATCGAATATTGTACTGTGAGACAGGTATTACCTTTTTTATATCCAATACAATCACGTGCACTTTTCATTAGCAGCAATCGTTTTTTTTTAAATTTAGGGAACGTTGAATTGATGAATTCTGCAGCCTTCTTAATTTCTTGGCTTCGTAATAATTTCTTTGAGAGTGTTTCTCAGACGTTGGAATTTGTGTCGCCCGAGATGGTCTACGTTCCTTGGATAATTTTTTTCCATTTTCTTTCTCTCGTAGACCGCGATTCGTGAAATTTTTCGGTCTGGTTAACGTGATTTTTTTTTTAGAAGTTATTAGCACCTGAGTTTCTATTTATAGTATGGATCGCAAGAACTCGTAACGTTCATGTTGAAAATTTTTACTTTTTTTGTTTTAATATTTTAATTTTCATCGTTCTTATCGTCGTACTCTTTTTCGTCTTTTTTCTTTGATATAACGGAATTTCATCGAGACACAGCCGAAAACAGCATTCTTCCACAACTGACGCAATTGTTTTCAATTTTTGATCGTTTCGCTGATTTTTTACCGTCTGACAGATATGTATAACTCATTCTTCCACGTTTACTGCCTCGAAGGTGTGGTTTTAACGACGTCGTATCACTTTTATGGTAGTTTTTTTTATGGGTTAGTAGAGTTTCTTGCGAACATAAGCTGCTACGATCAGGATCGATAATTCCACAATTTTTCGACGCCCACTCCCGTTTCTTTTCCTTCAATCTGTCACACTAACTATCATAACGACGTATAAACCAATTTTATGAATCTCCAACGATAATAATTTATACTTTTTTTCCCATACAACGAATTTCTTCGGTAATTTTGACCTCAAATAAGAACTCAATCCTCATCTTTAAATATAAATTTCGCTCTAAAAATGTTGAAAGCACAAATACAATGTTATGAATAGTAAAAGAATAGTGATATTGTCTTAGTTAGAACGGAGTAGGAGAAAACACAATGAAAATGTGACTGTTGTAAAAGTTACGTAATCAAGTTCAGCTCAGCTGCTACTAATCGTAATATTTGTAATTGTATTTGAAATTTCTCGTGGACAGATTGATTTGCTTTGTAAATTTCTAATTTACCATCGTACAAATGAATCGACATCTCCATCGCAATGCTTCATCGTTGTGTCATCGCGATGACATTCCCACGAATGCATTCAGTAGTCATAGACGCGCAGACGTGTTATGCAAAGAAACCACTGTCGCTTACGAAATTGATCACGTAACAGGGGAAGCAGAATGGGAATCTAGCATCTACGAAATTCGAAATAACGAAAGTATTGATCAACGCACGAGAACGCAAAGAACGTTTTGCGTTCGAAATTATGAAATAATTGAAGTCGGGGTGATTCTGTCCTGAAAGTGTCCGATTTCAATTTTATGCAGCAATTATATTTATGGTGAGGAAAAACGCCGCATTTCACAAATGCGGAAAAATTTGACTTCATCCATTAATCCAGCTGTAGAATATAGGATTTATACATTTATCAGAAAAAATGCATGAAAACGAATTTTATATGTTCAACAAAAATAATGCAAGTTAACCGAAATCCAATATTCAATTCATACGCATTAGGCAAAACAATAGTGATATTAACAAAGTACAACAATAGTAATAATAATAATAAGTATATCCCATCGAGACTACGAGATAGTAAAAGTTCCCAGAAGATACATTGTATCCTTCTTCATCCCTTTTAGGGTTGAATTTCGAAAAACTCAAAAATCAAAATCGCAATTCGAATGATTCCCATCAATTCTGAATTTTCATCAGTGGAAAACTCTACCCTTGCGTATATTTCTCTTTAACTTTTACGTTCTCTTTTTCGTTTACAACGTTTCTCTCGCAGATCTTTTATTTTCCGTTTTGCGGTGTATTGAACCGCGGATTTTTGTACGGAATTAAAAAAATTCGATGCATTCGATACTTTCCTAAATTGAATTGGATTTTCGGGTTGAAAATTCTCGTCTTGAACCCGGGCGGAAGCCCAAGGATCCGTGGGGCCGGATAAATTTTGATAGTCCTCGGATAATCGTGGGCGCGCTTGACCTTAAGCACTGATTGATCGATACCTTAAAATAGCCTCGGGAGGTAGATCTGATAACCGTGGTTTATTTATAAATCTGACTCAACATTTTCGTAGCCGTGTGCAACCGCTGGTGTTCGATCGTCCTGTTCTTCGTTTATCTACGCCCGCCATTGTCTCATTATCCGTATTACCTATCGGGACAACTGGCGACACGCGAATCTTGTTCCGGTCAACCTATCAGCGCACCTGTGAACGGCACAAGCCACCGGGGATTTAATTGAAATCCTGAATTGTACTTCGCTGTTTCATTTGATCACTCTTGAAATTTTGTTCGATGGGATTTCTGTTTATACGGAATATCGCGTGGGTCATCGATGATCCATCGATGTTCAGTTACTGCAAAAGTTCTGATTCTTTGTAAGTGTACGTTAGATAGGAAAATTAATCCGATCGAAAACGAAGGTTTGGATTATTTAAATACTGTGAGAAAAATTTGCTATTCCAAAGTCTATTAACTAAACGCATATAATTTCGACGATTTATAACAGAAAAAAAATAATGAAATAAAGTGTGTCTGATCAGGTACAACCTTTTTCACTTATTGTTGCGTGAAACTATTTTGTAAACTGTTTAAACGTTCGTAACGCAATAATAACATATACCATTTTCTTCGGGAGAGTTTATAGAATAATTTAACGCAATAATCAACTGAATAACTATTTCTGTTTGAACAAAATAGGTTCAAACTTGAAAAGTTGCATTTTTCTTCAAAATCAAATTTTCTGAAAACTGTGGATGCTGGCGAAACACCGTTTGCAGATTCGTATTCAGGGCACACAGATCTATAAGACGCGTCTATTGAATGTTAGAAGTCCAGATGGCTGTTGAATGGTGTTACCGAGACACCACTTACCAGAACTGATTCGTCTCCGTATAAGTTCGGATAATCTGCGTGTTTGAATAGTGTATTTGACGTAATGTAAATTCGGAAGCGGAGAATTTTTTTTTTTTTTTTTTTTTTTTTTTTTTTTTTTTTTTGGTTGTCTTCGATTGCAATGTTTCCCTTTGGCAAATACAGGCCGATCTTCGGATAATTATTGTCTCGCGATGAATGGCTCGCGTGAGGGTCGCGTGGCATGCTCCCGACGAATCTATAATTGGAACAAGAAAGTCGATGGTTCTCTTGTTATCTTTTGCGCCTTCCATTGTTATTTAAGTCAATGGAGACTTGGAGAGGAGGGCACTTGCCGGTAGACAAAGAAAGTTCTGTCTACGCAACCGTCGCCGAGCATCGAGTGTATTTGCCAGCAAATATTTCTTTATTTAATGCTCGTATTCTCGATCGACGCGATGTCTCCGACAGGGATAAGGTCTGTTTGATTAGAAACGGCTGATCACACCCTGTTTTCTACGTTCGTATACCGAGCTCGAGTTTCACACGTGAATACCAGACGGAGCACAGTAGTCCTTTTTCTCAAAAAGCTGGCCAAAATAAATTTTTTGAAGTATGTAGCAGCTTATCGATAGCGTGATATATTTAATCTATACATATCAATGTAACAAATGTCGCTGGAAATAGTAAAATATACTGGTTGGTTAGTGAGATATAGAAAGATGACGAAATTTCGTGCTTTTTAATGGCTTCAGAACGCTGGCATGTTTAATGTATCAGGCAACGTTTATTGATAAAGTACCTAATTAAATGTAAACCATTTTAACAGTAAAATACATGTTATAAACATAAAGTTTGTATATAAATAGTGCAAAATATTTTTGCGTTTACTCTTGTACTTCCCTTCTGAAGATGTCACAAATCTTAATAGCTGCGATTGATAGCCAACATTACCGTGAGAACTCGACTGGCAGACTCGCGGTCTGATTGGTCGGGGTTTTTCGTTAATATCTATTTAACAAAGCCTCGGATAACATTTTTGCTAAGAAAAAACTTAATTTAAAATCACCTCACGAGTCTTCCATTTCCAGGTCCTGCAATATTTTTGTTACACCTTGTATATCTGCTCCAGAATTTGATGCGTTTCAGAGATATTACGGTCACCTTTGTTCTCTTTTTTTTTTAACAAGATTATAAACGGAAAGGTCGAATCTCGAAATCTGGTGACATTTGCACGACGAAAAAGACAAGTTACATTGATGTAATTAAAATATTATATAATATCATTACAAATTGCAATTAAAATTATATTTAATCGTCGTTGCAGGACAAAACTTCCTCGGCTTTACGCCAGTGTGTAAAACCCGTAGAGAAATAGTCAGTCGGGTGCATGTGCACCTGGTGAACTTTCGGATCGATTACCTGGAGAATAAAGCTTCCTACGAATCTCATCAATTCTCTTATTAATCTTAATATCGATACACAGTCAGGGGCAAAAGTATCAATACAGCGAGATCATGCGAACGAGAATAATTAATATTTTTTCTGTGCTGCTAATTAGACTGAAACATGAAATAAGAAACCAAGCATTCCCTCGGAAGTGACATTTTCGGTATGAAACTTACTATACCATAATATTTTGTTTTCACTTTACTATCGATAATGTCTGTAAATATCTGGCAAAGCGTAACGAGTCTACACGCAGTCGAATAATTTCTCGAAGCAAGCCGTTTCAATAGGCCGATTTTGTTTCAAATTTTTCTGTCGATCGTCTTCTGTCTATCGAGCAGTAAACATCTTTAGGAAATTACTGTTATTTTTCAAGCCTGCGAGCTAGTACACCCCCTTACTCCTTTAACGCCGAGACCCTTAAATCGCAATTTCAAAATTGTGTGACTAAAATACAGTCAGTCAGAAAAGCATCCACACTTCCCTTAAAATAGAGCAACTTTTTTTAAAATTAGACCAAGTAACTTGAGCTTTTTTCTGAAGTTAGAAGGATAAGTTAACTGAATGACGTGTAAAAAAATTTGAAAAAGTAACACTAGATACATAAAGGGTTAAACATGACTGATCGTTAACTCAACTTTCCGGGTGGGCGAAATTATACACGTACTTCTTTCTACCGAATAAATCCAGCGTGTACACGAGAATCTTGCGGAAAAATTCCTGTCCGTCTGCCAATTCCACATCGAAACGGAGTCCACCGCAAAATGTCCCACTGGTCCCGAAGAAGAGGTACGATGTCCAGTCAATTGATCGTTTCGCATAGGCCGTAGGGGGCCCCTATTAGTGACATCTCGAGCAAGGACCTCGACCTTCCGATCGCTCCGCCATCTTTCCTCCCGCCTCCCTACCGACCACGGGTGATGGGTTGGTGGCAAAGGGGGGTTGGAAACGATGTCTGGCCGGAAAGGGATCACGCGAGAAAGAAGGGCACCGGGGTAAAATCCGCGAGGGTCGAACGCTGGTTAAACCAGTCAGCTCTGCGCAGTCGCGGGTCCGCTCGATGTCGCGTCGCGTCGCGAGCCAGTGATCGCGAGGGGAGGGCGAGACGGGGTTTTCTCGGCCGCCGCGTGTGGTTTACACGTTATATATCCGAGTCGTCGGTCTCCTCCGTGCTCCAAGCCGTTCGTGTTTAATTGGTGACGGGGACGACACACACGGGTGAGCTGGAACTGTCCAAGAGGAGGAGGAGGAGGAGGGGGTGGGAACGCAGAAGTGTGTGCGTATGTGTGTGCGTGTGTGTGGTCAATTTAGAATTCGAGGTGGTCGCTGGGACCTGAATTGTTCTGAACGATGGTGGTGTCGAAACGCGCGTCCTGGTAAATCCCTCGATGCACGCCAGTGTCTCCAGAGACGCAGACCTAACCTAGAACGAGCTGAGGAGGAAAGTCCCATCGTGTCTCCAAACGTAGACCTAACCTAGATCGAGCTGAGGAGAAAAGTCCCATCGTGTCTCCAGACGTAGACCTAACCTAGATCGAGTTGAGGAGGAAAGTCCCATCGTGTCTGCAGACCTAGACCTAACCTAGATAGAGCTGAGGAGCACAGTCTCATCCGTCTAGTGGACTCGTCGTCGTCGTCGTGAGGTTGAAACCGGTGGTCAGTGCACGATGAGATGGACGTGGAATTTCTCGCCGGGGGATCGTTGAAGGTATCCTCCTACGGTTCCCTCGGCAGGAGGAGGTGTGCTCGCGGTGTATCATCGATCATTTGGATACCGACCGATCGTCGGTACGGGTCAGTTCACACGATCGATCCTGGGAATATGACCTTCAAGTCACGTGTGTCGCGCGAGAAACCGACACGCAAGTCTCTCCACCGATAGACGAGCGCTCTGCCCCCGAGACGGACTTGGACGGCATCGATCACGAGGATCACCGCGCCACGGCGAACCGTTCGACGCTGAGGACAACCACGGGGATTTCCCTTCCGGTTTCCGGGTCGAACACGCGACACCGTTGACCAGAGATAGGTAGATAGAGGGAGAGAGATAGAGGCGGGATCGATACCATCAGGGGACCACGGGAAATGAGGATGGGAACCCTGGTACCGAGACCATCGAGAGCAGCTTGTTGACGTCTGTCACTGTCGCGTCGATCGGAGAAACGTGGGATGAATCCCGTTGGTTTGGAGAACAACCGTGGTACCATCGATCGACCGCTTGGGTTCTTCTCTTTACTACCGCATGGAACAGGACGATCTCGTCGATGACGACCCCCGATACTGGGAATGTTTTAGTTACCAATTTTGATTGCTCCACGATCAACCGAGTACCGTGCACCGCCACCGTTTACGCGGAGAGACTAACCCACCCGGTGATTTTGCTCGATCTATAATTTTCGCAGAAACACACACACACACATACACGCCTCCAGGGGCACTCTCGTACACCGAAGTTTCGCAGTGATCCCACATTTCCGGATGGTTCGGTTAAGCACGCAGAATAGCCGTTGAAGGTTCCGTGGAATTTGTATTTCCGTCGATACTTCGTGGAAGATGTATATCGGTTACGTTCGATAAACCGAACCACCGCGTATGTTAACCGAATTTGTTAACGGTAAACACCTGTGCGCCGAAGTAGGCCGTTACTCGTGATCGGGAAACGGTGGCCATTTTTCTGTTTCAAGTAAAACCCCCGTCCGTGGGAATGCCAAGGATGAAGCCAACGTTCGAATCTCGGTGATTACTTGCGTCACAGACCTATCGTTGAGAGAGAATACTTCTCGTCTCGGGATTCAGTTGCTCCCGGCCGAACATAGAGGATCCGAATGGAAATTCCAAAGAAGACTGTACGCTCGTGACGAACTGTGATTCCATCCAGAAACAATGGCGATAGTACAGAGGAACGTTCCTCGCCCGAAGCCATCGTTCACGACGAGATAACAGTGTGAAGTGTCTCTAACCATACCACAGTGGGTGTGCACGTCAGTGGAATAAACAAAAGACACTGTTTATAGACTATCTTCGAATCAAGACTATCCACAGACACACCACCATCTATCCATCCGTTCAAACAATCCGTCTATACACGAATGTGCAAAATCAATCAATACGTCCGTGATCGCTCGCTTTCGAGCACGAGATCAATCTCGATCGAATTGTCCTCTCTCTTTAGAGCTTGCCCGCTTCTTTTGTCTCTGTATACGAGCAGGATTTTCTATAAATAAATCTAGTCGCTTAACAGTCCAATCTATTCGGCTAGACCCCCGGTGCGCAGGGGTGTTGTTCGATCGGCACGTCGATCCGTCATCGATCGTTCCGCCAGAACAGGAGAATCAAAGAATTCCGTTATCTACTCTCCGAGCAGCAACGTCCACCGGAAAATACAAAACGGGGCTAAAAGTTCGGCCATGGTGATCCCTCCTTGCCCCGCGAACGTTCATCGTGAACGCTTGCTGCGCGTGCTCAGTGCCTTGGCTACCGAGACGCCTATACCTTGGCCGACGACGACGACGACGACGTCGGCGGCGAACCGCCGGGATTTCGCGGGGGATGGCGCGGGGGTGGGACTCACATATCAATGTATCGCCGTGTGCTCGGAATAGAGTCCGTGATTGGTCGCGGTTAAAAAGCAGCTTGTGCCGTGTCACTCGCGGTTGAACGGTCCGAGAGGCGTGTGAAGTGGAAGCTGAACTTCGAGGCTCGTATTCCCACAGGGTGGAAAAGTGGTACCGAGATAGATAAATAGAGAGAAGGAGACAACGAAGGGGGGGATCCGTACGGTGACCTGTCTGACAAAAAGTCGGTTACATCGAAAAAATTAAAAGAAGAACAAACAAACAAAAGAAGATTCCATTTCACTGACTGAATTCAATCACCGTTGACTTTGCTGGTACATCGTCGGAGCTTAACTAGCGGATCTTAAGAGAACCCTTTCGAAGAATCCAGATGTGGGACATCGAGAAATATTTTTGCTACCGTACTTTCTAGTCGCGATACCGGTACCCCCTACACGTGGATCATCTGACCGATCTAGAGTTCTTCTTCTTCTTCATCCTTCGTGTTTGAAGAGATCCAAGGACAATTATATACATACACACCGTACACACATACATACGTGAACTCGAGCCAGATCAGGATCGTCGGTCCCGTCCATTAAATCGAAATTAGATCGTTGTCTGTCAGGATTCTCTGGACTCTCACGTGCGGGCGACGGCTCGGTGAACCATGTCGTTCCGGCATATATTACGGAAGTGCATCGATAAAACGCGACAGATCATAGGACACGCGCTGAAGAGATGAAAATTTCGTTCTTTCGAGCAGTCCTTGTCGAGTATATCGTTTAGAATGACGAGGTGACCAGGTGATCGACTGGATTATAGATTCTGGAGAGAAAGAAAGATAGGGGGATCTGGAAACAAGAAGAGGATCTATCGTCGAGATGACGAAGTACGGATTGGCGAGACTGGCTCTGTGGAGACCACGGCGATCGGTCACCGCGAACCAGCCGGCGAATCAACAAGAGAACAACCCTCTGATGTACGCCGAATCCAGCTTGTTGTATGTTGTTTGAGAGAAAGTCAGAGAAGGGAGGAGAGAGATATATACATATACATGTATATATACATATATACACATATAGAGCACACTGTTCTCGCTGACGCTGGCTGGCTTCCGTCGTTGAAGGCGCGTGTGCTTTTGGTGTTCACCGAACGATCCGCCGTTTTGTACCTGTTGGTTTTACGAATAAAGCCATCGATGTACCGGTTTTATTTTCGTATTGTCGCTTGATTACTGCTTGCACTCGCGGCGACAGAGCTGATCGAGATTGTGAACGTATCGAGAAATCGGTAACGGAAGGAGACCCCGATATTTGTCGGTTGATCGTAGGGAACCACAGAGATTTTGTCGACGAGCAATTCGACAATACACTGGTGTGGCATAAATGTAAAGACACTCTAAAATTTTCAATTCTTATATATTGTGGTTAACACTAGAATTACCAAGCCCGTCAATATGACAGTTTGCAGGTTTCTTATTTTACAATTACTGAAGTTATAATAACGCTTTTTGTGGAATTGTGTTGGGAAATAATGTTTTTTCAGAAAAGGGTAGATCGTGTTCTTTAGAAAATAAAGTAGTTATATATAAGAATTGAAAATTCTAGGCTGGTTTTATACTTATGCCCACGCAATGTAGATGTCCTTTATACGGTAATTTCATTTCGTCGATTTTCAGCCGGGAATATTCAATTATTGTGGAAAATGAAAATTTCGCCTACAGTCGGATCTTACTTGTTCAATCAAAGAAAATTTAAGCCTAGACGAGCTATTTAAGACTAGATTATATGAACAAATGACGAGTGAAATTTTCTCCCTAAAAGGATTCGTTGGTTGAACAGAAAAATCGAGAAATTTTCCAATTCATTATCTACCAAGTGTGAAATTATAACTACGTTTACGGAGGTGATTTACATATTTCCTCTTCACCCGTACTGTTTCCGTCGCAATGCGTTATTTATTTTAATGTACCCCGTGGAAAGAAACATCGAAAACGTTAACAGTTTCCTTCGATCGAACTCGCACCGCGTGGTAGCCACGCAACACGAATTTTCCGGGTTCGAATAATTCCGTCGCTACTCCGAACTCTTTTAACCATTTAATAACAAAATTTACGATAAACTTTCCGAACGGAATTCGTATTTTCACGCAATTCAATCCCAATTTACCGTCACCTGTGGTTCGTCCGACATTGTATTTCAGAACTATTTTCAAATTGAAATTTACCATTGATCTCTAACTAAATTACCGGACAAAAATTTCGATAAAATTGTCCGATTAAACATTCACCGAGACACCGTCAACCTAAGAGAAAAAAGATAAAAAAGGCATAAAGTAATCGAGTAATCGCGATCGTTACGATAGTTTTTTGTTAGTCAAAAGAAACCACACCAGAAAGATGATGTCCAAGGTGGACAAACGAATGCGTCTCGTTCAGCTCTGTCGCCTAGATCCCAGAACAATCGATCCCTCTCCCAATATACGTGCGTGTACACAACGCAATCGGATGATTCGTGCCGCGTGTGCACTCGCACGGGTACGAATCGCTTGATCGCTACACGCGCAAAACAGCGCTTTGTTTGTCGCTTTCTGTGTCTCTGCAGCGTTTCCAGAACATCTGCCCAAGCTGGGTGAGAAACGGTGTCACGCTATAACGGTCACGCATGTAGATCGCTAAACGATTCACCAGCGAAACAGTCGCCGAGAGGGAACACGCCTGATTCTGATGTTTCGGTACTACAGTTTTTGCACTTCGAATTCAACTTATTGCAAGTCAAATTCACACTTATGCAGATGAAATTCATCTTTTTGCAAATGAAATTCACCCTTTTTCAAATGAAATGTACACGTTTGCAAACCATATTCAACCTTTTGCTATTTCCGAAATAAATAAGAATGAAAAAACGTTTAAAAAAATGCACTTGAAACTAAAATTTGAAACCACAGCTTAGCACCATTATCCGCCCAACAATCAACCGCCTAGTTACCTTTGTAACAATTCGAATAAGTGATTTATTTGAGATTAGATATGAGTTTATAGTTTATAGTATATATATTATGAGTTTATAGTTTCTCGTTTACATATTCACACATAGATGTATCTCTGCACACAGTTTTCAATTATGAATTCCATGTGTAATTAATTGGTAATTACTATTAACTAAATACATCACGTGCTTCTTTGTATTACATACAATAAAATGTTGAATTTCTATACAGAAACATTTGATTTTATTTTTATTACAAGAAAGTTTAAGAAAACAATTTTGTAGATTAACTTGTTTTGCAAAAAGGTGAATTTGACTTGGAAATGGGTGAATTTCACCTGCAAAAGGGTGAATTTGATTTGTAAAATGGTGAATTTGATTTGCAGAAAATTGTATTTTGAGTGCAAAAATTGTATAATGCCAGGCAAGAAAGTCGAGAACGAAAACAGCGCACGGAACGTGAACGGAAAAAAAGCTCACGATCGTGTGAACGAAAGTGGGCGGAAATGAAGTCGTGCGAACTCATAGTCGCAAATTCACCGTTTCGTGAATCGTTCGTGAACGGTTCGAAATAAAATCGAGCAATTTGTCGCGACAACGATCGACGAGGACAAATTACTTAGGCAGCGCATTACGAATCGCGATCTGCCGTGTCGATTACATGGCTGCCTGACATTCATTTTCCCGTTGGATAGATATCGATTGGAGGAAAATACGATTTGCCCGTGAACCGATCATCTCTGTTCGAGCGCAACGTTCTAAAGATCATCGTTGACATAGGGGAGAGTGGGTAGGTTTGGGTCAGTTTTGAATTAATTTGTAGTAGTAATTGAAATGAAAGAGTAACACGGTTTAAGTCTGAAGAATTATAATTAGTAAGGTCTTACCATCAATGTTCCACCATGATTTCATTTTATTATTCCAAAGGAATCTTTAAAAATATAATACTTCTACAACTAGTTATTTGGCTCATACCTCCTTTATGGGGGGAGATTTGGGTCAGACAGTGGAATAAATAGGTCATTTAATTTTTGTATAGTTTTTTCAGTAAATATAGAAAAGTTATATCTATGTATATGTATATTTATTACCTACAAAGTGATAATACATGTATATAAAAGTAATGAAATGGATGAATAAAACAAAGACAGTGTTGGAACAAAACATACGCAAAGATATTGAAGACTGTTAATTAAATTTTTAATGTAGATTTTCAAAACTACTCAAGTCAATATCGAATTTAATAATATTTTGCGACAAACGTTATTTGGTCACTTCTGACCCATTCCTCCCACATCCGAACGTTCATAGTAATGTACCTCTGTTACTCAAACCACGTGTTTTGGGTTATAATTTGTAATCTATAATTGTTGCTGAGACATATGGCCGTCTATTAAAATTTTTACCAGGCTGAGATATCTTACATTAAAATATAGCAACGATTCATTTCGGTTAGCAATTTATATTAAAGTTACCATAAGAGTGACCTTATTCTTGCACAAGACTAAATTCGCACTGTACAAACTTCTCACTTAGGTTATGAATACTCCTACTACTGCAACAACGAACAATTGTCATACGAATATGGTGTGCGTAACAAAGATGGAAATACACTAATTGACCCAAACCTCCCACGACCCAAATCTATTCTATATAATAGAAATATAGGTATAAAGTGTTTCTATAAGATAGAAAGTCTGATAGAAGGGAACGGGACAATTTAATTTTGTAGTTTCCTTCCCGATAACGACAGCGAAACGATAACAAGCCTATCGAAACTGTCCTAAATAGATTTTATTATTAATAGCAGACCGATCAGGTTAAACGCTTTGATCAACGAGTGATAAGAAGTATTCAATCTGTTTAGGATCAGGGATTTTTAGGGAGCACTTGGTATGAAAGGTCAGAGGATTTTTTGCAACTAATTCCGAAATCTTTAAAGTTTCATACAAAATTTCTTTATTTATTATTTCCAGGGAGCATAAATGTTATAATCATAATTTAAAAAGTTACGGTATAATGGTTAATTCTTTAGCTTAATTAATATCTTTAAAACATTATAACCATTATAAATAATTAAAATCGTTTTGACAATGGTTATTTGTAACCAATATAATTTCTGTCATCGTTAATTATTATTGGTAACCAAAACAAATTTTAATTATTTCTAATGGTTATTCGTAACCAAAATAGTTAAAAATCCATACTTTTTAATTCACGTCATTGTTGGAAAAGTTTCTTCCAAATTTAGTAATGTCTGTTTTCCATTTAAATAAAAATTATTTTTTAATCGATGACTTTTTTCCAAAACAATATTTTAAATGACTGTTATTTGTGATTTTTGATTATTTCTGAACGATTACAGTTTGGCGATAAAGCAGTTAATAAAAAGCGGGTAATTGATTAATCGTTATGGTGAGCATCTTTGCGGGTGAACCAGGGGTAATGGATAGATCGTTACATTGAGCTTAAAAGTGTCAAACCCGAAGCTTTGCTGAAGTAATTACTTATTGTTATACATGAAGTACGTAGTACGTCGTCTTTACATGCACTCTTATTATCGTTTGGAGTACGCGTAATTCGTAACTTCGCGATAAACGGACTGTCATCGAGAAATCTCCCGTGAAGTATACACTTGGTCTCATTAGCATATAACTTGTTTTGAACTTTCTTATCGCCGGCGACCAGTCCACAGCAATAACATTCGAAATTTTATTTCGACTCGACGAACTTCTTGTTCGGTGGAACATTGATTATAATTACTTTTTTTTCCTTTTCACTTTATTCTGCTTACGGCGGTATATCCCTATGAAAACGAGAATTTACACGAGCTCTGATCATTGGAAGCTCCTCTGTGTTCTGAACCCCGCCTACAGGCAGTGTCCTACTACGAGAAAAACACTCCGTTGTTCTGACAGTGTAAATAATCCATAAAACTGATGAATACTAGTGTCTATGAAGATAATTGAGCTATAGCCGGCGAGACCTTGGTCGTCGAAGGACGTTCCATGAGTCATATTTTCTTTATTTCCGCGGTCTCGCCTGAGGAACTTGTATTTTCAGGATAATCATAGGAAATGATGCTATCGGTGTTTTGGTTGTCCCATAGAAGAAAGTATAATTTCCCCCAGATGATGATGCGAAAAGTTGCCAAACTTTCACTGTAATGCCGTTCTTAGATAATGTTGTTGTAACGATGTAATATTGTTGATTTCGCTGGGAAGATTTGAATTATTCATGGGGGGTGGGCGGGAGAAAAGGAACGATAGGGAATGAATGCTCCAATCTGTGAAAATGTTCCTGTTAACAACTTGTAATTTGAATACGAAAATTCAAATAATTTGTGCAAACTGACTTACACATTAAACTTCAGTCTCTCTTACATAGTCATTTTATATACATATAAAGAATAAATTGTAATCATAATCAGTTAATACAATTAAATAATACGAATAGTAATGGTAATTATTTGCCCGGGGATTTAGCTTTCGTTTAGACGCAACGATCGGTTTGCGCAAACGTGAATGCACGAGTCAGTTGGCGTAAATTATTTGAACGTGTAAACAGGTCTTAAGTATGTATGTTTGTAGACGTCGTGGCGTTAAATAGCCTATAAACGTTCGCGGTTTTTTCCCTTCGATCCAGAATCCTCGAATGATCCAGGAAGGTACACCGACGACGATAAAAACGTTCATCGGGGCCGATTTATGATCGGTTTGCTTTTACGTTTGCCCCCCCCCCCCCGCCAGGCTCGTAAATGGCCTTTATTTCCTGCGTCACGTACATCGTTGGTGGTCGATTCACTTTCCTCCGATTGTTTATTAACCGTTCGTGGAACGGAAACCAGGACGGGGGAAATCGCGAGAGTGGTAAAAATAAATGGACCATTTCGGAGAAAACAAACGACGCAACGGGGTGCGCTGTATGTACATAATTTTCTATTACTTTGTCGCGAAGAATGTTGTTCTCGTGAGTGATTAGGTGCTATCGAACTGTTTGTTATTTGAGAAATTTATTTTTTTTTCATTTTGTCTCTGTTTGTAAGCCAAGATGGAATACTTTGAATAGGAAGCAGATATTTTGTTAAATTATAATTTCACGATAGTTCACATGATAATGATCATGGTAACTGTTGGAGAATATTCGATTGTTCAACTGAATTGGGAATGTTGATTGACATATTTAACTCGAGAACTACATAGATCGTTCAATCGACTCGTTCTAGGAATCTGTCACTCGGTCATTTCCGCGGCGGGCATCGATTTTGTGAAAAATTCAGGAAGATATTCTTCGAGCCGTAATGCATAAAACGTCTACGTTCTACTATACACCGTGAAAAGTCACGGGCACGGGTTTTACACACGGGGTATACACAGTTGTTTACTTATTGCTCACTTATACCTACCGATCAATTATTATTTATACGTCGCGATACGACTTTTCTACGACAAATCTGAAATTTCGTGTGTACACTGGCGCGTGACACTCTGTAAATGAAACAGTGTATTTTTCAGTTGTTCGAACGTAAGAACAATATTCCATTGTTACAATGCGTGTAAACCTGTCGGCAGGGCGATAGAAAGAGTTGGAGAGTTTGTATCGACCAACGTAAGCTAGCGAAACTGGACACGCTTGCACAAACCATGACATTTGTAACGCTTATAAATACGAAACACGACCAGGGGAGGGTGGAGAGGGGGGGGGTCTGGTCGTCTAGATTTTCCGAGTGCTCGTGCACTCGACGAACTTTCAACATCGATTTATTCGGAAACGTGAGAGTTTCGTACGATGAAACGTTACACTACTAATTTCACGACATTATTCGTTTCTCCAAGTGTACGATCACCTGATTTCCTGCATGCAGCAATTAGTTCGAAGACACCTGGTCGTCCACGTGATTTAAAGGCGTTCTCAAGAATCCCTCTGTCTGGCGGTCTCGACTTTGCCCTTCCACCCCTCTCCCCCCCTCTTTGGTTTGTGTGTCGCGAGTTCGCGACCGTGCCACGCTTTCGTCCGTATTGATCTAGTCTCACCCCCGCATTCCACAACCCTTCTTCTCCCCTGCCGCCACGCGGCCCTCCCCGACCCACCGAGAGAGAGATAGAGATAGGGAGAGTACGTGTGTGCATACCTGTGCAACAGAACACACTCTCCCTCTTCACATTCTCCTGTTATTTTAAGGGGTCTTGCCACTGTGAAGCCCTGAAAACTAATCCTTTTTTGGGAATATTTTTTTTCAGCGAACAAAATGTTCAACATAAATGAAGCATTGTCTATTTATCAATACACATATTGAGAGTATGAACAAATTTTTTTTGAATCTTTTAATAGTTATTTATTTATTGATATAGCGCACCGAATTGAGCGCCTTAAAAAAATATGGTAATTATTGAGAACATGGTCCTCAGCACCGATTTCAGTGACCTTGAAATATGTTGTCAAGGCCATCATTCTGAACAACTTTTCCCTATAATATCTGATTCACTTTGAATTCTTTTATTCTGATGCTTCGTTCTCCTGGAAACACCTGCGCCAGCATTACATAATTTTATCAAAGCGCTCACTGCAGTGTGGTATATGTATAAATAAAAAAGAGAAACTATTAAAAGTTTCAAAAAAATGTTGTTTATACTCTCAGTAAATGTATTAATAAATAGACAACACTTCATTTATATTGAACGTTACGTTCAATGAAAGAAAAATTCCCTAAGAATGACAATTTTTCAGGGCTTCACAGTGGCAGGACCCCTTAATAACTTTCACGGATTCGGGTAAACACGGTCCGAGAAAACGATTCTGCTGCACTCAATGAAAAACAAGGGTGGTGGATTTCAGGGGTGCAGGGGGGTGATCCTCGGGAGTCGAAGCGCGATGTTTTCAAGACACGTTATTGGCTGATCCTTGATAGCGCGACGGTGGATATTGAAATTGAACTGTTCGAACACCATCACTGGCCTATCGTGCTGTATATATTGTAAACGTTATTAAAGGCTGTGTGTGTGTGTGTATGTATTTGTTATTAGAAATGTTGGTGTCGAGAGTACCGTACGGATATTTTTGAAACAGTCTTTTGGAGCTTTGCGTCTGAACACTTCATGTCAGGTTTTGGTTGTCAAGGGATATAAACGGAGGCGTATCCACAATATTTAAGACGTATTCATTATTGATACAGATGGAATATTACGATGTATATCGTAGACTACTAGAGTAGGTAAATATAATAAACGAATATAATAAATATAATAAACGTCGAGTCAGTTTCGACATGGAACCGCTAAAGGGTTAAGAACTTTTGTTCGCGTGGGATCTAAACCTTTGGGGTTCGTAACGCTGCGGTCTGACTATCATGGAATTGTGAATTTCTGCGTTGAGGAATTTGGAAGTGTAATATCGAAGGATTCGGATGACGTTTCTACTGTGTTATAGTTTCGAGAATTCCAAGATCTCTCGATTAAAACAAATTTCAGAGTTTTGTTTGTATAAAATCGAAATTTTCTGCTTTGGAAAATACTGAATTCGAACTTTAAAAACATTCTGTATATTTGGTGCTGAATTTCGAATGTCAGGTTTGCAAAATTAAAAGTTCTAATCTTGCGAAGTTTGCTATTGTATTATATAATAGTTTTCGAGAGTGTACAATATACGTGAAATAAATTAATGACTTTTCACAGTTTTGTAACGTTGAATTCGGATGTTAAATAACTCGAAATTTTGCGTGTCAAGGAATTTGGATTTCGGGCTGGAGAAACGAGAATATATTCCGAGAGAATATATTTTAAAGTGCTTTTTAAATCGACAAGGGCGCACTTCGCCCTTCTCGGGTCACGAAAATGGGTTTTTATTCTTATCCAGGGTACCGCAGTAACTCGTTTAAACGGATTTACCTCGACTTGTTGGTAAATATTTGCACCGGTATTTTCTTTTTGCGAAGCCTACGACAAATATTAGTTTCGCGTTTAATCGTGGCAAATAAGGGCAGTATTTTCACGAACGAGTGTCCGATAAATGATCTGTACACCCGTCAGTAATGAAATATGTAAGATTTTAACTAAAATTTTACTATTTAAAAATCAGAACTTTACCTACCTAACATTTATGTGTGGATCATAAAAAAAGAAAAACGATTAATGAAACATGTAAAAATTCTTGAAATATCCTCCAAGATCAAGAAAATAGTGACAATGTAAAAATCATCCGATTGATTTTAACTAAACAACGAATCTGTTCCGAATTGAATCGTGAAATTTTTGTTCGTTTCTTACCTACATCTCAGAATAATCAATATTTCGTATAGTTCCGAATTCCAAGTGTAATACTTATTTTCATTCGGGTGGAGAACTTGTTTTGCATTTCGTATCCAATAATGGACGAAATATCGTGTAGAACGTGCCAAAGAGGAATTGGTGCGTGTCAAGATAGGATGAATCAGGTACCCATGCCGTCGAATATTCGTCAGGAAGCGACAGAAACTTCGCGAAGCTTTAACAGATAAGGAAATGAATAATCACGGTTCGCAAACACACAATGGTTCGTACTATTTATTAAACAATCTTTGACCTTTTGAAGTCCAAACTCGTGAAATACTAAAGTTGACTTCCTTGCGCGTCAGTATTCTATATTTTTGACGTTTTCTTATAGGGGGAATTAATATTGCGGTATTGTGTACATAGAGTATCATCATAATAAAATCATCATGTTGAGAACAACGATCAATATTACTAAACCTCGTCCTTTTGCATCTTTAATCTCTTTTCGTTTTTCACTTTGACTATTATCGTACATTCTTGAGTCCTATATTTTTACATCTGTCGTTTTATTCTCAACACGCGATAAAAATCAATCATTATCATTATAATTATTCACTGTAAGAAGCAATCATAAGCTCGTAAGGATTTTCGGTAGAACATTTATTGTTCAAAGTGCTTCTTCCTCTTCTGTAATTCCGGAGACGTTTAAGTTGATAATTATTTTATTGCTCCAACTTGTATACACGATTTTTATGAGTTTCATACATCCGTTTCTGTGAATGGACGCTCCATAAGTTTTAAAGTAATGTTTCGCGCTGTTATAAATAACGAAATTTTGTTTCGTAATTTTTTGCGACTAATTAAATATATATGTATATCCATGTGGTACTTCCACAGCGAATCGTTTGTACGGTAGGCTTGCCACGGAAAGTGATTGTAAAAAAAAGGAATATGTGTTTGCTTAATTAAGGGAACAACGAATATTATTTAATATTTCGTCACGCGACAGTGACACGCAGTCGTTAGCTGTCACATGGATTGCGTGTGACTCCCCCTCTTTTGCATATTACCACTTATTTGCACAGCCTGACATTCGATTTCGAAGTCAGATTAAGAAATCCCTGTAACTTTTTGTCCTTCGAAACTTCCTGGAAAATACGTGGTAGCTAGATGTTGCTTGGACTTTAAGTCCTCACGTCTGACCAGATACTGCTTATTCTACTTGTCTCTAAGAATATCGGTTGTGTCTTTCGACATACGAAGTGATTTTTTATTTCACTTGTGTTCATTTATTTGGATCATATGCTACTGTATACAAGCAATATTGAATTTATTTTAATATTAACGGACATGATCGTGTGCAGACGTTTATGATGAAAGGACACAAGTACCCCTGGAAAGCTAAGTTTTCGATTAAATTCTTGACCCTTTGCACTCCAATGGCGCTGCCACAGTGGCATTCGTATACTCAATTTCGTATAAACTAAATTACTGAATAAAGTTTCAATTGTGAATCTTTATTAGGAAAGCACTGTTTATTCATTTCTACCTCAGTCTAGCAGTTATTGGTTATCAGAATAAAAGAGTTTCGGAGTGCAAAGGATTAAAAATTGTCATAGCAATATTACTAATTATTATTATAATAATTAATTTCGGTGACATCGGTGACCCCTAAACGAATGAATACGCGTATAATCAAGGTCGACGAACCACCCCCGGTGCCAAGATCTTGACTCCCAAACGATCAAGATCCCGAGTCGACCTCAAGCGAATTCTTTTCAAACGAACGCTATCGGAGATTTCGATCGTCCGTGAAACCCACGCAAACCGTATGTCGAAAGAATAAACGCAAACACGCGGAAGGCACGTCACGTCAGGGTTGGGGATAAAAATTATTTAAAATACAGAATAAAAAAGAAAATTGAGGCAATAAATCGCCTAGATCGTTTTGTTATTTTCATCGTACCAAATAACTTTATTTCGTGCGAGGATCAAGTAAATCATTTTAAAATAGGCTTTGATTTTAGTTGTAGTTTCGGATAGTGCACTTTCGATTTCACAAAAAGAACAGTTTAGCCAAGTGTGTAATTGCTTTCGAGTATTATTACTTTAGTGATGTTCAGAAGATTTTATTAAATATTTAACCATTTAAATATCACTACTGTAGTGATTTTCAGAAGATTTTGTCGAATATTTTACCATTTAAACATCACTACTGTAGCGAGTTTTAAATGATTTTATCGATTATTTTACTATTTAAAAATCAGTATTTTGATGAGTTTCAGAAGATTTTATCGAATGATTTTACTATTTAAAAGTTACTGGTATCGTGATTTTTAGAAAATTTCACCAGATAACGTCCGACCGTGCGTGCCACGCAACCGTAATGGATCGCGAACGCGCGCGCGTGATCGCCGTGACGGCCGACACACGGAGGAACAGCACACTCCAGTGTGACTTCCGGCGTACTCAATACGCGACCTTAGCCCTGGTTGGAGGGTGATTAATATCGTGGGTCACGTAAAGACTCAACAAGGGATCACGAAAGGGTGAGAGAGTTACGATTCACGGTCGGCCTCGGGACAGTTTTCCTCGGGCGAAAATTCTCGAAAAAAAAGAAAAACGTAACAGGAGAGGAAGATGAAGAATACATGGCCGAAATTTCTACAAAATCACAATTGAATCTTTTCAATCAATATTTGAAAGTAAATATTCTATCTCAAACATAAATGATTTACATTTTCTCTGTACGGAAGCAGAGTTAATGAGTTCATTTCATAACTGGACTAATTTTTTTTTTAACATTCGGTCGGTTATTATTCTACGTTCAGTAGCATAAGTGTACAGAGTTGGATTAAAGTTTTGGAAAGATAATATTTCGACTACATATTACTTTAGATAATAGACGGCATACGGTTCAGATGAAATACTGTTTTCCATACGACGCAATATTTCCACAAAATACAGTATTTTTGTTTTCATAACCTGAAGTATAAAATGAATTATTTCGGTCATGAATTTTCTATACATATGTACTTCAACTATTTCTTGGCAACAGGGCGAGGGAATAAACTGATATTACGCAATTAATCGTAAAATGGGGCGCAATAAAAGAATCAAGAGAAACATATGTATCCATAACTACACCAGAATTCATATCACCTATTCTCAACAAGATTATTTCGAACATTACGAACAAATTGAAAATACATTAAGATGAATACAAGATTTCATAATCAAATCGCCCCGTTCCCATTTTTCGCTCCAGAAGAATGTTATTTTTAAATTCTATTCTAAAATGTTTCTGTGGCCAAGAAACTATTTGATCTTCATACTTATACACAGAATTGAAAATGAACATTAAATACTTAAAATATACATATTTTTCATTTAGTTCTGGATGTGTATCGTTACTCGTGATTCTGGGTGCACACGTTCGCATTATCAATTCGAGATACCCAAGTTCGGGGCGATCAATCCGTTCCGCGAAACAGCATTAAAAATATTACACGATAACCGTTTGGATCGGCCCATCGGGAAATTGGGAAAGGATGTCCCTGGTAGAACCGCATGCGGCCGGTTAATTGAAGAATTGAGTCGCGAACGGGGGGAGAAAAAATGCGGTTATGTGATCCACTGACCCAAATCGCGTGCCACACCGCGGATATATCCAGGTGAATAGAACACGTATCCAGACTTGCAGTAGGCAGAAGTCCAATCGATAACCTGCTGGATTTTATAGGCTCGTGTTTCTCTATAAACCCCACGCTCTCGCCCCTCTCTGCATCGTTGTGTGCCTCTGTCTATATATTTATGTGTGTGTGTGTGTGTGTTTCGTTGTAATAAAATCGTTTTCATCGTAAAACGCCGTATCATTTTCACAAACGGATACGTACGAACTTCTGGACGGGATTTAGGAGAGGGAATAATGGTTAATTCGAGAAGGTCAACGGGCAAAAGTTTTCGAGCACCTCGTCTATATACTTTCTCGAGATTTTCATCTTCGATGCAGTGTTTGGGCAAATTTTAATGCGATCGACTGAGGAACGACAGGTAAATTTTGTATATTTGTTATTTCTGAATAGCTTTGAATCAATTTATACATATGTAATTAGTGAGTATAAATTAATTATGAACAGTGTTGAGTAAATTTCAATCTGACTGACGGATACGACGAATGACAGGTGAATTTCATTTATTACATTATTTATAGAGAGTATTAAAAGTATTTCAATTTGGCCTAATGAATAATGGACGATAGGTGAATTTCATTTATTCGTTGTTTGCAAACTGTGTTGGTTTATCGAGAAATAAACGAAATAATGAAGAATTTGTTCCTCCTTACTCTTCTTTTTTTTATTTAAATAAAAGTTTTGTGGAATTATGCACAGTATTACTGTGATGTCCTTTAAGTTTAAGTGGTAGAAATCCGTGAGTGATCAGACGGTTCTCCAATTACTCGGAGCTTCGGCGCTGTTTTTATCGTGGGACTAAGTTTAGAGGTATTTAAGTGGATTTTTTTTCTTTTTCCTAGATGGCACTTTCTTTAAAGAATATTTATATTCGGCTGAGAATAATTAGATGATCGGGTAAGTGAATGGGTTACCGTTTGGTAGAGTGGTTAATCGTTCTATTGAGTTCAATCAAATAAGAATAGTGAAATGGAATGTTAACAGTTGAGGTTCATAATGGCTGAAGAATGTCTGAAGATAGAGAAAATTTCTGAAGAAATGCTGTACATTACAGAAGTTCTCAAAAAGGACAGAAAAGCGGTCGCGGATTTTAACACAAAAAAAAATTCGCTTTATTTATCACAGATGTTATAAAACCGAGGATGTTCTGAGGATGTTCCGTTTTTATAGTTTCTTTGTCCCCACGTATGAAACTAATATCGTTCATGGTTAAATGAGATATATTTAATCGAAATTCACAAGGGGTAAAAGAACAGTTGCAACGATACGATCCCTTGCAAATTAAGTTTATGTTCTTCTGAAACAGGATTTTTACTCTGTAGAAATTTTCTATGTACTCGTTTGACAGTCCAGGGCGTTAATTATCGTACCGTGGATATAATTATTAAATCATATTTTAGGGACAAAAACACTTTTTTCTCCACTAGTGAATATTTTCTGATCGGTCGGTAAAGTAGGAAGGTTCAGCTGCTGCCATCTGAAGACGATCTTCCGTGACGTTGCTCGCAACAACCGCTGCTTTTCCCCTCTATTGGTACAGCTTTATTCACCCGGAACACGTTCCACGGGTGAGGATTTCGCTAGACAGAAAACCCGTTTATCCAGTTCTCAGGAATACGTTTCAGTAATCGTTTCCCAGAAAACGTTTATCTTCGTCACGAAACCTGAAAAATATGACCGTTTCGAATGACATATTTTCATAAGAGAATTGCGCGTGTTCGATTACGCCATGCATTTCTACATACATAGAGGTAGTCCGGATAAACGAGTTTTTCTTGTCGAAACAACATGAAAAATCCTCGGTTCACGTTGTTAATGAACAGCACGGAACACAATTTGTCGAATAGTAAAATATTATTCATGGATAAGGTACATATACGTAATAAATTCTTAACCTTTTCGCACGGGACATAGAGTCCCATTTTGTCGTGACGATTTCAACTTCAATTTAATAAATTCGACATTGAAAATAGTTTTCAGCGTTAATCATTCCTAGAATCTAATTAGCCGAATAGGAATGTTAATGGAAATATAATACGGGGAGTCTAGACAGATTAACTTCGTTAAGGGACAAAAATAAGTTACCCAGTCAACCAAACCTGCAAAGCGAAATTTTGTCTAATGCCTGTTATAAAGGTATGGCTAGCAATTGTGATCAAAGATTTGCTATAAAAAACTTGCGCGCACATTGGCAGCAACATAGGCAGCAAATTGGTTTGGGCAAACCTTGTTTCGGTTTTGCGCTCACTTTGACACAGGTTATGTTGCAAGACTTTCTGCCAATTTACTTTACCATTTTGTCAGCTGGCGTTGCCTGCAAAAACCCAAGTTAAATGCAAAAACAGAAAACTATGGTTTTTTGGACGACTTTTGTTATTTATTGCTGACAATATCCTCGAAACTTGTACACAACTGGTTATCAGGGCTCCTAATGTACATAACGTCCGGAATGGATGTTCTCCGGACGTACATATGATGTTTCTGTGCTATTTGGGCAGCGTGTTCAGCACTTTGATGTCAGCAACGTCTTGTTGAAATATTATATTGAACACAGTTGGCCGTTAAGTTCCTTCCCAAGGAGGCGACTGTGGTTACTACGTCAACTACAATAGTATAATTACAGTAACTATAGTAAAGTTATTACATATAAATTACTATGATTATCACAGTAACATAGTTACAACAGTGACCGTAATATAAGTACACGCATTAATCAATCACTAAAGATCGTAAGGCAGGGGGGCTGAATCTTTCCAGAAACATGACGAAGAAACACTGAAACTGAACGCTAGACAGACACATTTAAACGTGCAACAGCGTGGGGAACAGTGTCGAGTTTCGTCCCGTTGAATACGTCGGAAACTGGAGTGTCGTCGGTGTCGTAGATGAATTCTTTCGCGATGATTCAAACAACAATTGCCAAGTTCCTTGAGAATAAAGTGCCCGCCACTCGCGACGACAGCCTGGAAGTGTGTTCTCTCGGCTTTGTTCGTGGAAAAAAAATGGAATTCATTTGCGTACGCGTGTCCCATTCTTCTCCTTGAGAAAGTCAATTAGTCAATTGGTCGGCGGCGAACGAGCGACAGTTCGGCGAAACGAAACTGTTTGCATCCCAGCGTGAAATACAAGACGCGCGCGGCGTCCTCCTCTCGGGCTCCACTGACGGATCATTTAATCCTTATTAACCGGCAAATAAGCCAGCCTTTAAGCAAATTGTGCCACCGTCCTGGTGTTACCGAGAATTCCCGCGCGAATTGCCCTCTCTCAATTGGCGGAGGAACTGATATAAACAATGGTCGAGGGGCTCGACTGGGGTTTCGGACAATCTGTGCGGGAAACGAACACGTCGTATGAAATTATTCGGTTAACAATTTCCTTGCTAAGGGTGACTATAGTCAGCCAACATTGAGTACCTCGATATTGATTATAAGAGAGTTTAGATCAACTTGATTTCGACAAAATAGATATTGTAGTGGCAATAGACGAACACGCGAACGATAATTTAGTAGAAAATATTAATGTAATATTATATACAATCTGTGTCCATCTCCGTTATGGAATCTACTCGTTGTTCGAATGCTTGTATGCAACCGAGAGTCAATCGAGATAGCAGTGGCGACCAATAAATAAACAAATTATGTCTGCGCAAATGTTTACAGCACACAAACAGACGTAACGGCGCGCGTAGGCTGTAAAGTCAATTTTCAATGGGAATTTATTTCGACACAGTTTCATCGGTAACAATAATTCCATATAAATAGTAACGCCAACTGCGGTCGTAGGTATATTTCTGTGAGCTTTTATCTGAAACAAGTTTCTTAAATTTTATATTAAAATAGAGAGTAGTACTAGATTTTAATCTTAGGAATATTACCACAAAGTTTCATCCAAATCGGTTCAGTAGTCTTTTAAATATTCCTGTACCCATTTTGAAAACTGCGTTTCAAGTAAAACGTTTCTGAATGGTAGCCATTTGTTTCTGTTGGTAGATATATAGCTCAAGTTTTCTGAAATTACTAAGGAAATAACATATAATAAGAATTTTGGATAAACAATCATTCTGCATATACAAAACAATTTTTCAATTTTCTCTCTTATTTAACACCTCAAAGGCATCTAACCCTTTAACTGTGACAACAAAAAGAAATGGTCCTGACGTTCTTCGACACGGGGACAAAGAGTGGTCGTTTGAGGTCCACGAACGGGACCGATCGATAGAAAAACGTGTGCACCAACGGTGGTTTACCGGTGTCACCGAGTTCGGCGTGATCGTGTCCGCGACCGTGAATAAACGCATCGGAGCGGTCGATCCCGCGGTGTAAATCGACGGGAAACCGTGGTTCGATGGTTTCTGTTACACGGCAAGGGGGCTTGGGGGGGGTTTGGTACGTTCGTTATCGCCGGTGATCGGAAATATGTCACTGGCAGTCCCGATGCGTCGTCGATTTATTATTTAGCAAACGTCGTTTGGCATTGCGGGAGGCATATCAATTCCCCGTTTCCAGCACGCCATGAAAATTAATCATTGCCAGGTACAGAGGAGGATCATCGGTCTCGTTACATCGGGCCCGGAGCTTCTTCCTCGCTCTCTATAGGCACACGTATCGTCCACGTATCGATTTTGTCCATTGATTCCTTGTTTCGTTGAACTCGATGTAACGAATCATTGTCGGTTACGCCCGTCCCCCCTTTCTCGATTCGTATTATTGACTGAGTGTTAATGAAAATGTTGTGGGACATTTTCAGAGGATGAATTGTACATGCCGGATTGAAAACGAAAGTCAAGAATGACGAAATTCCGTTCGAGGAGAAATTCGTTTCCGAGTTGCTGAGGGAATTAGCTCATCCTGAACGCCTGAAAATTATAGGTACCTTTGTGAAATTTTTCTGGCAATACAATATAGTTAACTGGAATTGAGTTACGAGGTCTGCAATATATAATTTGTTCGAATGTACGGAAACATTTTTTTTTATTATACAAAGTGGTAGTGCTGGTGCCGCTTTTGTAAAACACCTTTCGGGCGGTCTGTCCCCGCGGTAGCGTCGATTACCTGTCGCTAGGTTTGAATTGAAGCAAACGATCAGTTTTTTAATTTTTTTTAGATAAAATTTGGTAGCGAAGTATATAGAATTTTTTTGATATTTTGAAAACCTTTTTTACAGACATTTTTGCATAGAATGTTTGGGCCAATATTCGATTTTTTTTTAGTTTAAATGTACATCATTTTTACAAACATGAACATTTATTAAAAAACTCGCGTATGTCGAAAATTCACAAAGGCACCTATAATTTTCAGGCGGTCAGTGTGGGCAGGCCCCTCAATCGTTGAAAATACGGGCGAGATACGCGTGAAATATGTCCGACGCGACGAATTACTTATTCTACTTGACACGCGTATTGTTCAACTGTTACACGAGTTGGTTTGCATTCGTTTCATTTCGTTTCACTCGTTAGTTTCACTGGGTCATCGATCGAGTCCGTGTGCCACCTGGAAATCGGTTGTTCGAGTAATAGAACATTGACATCGACTTATATTGTCTACGCACTGAGATAACCATAATAATAATATCATTATGTATAATAATAATTTTAATAATTTTAATAATTTTAATAATTTCAATAATATGAATAATTGTGTTATTGTCTTTCGAAATTTCCATGCAACGTATGCGTTATTTGCACTATATGTATATCACTACACCAGACCATTTCAATAGTATTTTACTACGGCACGAGCTCCAGGAGTATAATAGAAATTATTTTTGCAACAAGTACCTAAAGCTTCAACAGCAAAATAGAATCTTCCATTACTGGCCGGCTCGTTCTTTAAAATCCTCGTTAAATATACCCTGGTTCCACAATAAATATCGGAATGGAAATTATTCCGGCAGCAAGCTTTTCAGGACTCTACCAAAGGTCAGGAAGATTTACTATACTCGAGCCTTTACGGTTTCCCGGTACAAGTTATATTACGGGTACACCGTAAATTATATTAAAACTCAAAGACCCTACCTAGAACTTTTGTTCTACGAGAAGTACAGTTACCTGGCAACCAAAGGATCAGTATTTTCCCTTGAATACCAAGATTTAAACGATCGAACAATATCTTCAGTCTTATAATCTCTGATTTGCAATCGAAACTTTGCTTCACAAATTTGTGTCAATTGGAATAAAACATCGAATACAATGGATCAAGAATGAACCAGTATCGAATATTTTATGCGCGTAACTGTATCGATCCTGTAAAATGACGCATTGTAAATGACGGACAGTCTTTAATTATCAGCAAAAAATAACCGAACGAAATTTATGCAAGTTCTCTGCGCATTAAAGGAATATCTACAAGTAATTATTGTCTCTGTCGAATGTTAATTAGCCCTGCAATTTTAGTTGTGTCCGGCTGTTGTTCGCTAACGATCGGCTCCCTACCCGAAAACACGGCGCGCTTTGAGGAACAGTAGTAGCGGAATTAATTATCAGTTCGAGCTATCTCGCGGCTAAAAGCTGTGAATCAGAGTTCTCTGGAGCAATTTGAGAATTGAAAAAAAAAAAATGCGTTCGGGTCCATCACATGGAAAGTATAGAGGGTGGAGCCAATTAAGTGGAATCATTAAAATATCCGCCACATTTATTGTTGTATGAAAAAACTTCTCGGGACAAAGTTGGCCTATTCCAACGATCACATGATCAAATTTCCTTTTGATTGTATTTCTGTGTATTTCTTTGACATCTTGTACATTAGTAGGTTTATCGATTGCACGCATCTTTGTGTCAGTCCACTCTGATTTCATGATCTACCGTGGATCTGATTAGTATGCGAACGGTACGATATCCTTTCTAGTATTGCAAAGTGACCTTGGACGCCCTTGACCAGTATACACCTCATTGTTCTTGTCGTTCCACGAAGAAACGTGCACGGAATGTTCACCTTGATGGATACTGGAAGGGCAACAGGAAAAAATATACAACATACATATACATATAGATACAGGGTGTTCACGCTGTTAGTAGCCAGTGTTTTTCTTGCAAATAATAAATATGGAAAAAAAGAAAGAGGAAGAAATAGTACTGTTTTTTGTAAGGAACATAATAGCGTATGTAATTTTTTCGTCTAGTCACTATTTTTCTTAAAAATGAAGGTGACCTTCATTCTTTTAAATGGAATGCGATATATTTGTTTATATCATATGAAAGCGTGTGTCAAGGCGAATTCATTCATATACGAGGCAATGACCTTCAAGGTCATACAAGGTCAGAAAGGAACATTTCGAATATTTCGTATGTAATTTTGTCGTGTTTGCATTATTTTTTTAGAAATAAAGGTGACCTTCAATTTTTTTAACGGATGGCATTAGATAGCTTGCAAAAAACAATACTAACTTTGCCTCTTTCATTTTTTTTCTAATGTTTACTATTTGTAAGAAAAGCGCTGGCTAATAATGGCGTGAACACCATGTATGCGTGAAAAAAAAAATATATATATTTATATTTCTGTAGATTATATATAATTCTTGGTAAAAACAATTGCTGAAACAATTTTCTGATTGAGAGCGATTGAAGGACACTGGTAGTTCGTTAAGTATCTTTCGGAATCAGTACTGTTTGCGCTCGGCTTGACACAGTTTCCAGAACCTTTCCAACTTTCCTTCTGGAGGCATACTCTGTCTTTGACGTGATCTTGGAACAATTTTTCCGAGATTCTTGAACTTTTCTATAGAGTGGCCCGATAAAATTGACCACATCCAAGGGAAAAAAATATTTTATAGACGGGAAACTACTTATGCTTCCCTAACAGGAACCATTTTATGATTGAAATGATTTTCCTTTCAGAAAGAAGTTTCTTTCGAGGGCGCGAAAGATTATAAAACTTCACTAACAGGTTATATGAAAAATATCTGAAAAAATGAACATAGTTAAAACGATCGTGTTGTATTGGTCCGTGCTGCTCAAGCATTTTTTTACGTTACCGATGCATGAAAAATGGCAGTGTCGCAGTGTCAAAGTATAAACACGTGTGGCGTTTGCGTGATGAAAGTGTATACCTTTTTACAGTTTTGAATATGTTTTTAATAAAAATGCCTTATATCGCACACGCTGCGATAAAAAAAAAAGAAAGGTAAATTTGTTAAGAAAAACATAAAAGAAATAATTGGAAAGTTCGTCAAACAAACCGAACGAAAACAAACTACATTGCTGTTCATAGCAGGCATACGTAGAAGCTACTGTCAAACGCATTGAAACCTAAGTTTGCATACTTTGATCTTAATTTCTACTTTTATTTGATCGTTAACATATCTTTTTTCCGTGCTATCACAATCTCCGTAAAAAAATCTATAACCACCTTTTATGAAAATATCATGTTTTGTAGCTAAGTAAAAAGTATTTAATTTTTCACTATCCATTACAATTCCACAAGGCTGGTGTTAAAAAAGGAATTCTTATAACGTTTCTTTTTCAATAATTGTATCGATGACCTTGCGATTTTGTGGTTGCAACCGAAAATTGAAGCTTTTAAAAACGTTCTGTTGAATTTTCAATTGAATTTATAATTATCGATAATTTGCCGAAGCCATGTTAATCAAATCGTAACAGTGTAGGAACGACGGATCGGATGATGCTTCTCTGCGTGACGAACTTGTATGCATATACGTATTGCCCACGTGGAGTTCGTTAAGCGGCGGGTCACCGTTGACCCGCACGGGTTGAACCCGCGCGTCAAGGAGCCCGCCAGTGTAACCCTCTCCAACTGCCCCCTCCTACCTTCCTCCCATTCCCGCCCACTCCCTTCTTTCCGCCCCTCCCTTTGGTTTGTAGCAGCAGGCGCAATTCGAGCCCTCCTGCTACCGCAGCCTCTGCCGGAGAAACTGTTCGGCCGTGCAGTTAGTCTGTTAGGCCAGGCCCGTGGCAGTCACTTCGCGCGGTAGTCACTCCCGGACGATCAGCTGTGGTGGTGGTCGTGGTGGTGGTGTGGTGGTGGTAGTGGTGGTGGTAGTGGTGGTGACGGCGGCTGATCACCGCTAGTTTCGCCAGTACGGCACCACACGTGTGCGTGCGTTTCCATTACGAATCCGTGTGCCGGCTGATCCAGCGCAAGTCAAACGCGCGCACATATAATATACACCTATATACATAATATATATATATATATACATATATCTCTCTCCTCTATTCGGCTGGTACCGCGCGCGGAGCACGGAGCTTTTGGTTGCCTAATTGGGATTGTCGTATCTCTTTGCCCCTTTGAGATCCTAGGACCATCGACGACTTGGGTCTCACCGACAGAGAGTGTGTGCGTTTCTCTCGAACCCTGTTCAACTCTCTATCCGTGGTGTGTACTAGCATTATTCACGAGCCAGGAATCGTGCTTCTCCGAAGAGGGAATCCCCTTCGAGATCGGTCGCGATACCCTAATTTGCTAGAGTACCGACCGTTACGCGGGTGAAGGTGACCGTACCCCGAATCGGACCCCTGTTCTCTTGGTGGGATCAGGTTGGATAAACGACTCAGTACACGGTCTACAATCTACCAATACACGTGCCCTACAGACGGGGTGGTGATTAGAAATCACTGAGAAGTGATCACACACGGGGGAACGTGTGTGTTGAGAACAAGACGAGAATTTTGGAGGCAAGTTTCGGGGTTTTTACGTGTGAGAGCATGGAGTCCTCGTGAGGATAGGGGACCTGGGAGACCATCCGGCTGGAGAGAGCAGACGGCGAACGGTTGCATGGGGACTAGCTGGTGGTGAACTTCCGCCCCTGCGATCGACTCAGGATCGACGATAGACAGAGTAAGTGGTGTCCGGTCGTGTGTGGTTGTTTTCGGGGCGATTGATCATGGAGAGTGGCGAGGACCGACCCGGAACTGTCTCTGATGTGTTCAACGGCGGTTGGTTAGGTGGACTGTGTGTGTGGCCAAAGGGGGGGTTTTGTTTGGTTTTCCGAGAATCATCTTATCAACGCCCTGCTGCGTGCCGGGGAATTTGGTGAAGTTGTTTTTGGGATGATTCTTGACCGATTTCGCGTGATTAGAGGAACGAAGTGGGAGCTTTGGTAATTATTGAGAACATGATCCTCGGTACCGATTGTAATGACCTTGGAATATGTTGTCAAGACCATCATTCTGAATAATTTTTCTCTATTCATATAATAAGTGGTCTCTCTTAGTTTCCGAGATATTCGCGAAAAACTGCTGCTATTACTACATTGAATTTTGTCTATAGATAAGTTATGATTTTTTGAATATACTTCTGCTAGGCAAAAATAGACCATTTTTATGATTTTCAAACTACTGTAATTCAGAAAATCTGAAAATACTGTTCAAAGCATTATACTAACTTGAGCTATCGAAATCACTGAAATCTGTTAAGTGTGATTTTTAAGTTCATCCGTTGTTTGTCGGTTGTAATGTGTTTATAGAAACAGTAGATAAGCGGTCGCCACATGCTGATGTACACAGATGATGTAGTAGGAGCAGCTTTTTATGAACATCTCTGAAACTAAAAGAGACCATCTATTATATGTATAGGCAAAAGTTGTTCAGAATAATGACCCTGCCAACATATTTTAAGGTCATTGAAATCGCTGCTGAGGACCATGTTCTCAATAATTACAGGAGCCCTTTTTTTATAGCGGCGTAAGTCGATTGCAAAAAATCGTTTCAAAATAAATCTTCCACCGATTCCAAAATAATCGATGACATGGAAGCGAATTTTTGTGAATTTTGTCGTGAATAAATTAGAATCTGATTTAGGATAAATCCTCCAAAGATTTCACGTAAGCGAGCAATTTTTGTTTTATCTACAATTCTTTAGCTTACGATCTTCGCGAGCGAATTGAAATCTTCGTTTTGATTCGAGAATCAGGTCAAACACATTAGAATCAATCGTGTATCTGTTCAACGTAATAAAAGTTTCATTGTATTAACATCGTGATAGTTAAAAGTGGATCGTTGTTGAATATTCATCCGGTAAGTTTAAATCGTGGTACAACATTTTGTCTCTCTCCAGTTTCTGCGTGTTGTTTCTGCCAGTTCGATTTCGATTTTATTGCGCTTGACCCCTGACCCTCTAACGCTTCTCCGCTGTAAAAAAACTGAGTAGGATTTCTGTTGTCTATGAGTAACAATTTGAAAAAAAAAAAAAAGAAAACAATTACATCTTGATGGTTTTTCCGCTCAGTTAATGGTACACCGATCCATCGTCAAAACTACAATAAATCTTCGATCTTATCTTTCTAACTAACATTCTCTGATTAAATTGTACCATGATTTATGGGCAATGATTCTAATAGAACTGTTGACGTCGGTCCCGCATGTTATGAAACACTTTGTATGAAAAGTAGCTAATGACACTAAAGAGGGTCGTAGTAGCGTAAGAAGTGTGAATGGCGAAAGTGTTTACATTTATCGGACAGGATTTCTTCAAGTGTCGAAAAACGTGTTGCTCCTGGTGACAGGTTTTGCAAGCTGAATACGCCGTATGTGTACGGAATGTATTAAGAAACTTTGTCCGTTTAGGATTCTTAAAACGCCAAAAATTTTATTTAACGGAATATTTCCGTTCTCCATTTGAGGTATTAGCCTGTCCGAATTCAATTATCGGATACTTATTATTTAACACGCTGACTTGTGTAATCTTCAGTTTTAGGACGGTTCCTGTTTCGCTTCGCGCTCGCAGAAATATAAATATTCATGCATCAACTCGTACGCTTGTTATTCGATCATTAATGCTAATTATGTTTATCAGGCTGTAAAATGTCAGTGGTTAAATGTTGAATGTTTCTACGAATGACACCGTCGACGTGTTAAAATTGTATATTCACTGTTGAAATGTGTATTTTAAGATCACATACTTATCGGAAATGGAACCCTTTACGTATCGTCGTTCTAATTTTAATTGTTTTAGTTCACTTTGTTTCGAAATTATTTAAGTAGTTTTCAAGTAGTTTTCGAGATATTGCCGCTTAAAAACTCACTGATTTTCAAAGGATGAAAATTTGCTCGAATAGGAAACACCGGGGGGGTGGTTTTGTTAGCGCCTTAAGTGCCGCGTAAATCATTAAATTGTAAGCGCAATATCTCGAAAACTATTTGAAAAGGGATGTATACATTAAAGGGTAATGAATTCATCTTGAAACGTACTATCAAGTGTTCTAAACAAAAATATATAATTCCATTTAAAAAACCAAACTTGACCTTCATATCTCTTAAAATAATAATGCTAAAAATTATTCGCTATAGCCCGTTAATTAGTCCCTTCGTGCCATTCAATTTCATGTAAACAATTTTCCCGTATTTCAAATGGTTTAAAAAATAACTGACTGTACACTGTCAGCGCAGACACCCTGTACATAAAAAATTGCACCTGTTGTCTAAATAATTCATTGATTATTATCACACATTAAAGGCAGAATTTCATTTTTTAAATAATTTGAAACCTGTCCATTATGGTTAAAAAGGAAGATGTTTATTAAAATTCGTATAATTACCATTTATTTGAATTTTTTTCAATTATAAATAAGATCAAACATAGAAAGAACTGATGAATTGTACGTATTAGACAGTAATAAATCAAATTACACAACAATTTTCACTTTACAAAAATAATTTTTTTTTCAATTGTTGGTCTCATTTTTTAAATGTAAATCAACCATTGTGGGTCGTGCGCGCTTACGAGTTATTATTCCTCGTTCCATCGTCGATTCCCCGCGGACGTTGGACAACGACGACGATCGATCGATCGATCCATCGATGGGGACCGATTAATAGAAAATGTTTTCGCGTTCCGGCTGTGCGTTGTGTATGCACAGTGGAGACGCGACGGAGCTCGGGCTAATTCGCTTTCGCTTTGCCCGGCGAACCGACAGATGTTGTGCCGCGTTTGCCGCCTGATCGACGTGCTCCCACGTATGCCACACACCGCCTCCGGGACCATTTTCCTCGGCTCTACCGCACCGCCAAAGCATTGTCCTCGCGTTGCCACGTTCACTGAACGACGCGTGACCCACACCGGTGTGACGATGGCTCCAATTGGGTTGGTGATCAGTGCTGCTGGATTGAGCGATGCATCGCAATTGGGGCAACTTTTCTAACGATAATTGCGACAAGTCTTTTTTTTTTTTTTATTGAAGAAATCGCCAAGTCGCAAATTAGGCGATTGCGAATTTATATCAGGGTGTACGAAACGTGTCATAGGACCCTGAGATGGGTCACTCGGGAGGTGTTTTGGAACTAGTTTTTCGTTAGCAAGAATGTTATCCGTGGCTTTGTTAACGAGATATTAACGATTGGAGGCGTCGAATAATTTCGGAAGCATGCAGATATCTATTAAAAAACAAACAAGAGGACGGTACGTCCGCAAATGTAAATACATACGTCATATACAATGGTTTATAACATATAATATATCGCGTATGACTTCTTCGTCGCGCGATTAAACGCGAATTAAAGCGCTCCATCGCTCACGTCACGCTGAAAAAGCGTAGCCCCACACACACCCACCCCAATTTATCGTGATTTATCTGACAGCGTGCACAGTGTCTCATTTCAAGCCAATTATCGTACAAGCAATAACGCTCGTTGCTCTCTCCCTGGGCAAATAGAGGAAAATTCCGAGAAAAATCCCCCAAAACGACTCGAATGCATATTCCGTTGCTCGCTATTGTTTTCGGTTCAATTGAAACTAATCACGAGTGTTTTTGTCGGTTTTATTAACAGGAGGGGGAGGTGGTGGGACCGTTGTTCGTGACTGGGCCCCGCGAATGATTTCGACGAATATTCGTCGACTCAATTGACCGACTCAATCAAGTCGAACAACGCTGAACCGAAATTATTCCACGTCTGGAACGACAACAGAAGGCAACGACGTGTCGTTCTTTTTTTTTTTCTCTTACATCCCTTATTCACTGAATACAATGATATGCATTATGGTAAAAATTGGTTGATTTCACTAATGTGTCCTGCAACTTTAAAAATCTCTGATACGAGGTCATTATTGTGAAAATTTTGTACACGTGAAGTAAGAAATTTTACGTTAATGCTATTCGGGGCGGGGAGAATCGCGAATCAAGTGGAACATTAATTGGTATATATATTCTTGGAGAAAGATGGATATTAAATAATAATTAACGACATCCAGTGCCGATAAACTGTTGTTGCCATGAGAAACATTCTCTATCATTCTGTCCCATATTGCATAAACAATCGAAACGAATCTGTAAATACGAGGATTGCTGTCGCTGGTCCAGCGGAGACGATGTAGTACGCAATACAGACCAAACACAGCCCAAGATTAATGTAAACCACAAATATTAGCGGGCGGTGCGTTTGCGAGCGTGTAACGGGAGCGACAATGATAAGATAAAAATTAATGCTCTTCTCTTTTCATTCTTCTTTTATTCTGATCACCATACGATCAGATCTGATAATTGAAGAAAGAGGAAACTATTATTTTATAAAGATTTGATAAATGTAATGTGCGAGAACTGATTGGAAATGATTTATATATGCACCGATCCCGTAACTTTTATTATATCGGAATAATGAGTTACTGTTTCTATCAGTCGTAAATGTTGGTCCTATACTTTTGACAGGTAGTGTATCTATAGTGGGCCACGATGGTCCGAGTTTTCGATTGAATAATTAAGACACTCCGATGCAACTCGCCGAAACTTCCCGATAGATGCATATTGGCCTATGAAATTTTCATCGGTCGGACGAATGATAAATCTCTCCGCGCGCGCGCTGATTAATCCTCGATTGTGATTGGGATTGTCGGTTTCAAGGATGACTTCGTACATTCTGTTTCTTTTTGTTGCGACCCAATGCAGGCAGGCGATGGTCGTAACGCTTGTCGCGTCTTGGGCCGTCGACACGATCACAAACCGTCAAAACATTCGCGGTCCTTAAGATTGTTCCTTATGAGATGAGAAGCAGTGCGCGACTAAGACCAGCGAGAAAATAAAAGTGGTGGAATATTAGAATCAGGAGTATAAAGTCAGTACGAGAATAGGATCAGTGTGAGACGGAGAGGCCACTGGGAAAACAAGACCGCTAAGAAAATAGGATACGTGGGAAAATAAGATCAGTGAGAAAATAAAAAGAGTGGAAAAATAGAAAAGGTGAGAAAATAAATTCAAGAGAAAGTGGATATGATGAAAAAATAGAATCAGCGAAAATACTGAACCAGTGAAAAAAGAGAATCAGTGTGAAAATAGAACCAGTAGGGAAATAGAAACAGTGGGGAAAACGGACTAATGAGAAAATAAAAACTGTGGAAAAATAGAACAGGTGGGAAAATAGGATCAGGAGAAAATAGAGACGATGGAAAAATAGGATCAGGATAAAATACAAACGGTGGAAAAGTAGAACCAGTAAGAAAGTAAAAATGTTGAGAAAATAGAACTAATGGGAAAAGATGATCAGTAAGAAAATAAAAACGGTGGAGAAATTGAACCAGTGGGAAAACAGGACCAGTGAGAAAGTCGAATTAGTGGGAAAATGGAAGCATTGGATAAACAAAAAGAGAATAGTGGGACTAATAGAATTGGTAGGACCTTCGAGAACATACGATCAGTGGGACAATACAATCACTGGCAAACAAATATACACCGGAAAAATTGTGAGAATGGGCAAGAAAACGGAATCAATATCTACGAGAATTCTGAAATGGACATGTAAATTATCAAGAACCAAATAATGGGACAATCTAGATTCACAAAAAAGAGTAATATACCTATAGATTTCTAAAATTGAATAATAAGGAAATGGAATAATAACGAATCGGGTCTGTAGATTACTTTAGAAAATATGAGGTTTAGTAGCTGACCGAGAAACTTCGTATGTAAACGAATCATGGCTTAGATCGATCGCATTTATCCCCTTCTTTGAGCCTAATCGAACGCTAATTTATGGAAGAATCGTGATGATTATTCATTGAATCGTTCGGTTTCGGCGAGTAATCACGTCACTGACCAATTACAGAAATCAAATAACAGAAGAAAAAAGGCGACTAATTCGCTTATTCACGATATTCGTTTTGTTTTCCGACCTCGCGAACGATACGGTCGGATAGAGAGGGAATTGTCCGCTGTAATGTAGATTAATTCACGTACGCGTTACGTTCCTGCGGAATTTATCGTCGTCGTTTCGACGTATCCCACCGCTCTGTATCGTGCAGAAACGATCCGACACCGATGATTTCGTTGTTATCGAACAGTTTAACGTTTCGAGGAGCTCGGAGAACCGCTCGAATATCATCAAACATCCGGGTATGGATGCACCAGACGAAGTTTTCTTTCTCGTCTCTCGCGATAATACAGCGCGTTAACCGTCTGACCTTTTCGTTACGTTTGATAATGCAATCTCTCGAAATCGCGGTTTTCGATGATGTCGTTACATTTTCATTCCGAAATCGTTTCGTTTCTTGCATCCAAGGCACTACAATAGTTTCCAAAATTCTTCGCGATAATCGTAGAATTGAAAGACCACAAAGTATTTTAATAATAATTTTTAGTAACTACTAACATACGTACTATACTCTTTCCACCATAATTCTTTTGTATTATTTCATCGTATTCATTATTTTGGGATGATTTTGCCAAATATCGAGAATTTTGTTTTGAAATCTATGTTTTAAAAATTTTGTATGTAATGTAAGAAATGTATGCATTATCTAGTAAATTTACTGGAAATAGTACACATTCTTATATTCGGTTCATACTTCAGCTAAAACCGTACGTAAATGCATACATTGACATAGTAAGTGTATAGATTTACTAAACTTCATGCTTTTACTGTGACATGTATACTTTGAACAATGCACCGTAAAATTAATTGAAAAAAGGACAGTTTAAAGCGCGGTCATTTGTTGTGGGACAATAACGAGCAGCGTAAGGACAATAAAAAAGTTCGCGTTCGTTTAAACAATACAGTTCGACGTGGAGGCCGCCATCGTGAATCCTAGCGACGTATTGTCGGACAATTAAACGTGTTTCATTCACTTAAACAATTTCATTCGAATCGTAAGTACCGTGTTATAAAACGGACGTTTCGTCGTTGTTTATTCACCGAACGTCATCGTGCGCGATCCAGGCGATAAATAAATCCCGAAAGAGCGAAAACAGTGAGCCTCGCGAAGTAATGAAAAAAAGGGGGGGGGGGTAGGGGAGCTTAATAAGGTTGTCTGCTAAGCAGGCGTTCACTTTTAATTGGCGCGCTGACATTGGGACCAACACACGTTCTGCCCGCTCAGGTGCCATCAGCACGTATCCGTGTCAGTGTGTACAGGATGTTCCACTGAAATTTCTCCCAGCTAAAAGAGAAAAATCAAAATCTGCAGGGAAAACATGTTTCGAAACTGCTCTGACGAATTTACGCAGCATATCGAAGTTCATCTGTCGAGAATCATTCGAGTTTTCATTCGAAGAATTTATTATTATGACGTTTCTGTGTGGTGTACGGGAGGAACATAGAAAAGGAAAGAGATTGCTCTTGTACCATTTTATTATCTCTCATCTGCCCTTGTCAATTTTCTTTGTGTTCATGTATGTACGTATATTTTCCGTACTACTATTTTAAAGAACCTGGTAGCATTATTATTATTGTATCATCATCATCATCATGAGAGATGTGTATACAATTATTTCGTTAAAGATTTTAATTTTGTGGAATTGTTCTTTATGTTTCTATACGATGTCTGAAATCTGTTCTTGTACAGGATGTACTGTGATAATTAGTGGTGCAATTCAGTGGAAGTTGGCTGTACAGGTGTCAATAAACCAAAAAAGTGTAGGATAACAGTGAATCGCGTCGATAATTGTCGGGACACCGTTTATGTAGAACGAACTTGATGCGGTCGTGTTCAGTGTCAAGGATAGAAGAGAAAATCAGCACAAACGAGAATTTCGGATCGGGGACAGGCGGTTTTGGATACTTCTGTAAACAGAATTTCTTTCCGCTTAGTATATACAGGGTGATTAACCTAACGCTGACACCTGAATTACTTGTATACTGTTTGTTATATGAAATAACATTACAAATAGAAGTTAGTATGATATTAAAGGGGGCACACAATGTCATAATTAGTTTTTTCCTATTTTGATTTATTTGATTTATTATAAAAAGTTTCGAATAATGAATAAAAGATGAAAAAAATATTTCGTCATTCTTACTTGATTGGACGTGGTAATTCCAATTTTTATTATGAAATAATATTTCTTCTTGAATGAGTAGACACTTCGCAAACAATTATTTAATCTCATGAACTGTTTAAAGGTCAAGATGACGATCTTCGATACTTGCTGCTTCTCACTATGTATTATTCCAATAAAATTGTGCTCATCTATACCCGTGTATAACGCAGAGTTGGGTACTATTTTATTCGAGTAGTATATAGTGAAAAGCTGCAGTATCTAAGGCTATCATTTTGGGCTTTAAACAGTTAAGGAGATTAAATAATTGTCAACTTATTCAAGAAGAAATATCATAAACATTGTAATTTCTACGTTTAAACGATTAAAAATGACGAAGTACTTTTTTTATCTTTTCTTCGTTATTCGAAAGTTTTTATCTAAATGATGAATTTGCTCATCTCTGGTATAACGAGTCCAACGATTTCGCGTATTTTATGGTGACACAAAAATTCTAAATCGACGAGATTACTTCGTGTTTCTTTCCGATTTGCATATACTTCGTACCGGGAGACAGGAATTCTGAACGCTGCCCAATTTGTAAGATTAATTTAGCGTCGTGAGAATATTCCGATAAATTGGGACATCAATAATATCCTGTTCACAGATTCTTTTCGTGCCATTCAACACATATAACGCATCTCTCGCAGTCTTTCACGAGGTTCTTCGAGACATTCAGCCACACACGATTTAAGTGAAAAAAATCACAAGTATTTTGCAATTTCGATTAATTATAATATACCTGATTATGTACTTAATGGTACATATTACCTATTGTTCACTGAAAACTTCTTTAAATCACACCCGAGATATTTGAGTCATTCACAGACCAAAATGACTAACTCCATTTTTTAAATTCTTTTCAAATTTTAGCGCCAAAGGACTTGATTGGAGCATAACTTTTTATATTTAAAATAAATTCCAAATGTACATTTTGCCGAGTTAATCGCTTTAGCAAATGAACGACTCAATTAATTTACACTCTACCTGATCACAGCCTGCAATTTGCGTAATCACGAATCACACCGCGCATGCATTCTTCGTCTCTCGTAATTCAGTCCCCGCGACGTGTTTCGTATGCAAATTTATGTTTACGCGGTTGTAAGTCGGATTTACGTTGTTAACGTGTATAAGAATGTTTCGTTCCATCTGATGATCGCGAGTCACAACGTGTGACGCTCGTCTACTATACCAAATACAAAGCAACAACGCGATGGCTGGTACACTATGGAAATTCCTCGCTTCAGCGACTTTAATTGGCAGACACCGGGCCGCACGTTCATTGTCTTTGTGATTCACAGTGCTCGGCAAACAAGTTGGGTGATTACTACTCCTCGTAATCACTGTTTAGCGTACAACTGTTGTTAAATTATTAAGGGGTTACATACCTTTGAGCTGTTAACACTGGAACTACGAAACCCGTCAAAATGACGAATTCCAGATTTTTTATTTTAGAATTATTGAAATCCTAGAGATACTTTCATCGGAATTTATGTTAACTTCTAATTTCTTATACATTTTATATTATAGTACATTAAGCTATATTACATTCTATATTACACAATTTAAATCCAGTGTTAAATAAGAGGGAAAATTGAAACTTTTTTTTGTATATGCAGAATTATTGTTTATTAAAAATTCAATATATACATCTTATTAAATGTTATTTCCTTAGTAATATATATATATATATATTCGTAAAGAGATTGATTCGCTGCTAATACATATCGATTACCGTCTTCACGGATAATAGGAATTATCGGAAGGGATTAGCCGAACCGAAATTATGATTAACAGAGACGATCATCCAATAAGATATTTCCCGTGGGATACTTGCGCTGTGCTCTATCCGCGTATTTGAAAGAGAAGATTGTCATTTAATAAATGTGACATTAAAATGAAAGTTGATTGTATTGGTGATAATTGAGACGTATGTTGCATATGCTAATATTAGGTAGGTGAAAAAGTGAATGGGTTCTTCAACATGCTGATCACAGTATGATATAGAATTTCTTTCGGGTGAACTTCCGAAAAATAACCCCACCGAATGACTCTGACTTTGACAAATATTATTAAGGCCACCCTCCCGAGTAACCTTTAAAATATTTAAACCGCCAATAAATGGTATTAAGAAGTTATTAACGATGGAATATTGAAAAACGTACCGTAATTTTCTCAGAAATCTGAACTTTTGTAACGTAGCGTCTTTAAAAAATACGGTTCAAAGCATTATACTGATCGGAGTTGGTTGGAGACATTTTAAGCATTTTTTTTGTTCGTAACTTCTTAATAACCAATGATCGGCGGTTTAAATCTTTTGAAGGTTATTCAGGAGGGTGATATTGATAACATGTGTCAAGGTTAGAGTCATCGGGTTTGGCTGCTTTTCGGAAGTTTATCCCACTTTTTATATGAAAATCAAGATGTACGTCTTTTTGTGTATAAATTAAGCTGTATTCTATTAAGTAAACTGTCTATTACTACATAGTACCTGTGAAGGGGTCTTGGGAGGCGGGGCAGCTAGGGTATCATTTCTCAGGATGTCAACTTTCTTTTAATAGAACAATATAGCTTAATTTATGCAGAAGCAGATGTATATCTTGAGTTTCAAATAAAACTTTTTATATATGACTAAGACAATTCTTAAAAATATCCCTATTTTCCGACCTGTACAAATCTATGTAACCCCTTAAGTGAGAGGAGGGAACATATTGAAAAACAAGGAAAAGAATTTACGTCCATCGGTCGTCGATGCAACGAACAATCTCTTAAAAGCACCGACGGATTTAATCCCGAAAGCAGGCGCAAGCAGAACGGACAATTCAGCCGTCGTCGATCGATTGGAATTAATTAAATCCGATTTTCCTGGCGCCCGATCGTGCAAGGAAACGTTCACGGTTTTTTACTCTCTTTCTCTCTCTCTCTCTCTCTCTCTCTCTCTCTCTCTCTCTTTCTCTCTCTTTCTCGTTATGCTTTATTTGGAAAAACGAGGCGAATATTCTGGAGTTTGTATGTACAAGATACGATGAAAAAGTTCGGAGACTTTATGTATAATTCATTTAACACGAATGTTAACGATAATTCCATAGGGGAGAAAATTATTATGTCCAGGTTTTGAACTAGATATTCTATAATAACACATGAACACAACCTTGGGATTGCTCGCAAATTTTAATTAATTACCAATTAATTCTTCATATTTAATGTTATAAAACTATTTTTTTTAACGAAAGAGATATTACATAAATAATTATATGTTACAAACTGACACGATATCTAGATTCAATCTTAAGGTAGCAGTAATTGAGACATCTACCTTAGCTGTTCGATCGAAAATTTGTTTGGCCAATGTAACATGATTCAAGGAGAGCTTTAAGATGATTGTACCCAATTTTTTGTCAACCCTTTTGTTCCCCAGAGTTTTCAAGGTCATCTTCAGTTTTTTATTGATAAACCTACAATTTTGTTCACACCCATCTTTTAGCGGATACTGAGACGAATTCGGGCAAGTATCATAACAAATATTTTTTCTTCTTCTAAACCAACGAAACATTAAGAAAATATGATCCACCTTAATTAAAACGATGTTCAGAATCATCAGCTGTAATACTTTAGCCTAGATGCAGTAGTAAAACAAAAAGAAAAAAAAATATTCCATAGAATGATCATGTGACGGTGATCTCCTTTTTGTTCTCCAGCGTGTGGTAAACTTATTCTCCTCTGATTTCTTAATTATTGTCACTGGCGATACAGAATTAAATAAAAACCAAAGGTTAAGTTGAATCGTGTTACGGATAAATCGATTTTCCCTACGATGATCGATCGATCGAGCGATTAATCATTCAAAGGAGGAAACAATGTTTTTGTCCCGTGGAACGTAACGAAATATTACGTAAACAAATGATTCGATGATGGAAAAAGCTTGCGTTACGTAAAAATTTGCGAATCGAGTCTCGCGCGAAAAACTGTGGTACCGATAAATACCGAGGTCAATCGTCTGACACCGCCTTTAAAAATTATCTACCGCCTTCGGGAATATGTGTCAACGACCAATTGCTCGGGATTCCACGATCTTCCTTCGAAATGAGTGTGAACTTCGCGCAAAGCTTCGGGCTGGCATGGCGTTGCGTGACAAGCGACTTCGAACTGATTCGCGTAGCTTACAGATATGGAAAAGTATTTAATTCACTTTTGTTCCTTTTAATTGCTCGAGTTAATTGATTTGCTTTGACAGGGTTAAGTGTTGTAAGAATTAGTATTAATAGTGCTGTAAATTGTACTTCTACTTTAACCTTTTTTTCCCTTGAAGGATACTATCATTTATCTGTGTTGAAGTGATTGTTATATCATAATAAATGTCCTTTAAAGAGACACTATAAATAGGCTAAAATTTGTTTATAATGAATATCGAGTTGCCTCGTTTGGTATATTCAAAAATACATAATTTCATTTAAAAAAACGAAGTTGACCTTCGTATGACCTTCACACGCCCACTCACGAAAAAGCAAATAACACCAGTATATGCCCCTCTTGGCACCATTCAACTTTTATCCGAAACATTTTTCGTTAGGAGTAATAATATCGAGAATATTAAGATGTCAGAATCAGGTGAGACATCCTGTATATAGTCTGGGCCTAGTCCTGGGCCCTAGGTCTTCCTTAAAGGGATGTATGACTCGTCAACGATTCGGAGTCATTTTGTCGTAGTCATGTTGTTTGAGTGGGGTAGTCATCCTGACACGTCACAACGGCGAACAGGCGAGGGAAACGAATTCATTTTTCCCTTTTCGAATCCGATTGCGAACAACGACGGCAGGCCGAGCCGAAAAATTTCCATAAACCCGCAAAGACGTAAATATGCATAAGAGACTACGGGGCCAACGGATGCGCCACATTCGGACGCTGCTGCTGCTGGTACGCTGGCTAGAAAGCGCCATTTTCTCGGCCTCGATCGGCCTCGATCGGTGGTGATGCAATGCATCACGGGTTCCCGAGCATTTTATGGGGACGTCACAGATTCCCGACAAGTCGATAACACTAACGGCTGAATAGAAACGGTCGTGTGTCCTTTTTTCCCCTTTCTTTTGCTGGTTTCAAAATTGTACTACCGTTGATAATTCGGAAGGACGACTTGTTAGTGCAAATTCATGTGTTTCTTTTCTTGATTGTTGGTTTCCTTGATTATTATTTGTTCTAACACTATTAAATTACATTGTGTCAAAAAGAAATACTGAAAGTATGTCGAAAAGGATAGCCTGACGAAATATTGGTGAATATATTTTTTGAGAAATTGTTATCATTATCATATGGTAGTAAAAACATAACAATCTATTTTGTAATACAGAAGGTACTATCATACATATATTTTTAATTCCGTTCTTGATCAAAATTCAAATAAGTCGTTTATGTACTTTGAAGTGTTCATAATAATTGGATCAGCCACTGTATATTGCATACATATGTATCTGTAAATTGATGCACGTGTCACTACTCCGTTTACTTTTCTTTTATTTTCCTTTGGCTGAAGCTGCATTTTTAACCACTGTGCGCGCGCCATTGACGCTATCGGTATGCGCGTGACTGTTCCTTCTTTTTTTTTTGTTCGCTTTTACGCGCGATTGATTGCCCCGTGGCGTCGCATAGCAAGGTGCCACGTCGATTCTCTGCAACCTGTTAGCCGTATGGCTTCTCGATCGTGTATGTGTGAACGGTGTAAATGGCCTGCAACGATTTATTCCGCGACAAGAACGCGATCGAGACTCCATTTCAAGCTGATTGACGGATAACGAGTGAATTAGTGAGATCTGCATACAGTACAGCCGGACAAATGAATTCGGACAGAGTTGTTTTTCTTTTTTGTTTGTTTGATTACGTCGATGTCACGGAAGTTCTGTGTCCCAGCGGAGTGTTTATTATTAGCCTGTGACACTGGCTTTGCATAAAACTTACACGGAGGTACCTGTATATTACAAAGTACACGAATAAGTTTTATCGATATTTAGTTGGATATAAAAAAACAGTGTTCAGGACGTTTCGTTTACAAGTATAAAACAACATAAATTCTGCAATCTGGAAACACGAGTTTCGTGACAACGTCGTATTGTATTGTTATTTTATTTTATCTATTCTAGGACGGTACGAGGCAAAAGTTTGCCAAACATTTTACAAAAAAAAAAAAAAAAAGAACATTCGTGGACTGTTGAATGGGGCGTCGATATCCATTGTTTTTGGATGTGTGGATGTCCCAAAATGGATAATGTATTTAATAGAGAGAACAATTTGTTCAACTTTCGGAGAATATGTCGAAATGTGGTCGATCTGAGAGAACAACAATCAGGCCAGACAGGCATTGGTTACTTAAGGAGTAGCACCACGATGATAGACAAAAAAAAATATGATAGGATGACTTTGGAGGTGATTTTAAAGAAAATTATGAACTTTATTAAAAATGTAACATAAGGGTCTTGTGATATATATAAAACAGGAGAAAAAAATTTTTGTTTAGAAATGTTCAACCTGTTCATTACAAAAAGAGTTTTCAATATTTCGTAAAAATCAGGAATATATCTAATGGATTCTACTGGTAATTTATTGAATTGTAGAGATTCGAGAAAAACGATCTCTTTCTTGATCGTTACGGCTAATGTAAGTTCTAATATCTTTTCCAGTTCGTATCTCAACGAACATATCGAAATGGAATTATTTATCGTGATTATAACGAGTTCGGTTCCCGAACGACGCGATGTGTCTGAACGTCGCCAACGGTATATTATCGATTTTCTTTTGTCACCCGGTATATAGAATACTCAACTCATTCAAAAGTCATTACGGCGAAGTCACGTTACTCGCTACATTTATCATTTAATGACGCACGGATGCAGTCGTTTTCCCGTCCCGCAAGTGCCATTCTCATTAACGAAGAATCTTCTCCCGATCAGAGTTCAGAACGATTTCAAAAGAAAATTCCTATGTCGCGCTCCCGTTTCTGTCTTCCTTTCCCCTTTTTTTTTTTCGAAATAATTTTCTCCACTTCGGGTACCACGAAAAGCTTCGAGATTTCGTTGCAATAATTCCCCGTTAATTACAACCAGGAGGATATATATATATATATTTTACTCTTTTCTCTTCAAAGTTTTGACGGCCGTTATAATTTGATTTACTTGTAACTTTTTTGTCGAAGGGTGGGCAAACGAACATTTTTGGGTGGACAAATGTGAACAAATCGTGGACAATCAGATCCTACTTGAGAATTAAGGAAAAATGTTCAAGGGGATGCTAGTGACAATTTCTTTAATTTGTTTATAACTTTTTTGGAGGGTGGGCAAACGAAACTTTTGGGTGGACAAATGTGGACAAATCGTGAACAAACGAATACTGTTTGTTTTTCATAAAAATTTATACTTGGGGTTGCCAACTTCACAGATCTCGAAGGAGCTTATTAAGTTGAACGTGACTACAAATTGTTTCCTGTAGATTTGGTTGCCTGTGTGTGTTCTTAACAAAAACTGGACCACTTTTTCCCGTCAGATACATTGTGAAACCGTGGCTTTGCGACACGTGAGAAACGCGAAACTCCGATATTTTCCGTCGGAGTTTTTCGATCGCACTTTTTCCACCCCTCCGCGGGAAAACACAATTACGCCTGGCAATTAAACGAAGCTGTAAATTTTCTCTAACGCTCCAACAAGAAACAAACGCGCAACGAACGCGTTTTGTTAATGTTTTTTTTTTTATGTTTCGAACAACCTATCGATTCTTTGTGCACGCGTTTATAGAGTAGCTGCCATAACTTTCAACAAACGTGCACGATTCGAGATATTTGCATGAATGAAATTTGATCGAAGTTGAAGTGAAATTAAGGAAAGATACTTAGTTGACGGTGGATTTAAATATACAGGATGACTAGTCGATATATGTATCTCCGTCATATTCAGTGACGTAAGAAAATGATCGAAGAAGAATTTGTAAAGTCTATAGGGTTCGACTATTATGGTTGATTGATGTGTGTTCGTAGATCGAAAACTTATACTTGCAAAAATGTTCTACATTTTAATATTACAATATTAAATTTTATACCATTAGTTTTGACACAATTTTATACAATCATATTCTAAACTTAGCGGTTCTTAATGAAACTATCCTATTGGTTGTCAATGCAGTAGGGAGGATTTTCGGAAAGGCACGTTACAGCGAATTCTCGATAAGTTTTCGAAGGCACTGAACATTAAATATTTCATAAACTAGTGATCATATGCGGCTGAAATAAATATCATTGGCCTCAGAATTCCAAGCGCTATCATTGTGCGAAACCTCAAAAGTCAGCGTTGCACCTTTCCTTGTCAGTGCCAAGGAGCCTTCGAATACTCATCGAGGACTTACTGTATTGGCTAATCTGGAAGGCTGTGCATGAGCACATCTTATAATGTCTTGTATCCTTACATCATGACCGAAAGCATGCTATCTTGTTCTAATCTATGACGGCTTTTCAGCCGAATGCGCAGTCTAATTATTACGCGTCTATGTTGAACGGGGGTAATTAGAACGGCGACAAACTTCTACCTTTAAACGAGTCACGTGGTCCGAAATATGCATATCACGGACGAACTTTTACTTTCGTCGATCATACACACCGGTCTGGGACGGGTGAGCAGGGAATGTGCCCCCTTTGTATAATCCCCCCCGTTGCAAGCGTGAAATGCACTTTCATTCAGCGCTTAATCGAGTCGCAGTCGAACGGTATATTGTTTAGTATTAATTAACTCGCGCTGCGAAACCGAGATTACCAGTCACCGACGACATGGGGAGAGGGCTGGTTAATCCGATAATTGACTTGGTAACCGCATCAAAGTTGAATCAAAGCGACCTGCATGTGGAGCCTGTGTATACTACCACAGTCACGGCCGTGTCGCATTGCGTAGGACTTCCGTATGTGTATCCACGAGCTTCCTTCGACGAATCTTCGGCGATCGTCACGTAGCTGTTGCAGAGTTCGCTATCAAAGTATATGCCATAAATACGAGTGTACGAATAGCCGCAATTTATAAGCTGAGCTCATAGACATGCCTTGATAACCAGTTGTGTTTAAGTTTCGAGTAGATTGCCAGTAAACAATGACAAAAATTGTCTAAAGAATCATAAACATTTGTTTCGGCGTTTAACTTGGGTTTTGCAGGTAAATCTTGCTGACAAAATGGGAAAGTAAATTGGCGACAAATTAATAGCAAGGCTTGCAACACAACCCAGGCTAACTAACCTAGGTCAATTTGTAAGGTAGGCTACGTTGCAAGACTTGCTGCTAATCTGCTGCCAATCTGCTGCCAATCTGCGTGCTAAAGTTTATAGCAGATCTTGCATCAAATCTGTAGCCAACCTGAGTACATAACCTTATAACAGGCATTGGACAAAAGTTTGCTTTACAAGTTTGGTTAACTGGGTAAAAATATAGAAACGGGCGTCCCACGTTTAGAAAGAGGTGGATTGCTTTCTGAATTGTTCGAGTTACTCGAATATTTATTTATTTACCTACTATCAAATACTAGTCTAACTATAAGGAAAAAAATCATCTCATAAAATGAAATTGAAACAGACATACTAATTAGGGTCTTATTAGATAAATATTCGAGTACTTCGAGCAATTCGCATATTTACAAGTAACTTGAAAGTTAAAGATCTGTTCGAATAGTCTGTTAGAAAAGAAAGTTAATTCCCGGCGCTTCGACGTTCAAGGTGTCCACGTGTCGCGCACCGGCCAGCATTCCAACAAGGTTATTGTGTGTCCGTTCTACCTCGTTGTACAATTCCATTGCCGTCCAAACACAGACAAACCTCGCGCAACAGATCAAACCGCCCATCATCATCATCCTCCGCTGTATCCATCCGCCACGGTGTTTCCTCCCAGTGCCTGTTCGTGTCCACGGGAAGAAATTAATTCGAGCTATCCTTAACACAGTCAAAAAGGAGGGAGGAGGGGGGGGGGAGAACAAAAAGCGTGGGAAGGAGAGTGGAGAGGGTTAGCAAGAGCCAAATACGCGGGACAAAAGCGACTGCCACGGAGCCAGCGACATGGAAGAGAATCAACAACAAGCGTGTGTTGTCATTACATTGACAAAACGGCGCACTCTCGCGAGTTCCTCTCCCGTCAAGCTATTTCATCCCTCTCACTCTCCCGAGAGCGTGCTGGAACGTCACCTGAAACGGCACGAACAGCAGCACCCCGTTCTCTTCGGGCAAATTGGAAACGGTAGCAATCGAAAGCGAACCTTGACACCTTTTTCTCCCTCTCTCTCTCACTTTTTATCCGCTCATCTTTATCACACAGTCACTCCAACTCTGTCTGTTTCACTGTCTTTACCTCTGTCCCACTCTGGCCCACCTTGATGGTCGTTTTTCGAGAGGTGGCGCGCACTCGACACCGGGGGATATATGCTTTCCTCCTGCTCGGTCGACCGCATCAGCCAGCGGGGAGGTTTCTTAAAATAGATTCTAGTGCCGGCCCGGAGGGTTGCTGTGTGCATGTGCATTGAATGTACACAGAGAGGGAGAGAGACCACCATCCTGGAGGGGGAAGGGTGGGGGCCACTCGAGAGGGAACGGATGCACGGGTGGAAGGGGTGGTGGGGTGGGTGTAGCGAACTCCGTTGTGCCTACGCCGGGAGCCACGCGAATTTGCCACCCCCTCCCCCTACCCCTCCTTCTCGTGCTCCCGGGCCGTGTTTAACTGTGACAATCGTTTTTCTCAGGGTCGCGGAACGTTTGTCTTTCTCGTCCAAACCCCCTGCCGCTAGGGATGTGCGAATACCTACTCGAATTTCGAGTCGAATAATGATTGGTCGGTCGAGCCGAATCGAACGTATGAATGTTTTCAAGCTACATGAAATCGTCAAATTGTACGAAAAGAATGCAAACTATTTGAACAAACTCAAACGGCTGCGATATTTGAGCGTTTGTAAAACTTCGATTTACTTGAAGATCAATTGCCAGCTCGGAAATTTTCGAATTACTGGAATATATTCGTACGGATCTTCTTTCGAGTGTACTCGTGAATATTCGAATTGCTCGAATTACTCGAATATCTATCCGTTTACTGTCAAACACCAATCTAACTGTACGGAATAAAAATCACTTCAAGAAATGAAAATATAGCAGAAATATTAAATTGGAGTCTTAATTAGAATTTTACTGTAATGTACACATCACGTGTCACTGGCGTGAACAATCAGACAGGAAGGTACTCTCACGACACTCTACTCAACGTATTTTGCACGGGTAGTGATTGTTGGAGCCCTAGAGGTGTACACGTATACCAAAACGTATAGATAAAAATGTTGGTAGATATTTATAATAAGGGAGCCACATCCGATTTTGGTGATTTTTCAATATGTTATTATAATTGTCAAAAAGAAAGTGTCTCTGTCAACTCTGAAGAGTATAATGCTTTAGAGTTGGTTAGAGACAGTTGAAGAAAAGAGGTGTAATAAAAAAATCTATTATTATTATATCTCTACATTGAGTATGGAAAATAATTTATTACTAAGTCTAGTACGGAAGCACTAATGGTGATCACGCTGTTTTCTTGCTATCGTGTCCCCCAAGCTTCTCGTCACCTCGCCCCCTCCCCCATCGTTCTCCCGGGTCGGTCCCACTTCTGACCCTGTCTCGGCGTGGTTATCTCTGTCCTGTCCGTGTTTCGTCTCCCTGACCCGTCCGTCGTCGCTTTTTTTTTCTCTCTCGAGCCTGCAAGAGGACCGTGCCGAACGCAGCCTCGCACACAAGGTGAGACCGCCACTCGTCGCTATTTTCGCGCGCCCTCCAACCCCATCCGCCCCCTCCCCCCTGGCCCTACGGTTCGTGTATTGTTCGCGACTCGTATCGGCGCCTGTTAATTGGGGAAAGGATAATTAGCGTTCGATCAGGTAGAGCGGGTCGCGGGACTCCCGCTTCGCTGGAATTAAAAGAATGGATCACAATGCTGCCCACGGCTCTCGATAGATGGTAACATACTGACTACACCCCCTTGATTCGCTGAGAAACTGGGTCGACGTGTGTTTCTGTCTTCCCCTCCGAGTCGAATCTTGCGTGGGTGTACACATCGTGCGAGGATAAGAGCCGCGGAATTTTTAAATTTCATTTCGTGAAAAATTTAAATTTCATTTTTAAATGAAAGTTTGAGATTGTCTGAACGATCGATTAAATGGGGGGAGGATCGGAAAATCGATCTTTTTGTAGCTGTACGATCGGACATTTTTATAGGACAATATAGCACGATTCAAGGAGGGCTTTATGATGATTGTACCAAATTTTTTGTTAATCCTTTTTTCCAGAGTTTTTACGGTCATCTTCAGTCTTTTTTTATAGATAAATCTATAATTTTGTTTACCTCCATCGCTCCAGATTCCCTCTAGAACCATTCAAAACAGAGTAAACAGAAGTTAAACAGAGGCTGGGATTCGTGCAAAAAACAAATTCATGATAGGTTGACAGTACGTCGCACTCATGGAGACATTACTGTATTTAGTAGGCCACATTCGTGTCGGTGGCAATCGAATTAATTCGCGAATTTATCCGTGACTCGTGGTTTCCTTGCGGCCAATGAGACGTGAAAATTCAGTCGACTTCGTCGTTGATATCATCGTTCGTCAAATGAAATTTATTTTTTGCTCGAATCGCGAGACTTAAGTCTGATTCTTTGTCATGGATTCCATAAAATAGGTTAATAAATGATACCAAAAAAAATAATAAGTAGGCATGTAAGCAAACAAGTATTCGTTTTATAGAAAACAATATCAATATAAAGTGTAATAGCGGTAGAAAGATAAAGCTTAGTTTCTCTCCGTTTATCAGTTCATCTTGTTTCGTTGCCTATCGACGACAGCCGTAGTTAAAGGGTTAATTTAATATTTAAAAATTCTTTTTATTTTTTTCAAAATTTTACTGTGTTTGATTCAGTGCTGATAAATATTCATCGGCGTACTTGAAACTGACCTCAGAATCGAATGGCATTATCGTGTGTATTCTTCGTGAATTAACGACGATTATTCGCGCTCGCGGCTGTGTACACGCACGCATACACATGGACTCGCCCCGGGACGTTTGAATTAACGTCTGAATCCCGGATGCGTCTGAAATCGGTCACGTTAAGATAGCTTCCGCGTTTGGTATCGTAGCTATCTACCTGAGGCCCAATGGCCGTTTATACTTTTTATCAATTTTACCAATTTAATTTGAATGATTAATATCTTAAACTACTTGACAATACAAAAATGGAAAAAAATGTTACAAATGATTGGAAAAAATAAAAATTTGTTTTCTTCATTATCTCCCGGTGCAAGCCACACATTTGTTTATGTTACTGATGCAAGAAAAGTGATTTTACAGTTTTAAATATTTATTTAATAAAAATGCCTTATAACGTGCACGCTACGATCGGAAAAAAAGGGACATTCGCTGAGAAAAACATAAAAGAAGAAACTGGAAAATTCATGAAACCTGTCTTACTGGATTTCCTACTTACTTGATGCTCATCTGTCGCGTTGGTTTACAACGAATTACGAACAATCAATACGGTTCAAATAACCACTACAATTTATACACATTGACGTAACTGAACAATATCGATAGTGGTCGGACAAAGGACTCAGTAGTACAGGCGTATAATACAGCGGACGAATCCTGAAACTCGGTTTATTCAAGTGTCATTTTTGTACCTGAAGAATATTACATTTATTTGTTTACTGTGAAAAACAAACAGACTAACATTTTATTGTTATTTAATTTTATTATAACGATCAATAACAGTAGATATATATTCTATCCACGAGAAGGTATACATTGTGGTCCAGGGCTGTAATACGAGGATAAATTTCCATAAATCTTCGACATCAGAATCCATGACTTTACTCGAATTGTTTTAGTGATATCTTCCTGTTTTGCTCTAACAGCAACGTTAATAAATGAAGGTTCTGTGTTCTGGGGAAAAACGTAGGAAAAAAAGAAAATCGGAGATAGGGGCATGGGGAACCTAAGTATCATTGATCGTAGACATTTATCTGGCGCTGCGATCAGAAGCAAACTTGGGTAGCTGGCAGACGAAATCGTTCTCTACCAAGCGAGCTGTCGATAGCAGCCCTCTGAGATCGTTATGCCGTGGTTCCGTGTTGTTGGATCTTCTTGCGATTCGGCCTTATCGATAGGCCGTGTTCTCCTGTCAAGCGTCGATTACATTCGATGAATGTTTCTGGGAACGTTTGAAAGACTCGTCCGAGATCTTGTGAATCTTCGAGTCTCCACAGATTCTGATCGTCTGACAGAGCAGATATTTCATACGATTTGAACATTGTTAACTACAAACACAATATCAAGAATTGGGTTGTCGAGCGAAATTTCTTCTCTTGCGAAGACAACTATCTTTATAATCCAAAGAGCAATATGTTCTGAATATATCAATGAATATAAGTTCACGATATATTAAAGTTGACAAACAATATTACGTATTTCGAAGGTTCAACGACTTCTAATGCACGCCCTAAAAATTACACGAGTCCACTCTTCGCATCCTTCTTTAAAAGAATATTTCGATAGTATAAGAATTTAAAAGTTAACATGAATTTCGATGAAAGTATCTTTAGGATTTCAGTAATTGTAAAATAAAAAATCTGAAATCCGTGATTTTGACGGATTCGGTAGTACTATTGTTAACAAAGTAATACAACTAATCGAAAACCACCTTCACATTCATTAGTTTTCATATCGACTACTCGCTCCATTCGATATGAGTACCTTTTTTTCGATACCGAGTGTACATATATCGCGATCGAAAGTATCGATATGAAAAAAATACTCGGTATCGAAACGATCGTACCGATTGTTTACTTGTATTTACTCGAAATCGGTTCATGCCTACCTGTGCAACGACGACGAGATCGTTTCAAGCAACCGTGCGGCTCTTCGATTAGAGAGTATATCGATTCGCGTCAGAGACCGCGCCCCGTGTTAACGAGAATCTGCGGACAATTTGTCGAGAGCGATAAAACGCGACGATAAGCCGGCCAAGTGTCCAGAATCGCAAGGACGAGTCGGGAGATGGAAAGATTAAGAAGTGGAACAAGAGTCGAGGACGGTTTTGCAAACGAGCCGCTCACGGGACAGTACCCAAGGGTAAACTGTTCGGAGTCAGAGGGCAAGAATATATACCGTGTTTCAACCGATCACGATCCAGATACAGGCGGCGTTACTTCCTGCGACGATTTCGTTGCTCGTTTGCGAAACGAGAATCGGCTGACATCACGCGCGTTCACCGGTGATTTCAACGCGTGGCCGTGACGTGAATGCATATTTCGTTTCTTGCTTTCTGTATGCTCCATCGTATACATTTTTCTTAGACGAATTTCATTCTAACGTTAGGTGTAATAATACACGGTGAGTCGATAAGAACTACTATCTAAAATAACTCGTTACCTATTGACTGTATGAAAAATCGTTTAAATGAATTATGTACCATTTTAAAGGATGCATCGGATGGATACAATTTGATGTTTTTATATCATATTTTGTTTTTGAGACACTAAGGTGACCTTGATTTGTTAATACCTTGACTTTTGTTAATACCACATTGTTGCCAATAGAAGCACGAATTAAACGACATAAAGCATGATGATATAAAAAAAAGGTCGCATTCACCTTGAAAAAACTCAAGGTCACCTTCTAACGAATTTATCGTTGTATAACCCATTTATTGCTTCAGCAAATTGACATGATTATGCTGCTATTGCTATCGTGCTAAGTATTTATTCATTGAAAGTAATAAGCTTCGAGATCTTTAATAAGGAGACGAGTGTATCTCGTAGAAATACAATGTATATTTCGTCGTAACAAACGTCGAACGTGTTTCTTTTTTTCAGGGAGGGCGAGGGTGGCGGCGGTGGCGGCCGTCCCGTGACCAGCGCTGGTGGTGGAAGAGCGACCACCGGGGTCAGTTTGCACACCAGCAGCACAGAATCCGTTCGTTCACCCCATCACCACCTCGGCCAGCAGCTGCAGCAGCTGCCCGGCAACAACAATAACAACAACAACAACAACCATAACAACAACAATAACTGCCACGCCGGTAATAACCCCGCCGCGAACAATCATCCACGGCTTAACAAAGATGACAGCATCAAGATCAGCATCGAGAACACGAACACTTGCACCGACAGCCTCGTCACTGCTCTAGACGACGAGACCTTGCTCATCACTGATTTCCTGGGAGACACAGGTGAGTCTACTATCCCTTCCCTGCAACGCCGAACCATTCCTGTATCTTCGTACAATTCGACGGTTTAAGATAGGTTCAGCAAATTCTTTATAATCATAAATTTAGTTGAAAATTGAACAGAACCATCTTAAAATTCGACTTTCGATTGCTACCAAAGAATCACAAGGTCGACGGTAAAACTATTGAAAATGAAAGGTTATAACAATTTCTTTTCAACACTGTAGTTGATAGTACAAAAGTAAGTAATTTGTCATTAGGGTTAGAATCGTAATAATTCGTCCGTACTGAACGTGGTTAAATTTTCGATATTTCCTCTTCGTATGTGAGAACTAAAGTTTCGAGTTTGCAAAGGATATAAATGTAACGTTTCTGCTTTATTCTTACAAAATCATTTTCATTCGATTGAAACATGCCTTCGTGATGATTAATAAATTCCCGTCAAATGAGGATATTATCAAATACCATTCCGTTTTTTGTTCTATAAATATGGAACTGAGTCTGCAGATGTATTTTTTTTTTTTTTATAAAAATGCTCTCTTCGCGGCATTTTCTCTGTTGTTGAACGGAGAAACAAAATGTCAACGAAAAATCGGCGAGGCACGTGTTGACGGCGAAATACATATATGGAGGGCACCGTTGACGGGTCGCACAAGAATGGCCGTTGAATCACTCGTTTGCTGGTCCGACAAATGTCCGTAACGAGCCTATTATCGGCGGACGCAATATAGAAAAGCAATTGAGGCAGTCGCACATTTAGCGAACGTGTTTACGCGCCGCATGTAGAACGACATAAACAGGTCGGAACCTCCTTCGACGATGGAATTGCCCTCGGAGCATTTTATCGAACGACTGAGAATTTTCGTTCCTTTCTTTTATACTCTTTATCGCGTCCTTTCAGTTACCACTAAAATCAATCCGGTTGAGATGCCCCAGTTACCATGATACATTTTAGAAAATATAGGTAACTGTGCGTTATAATTAGACTGCGAATTTTAATGAGTTTTCTATTTTATTCTGAGCCCAATAAGATACTTAAGAAGATAAAGAAATTCCTACATTTGTTCTTGTCTGTATGAATCACTTTATAAAATATCACTTTTCATAAAAATCTGCAGTCTACTTATAATCCAGATCGTTCTGTCAATTTAAGCAAAGAAACAAGAAGTATACTTAAATATATCATTGAATTCTTCTCGAAGTTGCCTATAGTGCTACGCAGTCAAAACTATATATAGTGACATTGGAAACAAGTTGAGGTGGCCTCGACTTTTCATTAAAATAAAACTTGTTTGGAATTCGTAATATTGCAATTTGTACTTGATACGAAGCTGATTAACTCTTGCTCGTAATATTTTTTTGCCCGACTATCGGAACTGCCTGAAGAATCTTGCGCAGGTAGTTGGATTGTTTCAAGAATAATAAAGGGAATAATTCAGGCGGCCTCGAGGTTGTAACGCGTTGTGTAGCTCATGGCGAGTCTCGGGGTTGTGGTTTCAGGTAAGCCGGTTTCTCATGCGGTTTTCGGAGTCGAAGAGGGTAGATTCCAGGGGTTAGTGTTACATACCTACGTACTTTGAATGGTTACTCGAAGCTCCGCATCAAAGTGCAACTGGCCACCGTTGAAATTCTGTGGATTGTTCGTTTTGAAATAAAGAGAAACATGAACGCGTCGAATGGAAATCAGAAACCCCCCGTTTTGCTGAATCGAATGATGGAATTATGGAACACTTGAAAGATCTCAAGAATCGTTTAATCCCAATTGGCTACTATTATGGAACAAAACAGTTGTCAGGAATCAGTTTAAACCGTCGCACGAATCGTAAAATCTCGTCGAGAGCGTGACAAAAACAATCCTTAAATGTTCCATGAAACGTATGGCTACACAATCGCGGTGAATCATAAAGCTTTGGCGTTGTGTTTTCCTGCTGCGTCGGGGGTTACCAGTTTCGTAAGAACCGATTAACATACTGGTCTCTGCGCCGCTGGTCGAGGTTTTACGAGTAACCATTAAGGAATGCTTTATTTTACAATTCCATGGACAGCGATTACATTGATTTAACAACGATCGATGCTTTGTGGTATTTTGCGCTATTTCGCTTCTTGCTACGGGTCTGAGATAATTAAAGAGGTTTCTGCCTGTTACAAAAGAACACTTAGTACAATGTATCGGGCTATTGTAAAATGACTTTGGTATGATGCTAACATACTTGGTATTCCCGGTACAGTTTCACGAGCAATCACTTTTTTATTATTTTCGAATTCCATGGATTATTGTTAAATTGTTCTTGGAATACGTGTGTATATCTTGTTCGTTATTGAACCGGTCAGGAATCTGTCGTTCTTAAATTAGCACGCTTGATAAGGGTAATCTAATCGCCTGGAGGCCTTCCTATTCACCCGAGACCACGGATACGAAATAATTTCTATGTATTCTTGAGGACACTTTCAGACTTCTAGCGGAACGTCCGGTCCAACTTGGTTAATCCCCCCCCCCCCCCCCCCCACTGGAATCCCTTCAAACCCTCGAAGATCCCTGGGATCACGAACTCCGGACGAACACGGACAGGTTAATTTCAATCTCCGCGCAACTCCATGAACATTCGGCCGCGCACACGGTATCACCTCTCGGGACCTAAAATAGAGGTGTCTCGGCGAGGAAATATTCGAAAACTCCGGGAAAATCAAAAAAGTTTGAGAAAGTCTAGGAAATTCGGAAATCTTTTTCTTTATCCGAAGAATTGAACAAGGTCTGAATACACAAGACTATTATACTGTTGTAAAAATAAATGTTTAGAAACTGTACTGCAATAGAAGGAAACGTTTGCAAACGGTAATGTGAAAGATCAGATCAATAACAGCTAATGCCAAGAGGTAAGGCTCGGTGAAGCTATCAAATGAACGCTTGAGTGTTGCGTCTTGTCACTTACACACATTACGTATGGAACAGGGTACTATAAACTCACGAAGTATGAAAAAATCTGAGGGGAGAAGGTCGTGACCTCCACTTATGAGATGGAATCACCCCATATCTTTCCTCCCTCTTTCGGACCAGACCCTATCATCTCACAGTTCACACTCTAGTTAGGATACGGCTTAATGGTTGTGACCGTAAACATATACAGGGTGTCCCAAAATAATTGTAAGTCCTTGCACGGGGTGATTCCTGGAGTGATTGGAAATAACTTTTTCCTCAGCGAAAAAGTTCTCCGAGGCTTTGTTAACAAGATATTAACGAAGAACCCCGACCAATGAGAGCGCGAGTGTGTCGGCTGACCCCTCGCGGTAACGCGTAGTCAACGTTTATCAACGTCGAACAAGTGAACGGACGATCGACGAGAAGAGAACGCTAGCGCGTGATTGGCTCCCGTTTATTGCATCATTCCTGCAAAATTTCGTCCTCTATTGCCCCCCAAAAGATGCAATAAAAGAATACCTACTGCATCTGTAAGCGAAGGCTATGTTCCTAAGATGCAAATACAGTGAATCCTCTATAAGTATCCGAAGGCTCCTCAGCACTGAACATTAAATATTTCATAAACTAATAAACATACGCGGCTGAAACAAATATCATCGAGTTCAGAATTCGAAGCTCTATCACTGTGCTGTACGGGAGACCGAGGCAGATTCCAACAACAAAAATTTTCACAATTTTTTCTCAAAAGTGTTTTCCTCAATCAGGAAATAATTTGCGTGACTTACTGCTCACATCTTTGGTCAACTCATTGAGTGTAAATATGTGATAAGATCTTTGATACTTAGACATCTATGTTCATCTTAAACGAATCTGAACTTTTAGCACGTCTGTTTTATTTAGTTAAACAAAAATATGAATACAAATGAACATTTTCAAAAAATATAAATGAAAATGGACATCATTATTAAGCATTTGATCATGGATTAAACGATCATTGCTTATTCACTGACAGATACAAGGAATATTTCTGTCAGTGCAGTTTTCATATCTTCTTTAGAAGTAGAATATTTTCTTGTTCTTTTCTTGTATGTTCTCATCCTAAAAGTAACTAATATTTCAACAAATAGCAAGTTTGCTTTATTACCATTTAGAGCAAAGTAAGTAGTAATATGTTACATTTTGCCCCAAGCAATTTGTTATAAATTACCTCGAGCTTGAATTTTTCGTTTTATCCCAGCAAACGAGAAACTAAACATTAAATTCCTGAAATGCGTACATATTATAATAAACCAATATGTAATAATTCGTTTGCGACAAAGAAGCAAACATTCAAATTATTTACTTACGTGCTCCAAACAATAAAAATCTACCCTGTAGCTACAAAACAGACACTTGATGATCGATTGTTACAATGAAACCGACGATATCAATAATTTCAAACTGCTCTAGCATCCTGCTGCGTTGCAAAATTTGTCGTTCAGAAAATTGTAACTATCTTACAACTTACCCCTTGTTACAATCTCTCCCGGTCTCCCCTACCTCATTAAAAAGTCAGCGCTGCACCTGGAGACATATCCCTGTCAGTGCCGAGGAGTCTTTGAACACTCATCGAAGATTTACTGTAAGGTACTATACTGCGCCGACGCGCCTCACGGATTCGAATTGTAGATTATTACGCGCGGGTTCATGCGATAACTGCTCGCTACGTATGTTGTTGTTTGCGGTCCAGTGACGCAACCCGCGGCGCCCCGACCAGTGTCAAGGCCGTCGATCCAGGGGGATCTATACCACACAAGCGTTGACGCCGTTAGGAAGACGCGACGGCAAGAATCGAAATCCACACGCTGGCTCTCCCATGAGAAGAGGTCCCGCCAACAAAACCGGTCAGTCTCTTCTTTCGCTCTCTTCCGTCCGCGGGCCGCTTTCGCTGGTCACTCGCTCCTGTTCGCCGTTCTAGTCGCGCGTGCCCGCACGTCATTTATACACAGCCTCCGCTCCCAGCGTACCGGTTAAGCGCGAAAACCAGAGCAGGACCGCTTTTCCTCGCGATCCTGAGTCTGCTTCGAACGGCGGGGGGACGACGATGGTCGACGAATCGTCGCGCAACAGCCTGCTAGACGAGTTGAGAAGACCGTTGCTACGGAAACAGGGACGACCGGACGATAACGCGAAGGTTCGTCGCGTGTTCCTCGCCAGCAGGCCAGTATCGTATCAAACGAACGGATCCGGTGAGTCGTCCCTTGGATTATTGGCCGGTCGATCAGCCTCCAGAGATGTTGGACCCGTCCTCGAGGATGCGGGTTCGTTTATAGATCTGACACAACTGGCGATGTCGACGGTGATAGTGATCTATTAGTACTGTGGGATGATTGATTTTGTCCTAGAAATCTTCAGGCTGTTGAATGGGTAGTGCTCGCGGTCTTTCTGTGGCGAAGACGATTTATTTGTACGTGTACTGTGCAGGAACTTCGTTTCCTCATACAGCTAGCAACGTGGATCTTGCCGTGGTCTTCTTGCCTGTTGAGTCGTCTTTGAGGATTTTGGTTGTCTGTGGGTTCTCTCGAATTGTGACAATGAAGGTGATTTTGGCGATCTATTTTTTTTTTCTCCTAGAAATCTTGAAACTGTTGAATGTACTTATAGTGCTAGTGGTCTTTCTGCGGCGAAGATTGTTTATTTGACCGTGTACTGTGCAGACACTTCGTTTTCTGGTACAGCGAGCCACGTGGATCTTGCGGTCGTTGTCTTGCCTGTTGGGTGGTCTTCGAGGATTTTGGTTGTCTGTGCGTCCTCTCGAATTGTGACGATGATGGTGATTTTGGTAATCTATTAGTACTCGATGGGATGATTGCTTTCTTCTTTGTGTCTGGCAGCTGTTAATGTTCAGTGCTAGTTATCCTTCCATACCAAGGATTGTTGAGTTCTCTGTGTATTGTCCTCCAAAAAACGTTCTTTCGTCTATAAAGGTGATTTAGTCTCCATCACCGTGTTCCATCTGTCACGAATTATTCAACTTTCGTATGTCCTCTGTTCTGAACGGAATTATTTATTTGTGTAAAATGATCCGTGAATTCGAATCCAATCATCAAACAGTGAATTTCATTTCGAATCGTAAAATGTTCAATATTTACGACAAGGCGTTTTATATAGAACATGTTGAAAAAGGCGCGAAAATTTTCCTTCAATTTCCAGCATTTGTATATTATTCCATAAGAAATCTACACCTGTATAAATACCCACCGTCTATTTGTTACACTTAGCAATTATCGTGAATTTTGTTATTTCGCTTACACTGTCATTCGACCATTAAGACGAAAATTTCATTATTAAACGTCAGTTGTTTCCCGGTTTTCAGAGACGGAAATTATTTATGATTCAGTCGAATGCTTCAGTCATTTATTCGAGTTCAAGATGTAATTAGCGTTTTTCCTCGTGAGAATGATCTCGCGGGATAATGTCCTAGTCCCGTCTCACGACGGTTATAATAGGTTTACTTCTATTACAGTAATTATTCGAGTGTTCAAGATGACCCACCGACGAATTTTAGATCAGTTCCGAAGCGATTACGTTTTTGCTCCGTTAGTAGCAACTCTCTGTCAGTTGTTCCGAAGTTTTCTCGACAATAATTGCCATAATATTAATCGCTCATACATATAATACGCTGTGTTAACGAGTTCCGATGAACTTCGCCGGTAAGTTTCTTACTTCTCGACAGTCGCTACTATTTTACTAATTAATTCATGTATTCATTAATGACTTACCCGGTCACTTTTTTTCCTCTTCGAGACGAGTCTTCCGACAATGTAACCATAAATTTTTGATCGGGGACTATACATGATTCATGAATGTACTTTAAAAATTGGAATTGATATCGGTATCGGTACAGATAAACGAAATTGGTATTTGTATTGAATACAGATTAGACGAAATTGGAGTTGGCATTGATACAGATAAAAAGAAATTGGTATTGTTACGCATGAACAGAAATCGGTATTGTTATGGATAAATAGAAACTGGTATCGGTGCAGATAAAATCAAAACTGGTATTATTGGTATTGATACAGAAACAAACGAAATTGGTATTTATATTGATACAGATAAAAAGACATTGGTAATAATACAGACAAAATGAAATTTCTATACCGGTATTGATACAGATACGAAGAAATTGGTATCGGTATTGATACAAACAAACTGAAATTCGTATGTTGGTGTATTATTATATATAAGACGGAATTACTATCGGTATTGATACAAATAAGAATTTAATTGGTACCAATACAGACGGGACAAACTCGGTATTGGCATTGATGCACATTCAGTCATTGTTATGGGTAATTAGAACTTAATATTGGTACAAATAAATAAAAAAAAAACTTTCGAATATTCACTCTTGAGCGATAACGTGACAGGAAACACGAAGTCTTGAAAATCGCCTATAGTATCACGGATATAAACCAGATACGTACTTCGATCTCTGCTTTCGAGTTGCACGTAGAGAAGACTCACAGAGAGAGAAAGACATAGAGATGATCATCTTGGTTAACTGTAATACAACGGAGCAAATGAACGGTGTCCCGAGGTTTTTGCTGTTTCTCTCGTGTGGCCGTCTCATGGTGGTACGTTGGTTGGAAAGGAAGTCGACGGGAGAGCGGAATGGGCTCGCGTGGTATATACGATATACGTCAATGCCCGATGGAGGGAAGACGAGGGGGGGATTTTGTGTGTACCCACTTGGGCGCAATGTGTTCCTGTAACTGTACATGGGCGTGGACTCCTGTCGACATTAACTTTCGACGTTATTACTGTCATTATACAGGGTGGGTCTGTCTCTTGAAATTAATCGCCTTGACTTTACGTCAAGGACCTCTCGGGACCAGTGTTGTCAGAGTTTCTATAATATGCTTGGAAGCACAGTTGTTTAAAATAGTCCAAAGTCGCAATAGTACTGTCAAAAAAAAAAAATGCTTGAAGGTGCTGTTAATGCGAGATTTTTGAAATGGAGCTTCAAATTGCAAAACGATAAAGCACTTTTCGATTTGTATTTGCACAAGGAATGTCCATGTTGCGGATTGTTCCATCCTTTTGTGACAACCTGTATGTATACATGGTATGTATGCACTACGATATTCTCAATAGAAGTCATTGGATTATTGCTAAGAGACAGCTTCTTCGGATAACAGAACGTTCAAGTATTAGGATATTTGGAATAACGGATGTTCGAATACGGAAGGCTCTACTGTATATAGTTCAACAGCAATGGCAGATCACGATAATGAATAAGTGACGATTTCTTCTTTGACGCTGATTCAAAGGTGAGTTGTCGACGTACTGTAATCAAACACCCCGCTAATAGGCTGCCGGTCGTTAAGGTGTTAATCATACCGGATCGCAGATAAGCGAGGATTATAGTAAAAAAGGAATTGCATGCGGTGAAATTATGGGTAATTTACCTGATAGTCGAGTTTCTCTTCCACGAGATTTAATATAAGTCACTCGACAGGGGAAATATTTGCAGTTGTTTAAACACGTGTCAACATAAACTGTGGGCCGAAAGTTTCGTGTCACTGCCTGGAATTAAGAGAAACTGGATCTTTTTAAGAGGGTATTCCTACTCGAAGACGTTATTTTTAAGCGATTGTTAGAACTAAGAATAAATGGACCAAAGAGTCATAGTGCAGTAGTTTCTTGTGGCAATTCAGTAAATCCTCGATGACTGTTCGAAGGCTCCTCGGCACTGAACATTAAATATTTCATAAACTAATGGTCATATGCGGCTGAAACAAATACCATTGGCTTCAGAATCTCAGGCTCTATTACTCTGCTAAACCCCATTAAACAGCCGGCGTTACATATGGGGACGTTTCCTTGTCAGTACCAAGGCGCCTTCGAACACTCGTATTGGACACATGGTTCACGATTCGGTACCGTCACTCCACGTAACCAGAACCTTTCCAAGAGATAAATGCGTAACATGGTCAAACGACACGATTTTGTTTCAGGCAACGAGATGAATTACAAGGGCAGCGGGAAGGTCCACTTCGGAGTGGACGACGTGTCCCTGTATGGGACGCCGAAGGAGGAGCCTGGCCCGGCGTTGCCGGGCCAGGAGGTCAAGCAGAGCTTCCTGAAGAATCAGCTACAGGCCCTGTTCCAACCGACGGACAACAAGCTGGCCATGAAGTTGTTCGGCAGCAAGAAGGCGCTGATGAAGGAACGGATCAGGCAAAAGGCTGCAGGTCACTGGGTCATCCATCCTTGCTCCAGTTTTCGGTGAGTCCTTCAGATAGGCAGTCTATCAAACTGTTTCGCCTTGACAGGCCGCCTGGTATCGACCAGCAACTTTGTCCGCCATCCTCCTTCACCTCCCCCTTCCCCATTGGCGTACACGTTATAAGATACGGTGGGGGCGTTTTCTTATGGCGGAAGAGTTGTGTTATCGAAGCGCCGGTTCTCGTACCTTTGACTCCCCGACTCCCTCTTCGAGAATCTTCAAAGGAAATGCCGCGACAGAGAAAGAACGACCTTTGGATTCTGAACGCAGGGCTGTAGAGCTTCTTAAACAAAAGGTTAGGGACGTTCCAAGGACAAGATTAGCGGGCAAAAAACGTCTCGGCACTTGTTACAGCCCCCTTCTGTACACAGGTCGTCGCCTTAGTCTTTAACTGTTTTAAGTCGATTTTTAAAAAAAAATTTAATTAACTGACCTATGTGCATCTCATTGGTCCAAAGAATACTAATTCATCGTAACGTAATGAAAACTCAACCTCGAGAAGAAATATTCTTTTAAGTTCTAACTTCGAAATTTTTGTTTTTCTTTGTTAATGGTTGTATCTCCAAATACTAATAACAATGGAAAATTTATGTTGATAACAAGATAAAATTTTGTTAACTGTTGTAATAAATAGGTATTCGGTAGATGATATTGTAGTCTGTTTGATTATTTTATTACGTTTAAGCTTCTATAATATTAAGCTTCCGTAAACTTTAACTCAGCTTTCTCAATTTTGAAACTAATGGAGATGGAACAATTAAGAATTAGAGCAACGAGGTGTGTACATGGTTCGAGAATTGGTTTTGCTTCTGTTTATCGAAAATTAATGATCGCGGAAGAGAGAGCGAGAGTTGTAGAATATAGGCGAGAAAAGTGAAATGTTGTTCGTCTACGAAAAAAACATTAACGGGCCAACAAACGTCTGGTTACTTAATATTGACTATTACTTAACCCTTTCACTATCACTTTTTAAAAATTGACTTACACTACTGCTGTCACATTATAAGAGAAGGGAGGCATGTTGAGGAAGCTCAGGAAGAATGCAAATAAAATGAGAACTGTACCTAATTAGGTCTTTAATAATCATAATACAATTATAAGTTAACAGTCTATTATTTGGCACATGCTTGGGACAATATAAAGTCAGACTTTTAAGTTATTACGGTCTCAGTTTCTCCCGACCGAATACTTTCTGCCGGCGATAGAATTAATTAATATATAATTCCAGAAAACAATTGACCCTTTTGCGTAATAGGGAGGAATGGTTGATGGGATGACAAGGTCGGATTGAATGATACACCCTGTACACCTTTGTAGGAAGTCGGTGTATCGCGCGATCGAAGGGGAGATGATTGTTTCTGGCTCTGACCAGTTTGCTTTGAATTGGGATACCGGTTCGAGTGTCCTCCAGCAGCCTATTTGATTTCTATAAAAAGTTTAGCCGCCCATAATGTTGTAGGGCACAGCAGAACTTCCAATGTCTGAATTAACGTAGGGAGGTCATGACTGATCGGACCAGAAAATGTTCGCATAGTAGAATCATTTTTTCTCATAATCAAATCAAATAATAATACAAGACAACCGCAAGGGATACGCTGTATTGGATCGTTGACTTGTAAGTTCAGCAGATTTCTTACTTTCGAATAATTCGATTGAAGTAACAATAGCATAGTAACTGTTTCAAATTGTTGCACGCGACTGATATCACATCGGTATCGAAAATATCGTTAGGCATCGAAACGGGTGGGATCGATATTTCCCGGAAATATTAAAACAGATATTGTTTCGGTATAGTACTTGTATCGGCTTGGGTAACGGCTAGAAGAAGTATCGGTATCGAAACTCGACACTCCAAGTACCACAAATTTCGATACCTTACGATACCACTCCGTTTCCGTATTTTGGCACTGCATGGGGTATTGTACGAATGTCATCGATATGTATCGGTATCGGCCCGATCGTTAGACAGTTGGCTCGAAGGGAGGTCGATCGGTAACGAGGAATGAAATTCGAAGGATACAGACACGGGACAACCTGGACCACTCCTGTCTGTTCTAATTACCAATTAAAACGTCTAATTAGAGCGCCTTGCCGCACCAGAGAGTAGACACTCCCAGGGATCGAACGAATTGTTACATGGAAACGTATTTCTTCGCGATTGCGCGGTGATCGGCTTTGACCCAGTTCGCAATCTTGCCGGAGGGGAAAACAATCGATGATTAATCCGACTGCGTTTGAATGACACACGGCCCCGCGGAAGCGCTTCCGGTGGCGGCGACGAATATTCACGGGCCAGGTGAAAATTTAGGGGCTCAGTGGAAAAGGGGCACATGCCACATCCACGTCGATTTTTAGTTTTCTTTTTGGGCAAAAACAATATCCCCTTACTAATTTAATACTGTTTAATTACTGTTGTGTATACTTATATACACATAATTTGTTAACTATATTTATAGTTCCTTAACTGTTATCATGCAAAATAAATATTTTTTAATTTTGATTTTCATAAAATGAAACAAAGATCCTTAAGAAATAAATGGTTTTATTTAATATGAATATTCTATTCGACGTGTGTGAATACGTACAAAACTAACGTGTAGTGTTTCTAATAATTATGTTATAGTTGATACTGTCGACCATTATATGGCTAAATATCATATGCTTTTTTCAATTGTATAAAAAGATAGTTAGTTCTTGTATACGAGTGATGTTACAAAGATCAACTTATAAAATTAATTCGATCGAATTTCGTTTGCTTAATATTTTAACAATCATTGAAACAGTTTTGATTACTATTCTTATTAGTCAAAATTTTACATATAATAAACGGTCTGCGATGCTTCTGAGTTTGGCCGTCCAGCTGCAGGGGCACATTTTGCACCCCCGTCAGGAACGGCTCCGATTTGTACGATTCTTCCTATGATCCTCATGCCTCAGTCCCGTTCAAGAGAAAATTCTAGACACCTTGGGGAGACACACCGTGGTTTCCGTCGTTTGCGACAGGATAAAGCACTTTCTCGTATCGGGGTCGAATTCCTTGGTATGGGGGCCGGTCCCGAGAACTGGAATGCATCCTTCGTGAGCGGATGTATTTCGCGGGAAAGACTGAACAAAGAAGGTACATTCGGTCCTGTGGGAGCCAGGATAACTTGGGCCTTCGGTCGATCGATCTGTATGGCGGCGTCCTAGTTCGGGATAAAAATCACACGGCTCTGACAATATTTTCGATGATAATCAAGATTTGTAAAAATGCAGTATAAATCAACAATAGAATGTTCATTTCGCCAGAAAATGTAATTTTTTGTTTTGGAAAAAATGAATAACATTTTTTCTTTTCGATATTCTCGAAGCCATTGATACTTCATTGAGTAAAATTATATTTGTGTTCACAACGAAATGACAATTGAACTCTCATAAATCACTGTAGATACATTTCCCTAATTTTCTATCGTACATACAGATTATTCTCTCTATACGTGTAAAAGGCTTGGGTGACTCACTCATCAATGCCCTGCTCAAACTGCTGGTAGGTACGTAGATAAAAAACGTGAAATTTTGACAATATACTACTTTTATGATGTAGGCAAGGGATAAGAACGGATTTTCGAAAATATGGACTCTAAAGAGGTAAAAAGGGGGTAGACATTTTCTTCGAAGAATACCCACATCAAGTCGCTAAAGTTCGAGACGTAAAGTTCAGCGTATAAACTCCACATTAAAAATAAACAAACACGTCTTCGAGCGTTTTTCGAAATTGAACCTCGTTTATGTTAATAGTTGTGAACATTACTGCAGTATTGCAACACTTCCTTGTGGAAACACTATTCGCTATGGGGTTTTGTATCAGGGACATACCTCATGCAGGTGCCATTTCTCTATTCTTCTCATTTCTCCTTTTTTTTCGTTTTCTTTTTTTCAAACGTTCTCGTAGTGGACAAGACCGGTACAAACGCCTGACAAAGGACGAATTTCCATCCGTTTCGCGCGAGTGCAACCGAAACGAAAATTACCGGGCCGCCTCGCGTCGTTCCATAACCGTTCGCGAAACAGGGTCTGCCGTGCGTTCCGTCGTGCAAATTGCCTGGAATTGCGCCGACCTTCCGCTCAGAATCTTGCTTAATTACTGATAATATTGAGGCCCCCGTCCCGGTTCCAAGCCATGTACGTGGACGTTGAAATTTTCATTCGAACGACTGCTAACGAGAGCCGCCCCTGTATTCTATTCTTCCCTTCTGGAAATGGATCGCTGGAACCGAGCAGAAATCGTTCAATTATTCAGACGAGACTTCGTGGAATCGCGGAATCTCCGCTCTAATATGGGAAGATGTTGCACGAAACGGAATCCGGTGCAATTAGAACGCTTTTAGACCTTCTGGCATTAGATTTGATGTACATAGGTACCGTCGACCAAGGTTTCTGCCTCGATTTCAGTTGCAATTCAAGGACGGTAACAGCATAGAGAAGCCAATCAAATTTTTTGTAGGAAGAATCTATACACTTTTTATTATTCAAGTTGATATATGTATACAGGGTGAGTCAATAAGAAATACTATATAAAATAACTTGTTACCTATTGGTTGTATCTGAAAACATTTTAATGAGTTATGTCACACTTTAACTCTTTAGGGTTAGGTGAGTTAAAAACTGTCCCACCTTTTGCTTAGCTTCTTATGCATGGTGGGATATATTTTAACCCATCTCCAAAAGTTGACGTTACTCATAGTCATAGAATTTAATATTTTATTTAAAGTCCATTTTTTATATTAAAAAAAGTTCTGTGCAACTAGGGTTTTTATTTTCTTTAAAATCGTGTGCCTCCAAGAGTTAAGGGACGAATCGGATGGATACAGTTTGATTTTTTTTTATATCTTAATTTTTTTCCGAGATATCAAGGTGACCTTGAGTTCTTTCAATGCATCCCTTCTTAATACCATCATGCTATATTTCGTTGAATTCGTCCTTCTATTGGTAACATAGTGTTCTGGTACGTCCACCAACAGATCTAGTACTTTCTTTCTTCCGAATAATAATAACAACAATAACAACAATGACTTACATATCGCCCCCCTCCTTTGTGCCACATTCAATGAAATAAGCATGCTCTTTCTTGTTTTCCTCCCTAATCCCATACTCACGGAATCCGAGTGGCATTAGCCTATGAAAATAGTGTTGGATGACTAACCATCTGTTAGTCTTGAATCAATAGAGCGTCAGCCTGATAACTTCTATGCATCCGCCGTTCCTAAAATACGTTATTCATCATCGCCTCGCTTTCCATTTCAAAGTCTGGATTTGTACAAAGTTCGGTTTTCCTCCTATTTAGTTGCTAAGGGCCTAAGGTCATTCTATTCCCACCTAATACTACTGCACATAAGCTCCCCGGAAAGATGCGGAAGTCATATCTAATTCATACACGAGACTCGCAACATCGTCAGTAAAAACTCAATTCCATAGTATAGTACACTTAGTCGTGTCTAAATGAAAGTCGTTTGTTGTAAGCCTTGCAGTTTCTGAAATACATTTATTATATTGTCATCGGTGTATTATTGACTTGCCGGGTTTCCAACAATAGAATATATTCTTCGCTATTAGGAGGAACTATTAAATATATTAACACGAGTAACCACCGTTTTAGTGATGCACAGTGTAATTTGGATCCCATTACGTAAAAATGTTGCCTTACATTTGAAACTCTTAACACAACAATGCAATTGTCAGAATATTTAAACGGTCAGATGTTTAAACAATAAGGTAGCAATATCGTAAATTGCCCTTTATATAGTGAAACGCAAACGAATGAAAATTTAGTACTCTTTTTTTGTCAAATTTTGCACCTTTCTTCTGCACAAGCTGGTACGAAATATTTTTGCTGTGTGGTCATACTGGATCACGGAGGATAGCCTCCGCTGGTTCGGTCTCTCGTATCCGCGAATTCATCGGAATTATTGGATTTCGTCGGATGATCAAACGAGCTCGATCTATTCTGATTCTCCATCCAGGAAGCTGAGCGGTATTTACGTCCCGCGGACATAAGAATGACCTTTGATCCCTGACGGGCCAGATGTCAGATGCTCGTTCAAAGGTTCGACTAAATATAGCGGGTGTGTAAGGCCCGTCGTGGTCGCCGTGCTCTGCGAACAGCTCGTCGTCGTGACGAACGACGGATATTTATAACGACGGATTCATATAAAGTAAAAAAAAAAAGAAAGAGGGAAAAAAAGGAGAACGTCGTTCCCGAGAAAACGACGGACCACGAAGGGCCGTTGACCTCCTCGTTAACCCCCTAAGCGTTGGCTAAGAAGACGAGTCAAATGGTCTTTCGTGAGAAACGAATCGAGGTGGGGGGCAACCAGGCACATGTACACAGGGTGACTCGCAAAAGTGTAGGGTACATTCAGAGGAGACGCCAGTCTGTTTGGGTGAGAGTTTGAGAGCCAATAACTTTTTCAGTTTTGTACGAATTAATACGATATTTATTTTATTACAATATCACAATCATATACTACGAAACAAATACAAACGATTCTAAACTTTTCTCATGCAACGGCAACGAAACTTTGTAACAATGACTTACTAGTCGATAAAGTGACACGTCTCTTCCAAATCTTGTGGGAGAGATGCCACACCTATGGAATAAGTCTTTCTTAAATTTTTTTTTCTCATGTTTTCTCCCCTACAGTTGTTGCATTGTAGGGCATACATGGTGCAGAAGTCGTGGAACCATTTTGGGCACGAGGAGCATTTGATCCAGTCAATTTCCCTTTTAGCAGTAAAATCATTTTCTCCACACTCTACACAGTATTTGTGTATAATTTATTTATTATTATTGAGTATAAAATCTAGTGCAACTCGCAGTACAAAGCTACAGAGAAAGTAATAAACAAAGCCTTATTCGACACTAATTTTTGATTTTTCGTTTTCCATTTCTTTTCTCACGAAGAACCACACCGTGCCCGATGGCGTTGTAATTCGCGGGACACCCTGTATATTTTCGTCGACACGCTTAGAGCCACGTTGCACAGTGGCGCGTAGGTGGACGGAGGATACCCTAAATTCCCCCACCTAAATTCCCCCATACTCTAAATTCTTAGAGCCCCACGATCTTCGTGCAAGTATACAAGTAGCTTCTGATAAGTGGACATGCAGGATTTTTATGCAGATGTCTATCGAATAATAAATAACAATCAAATAGAACACAATAAATTATAATCACCTGCCACAATTTTCTAACGAATATTCCCATTTGTGCTGATCGTAGACATTTTTTCGCGACGATTTTCAAACCGCCTCACCGAATACTATATCGGCCATATTTCATTCATATCGTATCGGTCATGATTTCCATAACGTCTGGTTTATTCATAAATGGAGACGAACCGGATCGCTCGCCTGGGGCCTGGATGTGAAACATTAATCGGACACGGAAGAAACCGTATTATAAAGCCAAATTACGGAATCGATCGAAGGGTACGCTCATTAATTAAACATTTCGACGTTCCGCTGTCCCGCCACGATTCCCATTGAACCAACCGATTGGCTCCAGTCCAAGGAAACGATTCGGCCAATCTTTCATTCTTCCGACGCGCGATAGAGAACGCTTTGGAATGCAATTTTAATAGGTAATCAGGTGCTCCCGTTGCTGGAAAAAAACAATAAAAAAAAAAAACAGAAAAAAGAGAAACGAGCTATCCGACAGCGGAGAATCTCGCAGCTACGCGAATACCTTGAATGTTTTAACAATAATTCGCGGCTATTTCACGCGGATCGCGGGGCTCTCGAGCGATCTCGCTGCTTTGTATATGTATAAAAGAGTGGATCGTTTGAAATCGATCCCCACGAGTATCTTCCGAGCCATTGATGATACCGAAAATTGTTTCGAATACACTGTCTGTCTAACAAGAGAACGTTTTGTACTGTTACACCGGAAAATGAACAATCTTATGTGGGTTTTGTAGTCGCTCTAGCCCTTATTAAAAGTGAAAAACTGTAGGTGCCCTTTTTTTATTTTAGCCAAGATAAAAGATCGAATTTAAGATAAGATTCGATACAGTATCAAAAATGTAAAAATATGTTTTGATTTTAGTTTGGTGGGCAAGAACCCATAAAGACGACAAATTAGACTATGTATGTCCTCCTTTCCCTCCCTCTAGAACCAATCAAAACAGAGTAAACAGAAGCTAAACAGAGGCTGGGCTACGGGTAAAACACAAATTTATGAGGGCCTGAAAATCTTTTCATCTTGACACGAATACTCCTAAGCGGACCCGATTACGTCGCACTCATTGAGACATTACTGTACTTCGTTACGAGAGATTTCGAATGATCCTGTCACCAATTAAAATCGACAAGAATGAGGCGTGTAGGGTTCTAGCGATGGTGGTCTCAATCAGCGCCGCGGGGAACAATCCGAGTCGACTGGGACAAAGGAAGGAGGAAGAGAAGGTAGATTGAGCGGTGTGTGTGTGTGTGTGTGTGTGTGTGTGTGTGTGTATGCTTGGGTGTATAAATGGCAGTTAGAATCGTGGCCGGCCTGGCATCAGCTGTAAGAATGATCTCAGAATAATCATCCGATTAAGCGAGAGAGGCTACTATGTCACCATTCGTGGCCACGTTGCGTCGAGGATCACGCGTGTGGCGTTCTCGCAGTACTCGTGTCACTTCGCCGCGTGCATTAACTGTCTGAAGCATGCTAGTAAAAGAAACATACCATATTTTCAACTGAATATACAAATGTTTCGCATATATGCATACGGTTAACCCCTTACCTTATAACATCGAGTCACACACGTGATGACGATTTCAAACTGCATTTAATAAACATTTACATAATTCCTTTTTTTTAAGTCAAAGTGTAATATTGTTTCGCTGGTATTAATTTAGAGTAAATGTTACACTTGCCATGAGAATAGAATTTATTTATATCTGGGAAATTATTAACGATAACGTAATTCTTGAGAGTGCAGTTGTTAAGGAAATGGTAGAGCAAGGGGTTAATAATTTCGTAACAGTTTACCTTAGCTGTTGTAACCGGGGCCAAATGTTTACAATATGGTCGACCAAACAAACGATGTTGTTTCGTCCAGCAAATAATACATAGGTGGTCCCATAGTTTTTGTCGTACGGTCCTGGTAGAGAAAGCAGAAAACTTTGTGTTGTACCATTGAATAGCCCGACCTATTTTCGTTATATGTATACCCGAAGCCCTGTAACTTCAGTTACTGTGAGAAATGATACATAAATAGTTGAAACGTTGTGCCATGGCGACTCTCAGAAAACGTGACTTTCGAGCGATTCTCGAATAAATATACTTTTAACCATTTATTTTGCAACCGTTTTAAGGGATTGCAATTTTATAAAGCGATGCACTATTGAAGAATTTGGAAAAGAATGCGGATATAGTCTTATTTGTTGTCTTTGCGGAAAATTTTTTAAAAATAGGGTAGATGCTCCGATTACTGCCACCTATGAAGTTACTCATAGTCATACAGTTTAATATTTTATTTTTATATCATTTTTTTTATATTAAAAAAAATTCTGTACAACTAGGGTTTTTATTTTCTTTAAAATCGTGTGTCTCAAAGAGTTAAACAGACAGGGTTACACCTGGACGACCTCTCCTTGTTAAACCCTTTAGTTTTCTTTCTAAATATCCTGTATACACGATCCTAGTGTTTGTATGTTCGGCCTCATTAGTCGACTGGCGTTCGCTGCAAGACAACGCGTATCGTATCTCGTGCAGTTCATATTCACGCATTCCCCCGGGTCAATTAAGACGTCTCGTGGCTATTCTATCATTCCTGCCCCGGGACTTGGTTATGCAATTCTGCGTCGAACCCATACGCCTGGCCCTGCCTCCCTCCCGTTCGTCTATTTCAGTCTCCACTCGCAGATCGCACAGCTTCGCTTTCGATTTCGCGTCGACTCACGTTCATTTCATTTCGATTCGTCCACCATATTTTATTCTGTTCCGCTATGAATAATATCACTAGATATAAAAAAAGAAACATTTAATTTACTTCAATATATGTTTAAACAAACTGTCATGTTTCTTGATCTCCGTTCAGATAAATGATGTCTAGTGTCAGAAAAGGATTTTTCTACTGTCTTCACACTTCTTTCTCCCTATTAGTTCGGATACGAGAGATGCTATTCCCGTACTCGGACTCCCCATTGCGATTCGAAATTCCGAGTCGATTGAGACCCTACTACACGGAAAGTTATTTAGAAGTTACTATGGTGACGAATCCGTTTCCCTCGAGACTCTTCGTCGAGTTAATCGTTTAATCATCTAAGATCCAGGGGTTGTAGGGCCAAACACCTAGGGACACCCACCTGGATCTGGACTGACACTAGAGGTGCGATGACACCACTCTCCTTCTCTCTCTCCAGTTCTAAACTTAGACAGACGTGATCGGAAACTGGCTGCCAGTTGCAAAATTGCAGAGGCCTTGTTCGGCTCTGTCCTATCATTAGGTAGTTTGCAAATTTAAACAATGGTTTCCTACCGCTAACGCGGACCGCCGGTATGTGGCACGGTCAGATCCGACCGGGGGTTACGTAATGGTCGAGAGAGCCACGTGACGACGCTGATTGAAGTCGTCGAAGAACCGTTGCGAACGGTCGGTTGTGTGTCCGTCGAAAGGAACATGGTCCTTCATTCTGTGGGTAATATTAGGGTCGTTTAGTACGAAGCTTGACAAATGTTAATACGGAAACTTTGACATTTATTGTCTCTCCTTTGCCGCTAGATTTACGACATCAAGTTAAGTTACCTTGAACGATACATCTTGGGTCTTCGTAACTCATATTTGTTTCTGTTAAAATATCTTTATTAGTTCTATTTTCCGTAGAATAATATAAAAGTCGAAGATTTGAGTGTGATTTATAAATATACGAGTTCCGCTGTGCGAACCACAGTGTCGGAGACAGCCTGTAATGTCAACGCTGTGTTTTGTGAAGGATCCACTACTGGAGCCATACGGTGAACGATTGGTTCAAACAAAATTCGAGGATGGGAATTTTTACTTTATCAATGGATCACGCGAAGACTAGAGTCAAAAAGGGTAGAGACTGGTAGTAATTAGGGCGTTTATATTGAAAAACTATATTTTAAACCGGTTAAGGTCGACATCGGAGACTTTCGGGGCCTCATGAGTGCAGAGTACGACAGAATTTTCGTTTCCCACCTGTAAGGTACTGATCACACGTTTTTTCTCAGTCGTCTGTTATCGTTGATCCAGAATACGCGATGAAACAATTTCCGCAACGATTATAATTCCGGGCCGTGGCCCTTAGTGAATGGGTTCTGAACGCGAACAACTGGGATACACCGGCGGAACAGGTGGGCATTAACGTAACGGCACTGTTTCCCCTTAAGCGTTTTTCCTAATTAATCGCCGAATAAAACTCGATAGCCCGCGAGCGAAACGGCCGCCACGGTGTGCTGTTAGGGAACAGACGGAACACTTTTCCAGCCCCACGGACCTATTGTGCATTGGCTTCGATAATAACAGTTTGTACTTGGGCCAGAGAAACCAGGCTAATCTTGCAACCCCGTCCCCTTTGCTCCGCCTAGTCCGTTCCGAGACAAGCGGAGGTCTACAGATTGAACAGAAGTCACCGGTATACGTATAAGGCCGATCGTGTGTGTGCTGGGGCTGTTACGAATATTCGAATACTTGAATATTCGAATAGCAACAGAATTCGAATATGATATTCGAATCATTCGAATATTCAAATATTGCGAAGTGTACGTAGTATTCGATGTATTCGAAGTATTCCAAGTGTTCGAAGTATTCAATGTATTCGAAGTATTCGAAGTATTCCAAGTGTTCCAAGTGATCGAAGTGATCGAAATGTTCGAAGTGTTCGAAGTGATCGGTGTGTTCGAAGTGTTCGATTTATTGAACAACAAAGAAAAAACATTGAAATCCTCATTAGCGTCGTTGTTGGTGGTTAATCCTTGTTGTCTATTTATATAATGAAGTAATTTTTCCACACGGGTGTACTGGATATCGATCGGATTTCGGTCTTGGTCGATCGGTTCGACCGCGTTCAAGCGATTAAATTACAGCAACAATACGGAATCAATGAACGGGCAATCATTCTTTCCGGTGGACGTGAAAACATTAATTAGACGTAAAATCGACATACTTTAAACCGATCGTTTTTTCCGTCATCGATCAACGTCATCGGATCAAGAATTTTATCTCCCCATTCCCTCGATCCACGAAACCGTCTGCATTTAAAATATTGAAAGTGTTGCCGTGAAAATATTAATTACACCCGGGGTCGTCGTCGCTACCAACGCACCGTGGCTCGTTAATCAAAGACTGCGAACGGTGTTCAAACGGAGAAGGGAAATAAATCGCGTGAATTTCTGAGGGCCACGGAGGCTGGGCTTGAACGTAATCATTACAGAGACGTGGTGGATTAAAATTTAATCGAAGCCTCGAATTAAATTCAAAATATTATTCGATCGTATACATTGAATTTCTTTTTTCTTATGAACAGAGAGACAGAAAGAGAGTAAGTACTCTTTATCGGCGCAAAATAACAATAATTAAAGAAAGGACGGAAGTATGCGTGATAATGCGCAGATACGTAAAATTCAAACAAAAGAAAATGTAAATATAAATCGTCCGATCGTAAATAGTTTCCAGAATATTAGAGACGAAGAAACGGAACGATTAGAAAGGTTCAAAATATAGAAGAACAATCATTGATACACCTAATATCGGGCTGATGCACACTAAACATCTCAACACCACGTGAATATACATATATAATTTTTTGCCTGATAATCTTTCATTTAAGTCACGTGGAAAACTTCAAAAGCAAATAATTAAACAATTTTTGCATATATGACTCTATATGGGGGTGATCTAAGAAGAGAAAAAAACCTGCTACATACACCCTTAGGAATTTCAAAATTCGGCGAACCGATGTTGGGATTCCCTCTCTGTCCCCTTTGTTAGAGAAATATAGGTGGCGATGAACGGTTTAATGATGAAAGGAATGGAACGAATGAAAGATAAACGCCTGGTATCAATGAACCGGACGGGAGGAATGGTGATCGATCGCGTAAACTCGGGCTGATCTGACTTTAATGGCCGCGCAAACTTGAAACGTTTGCGGGATTACTTCCGGATCGAGTCAGCTAGACTACCGTCCTAGAATCTCGGTAAGGGGACGTTTGTCGATCTTATTAGGCACGGTGAATGAGAGAAGGATCGCTCTCGACAAGATTTCTGTCTGGTCCATGACGTATTTCGACCCGTGCCTCTTGATCATCCAGCCACGAAGGAAATCCTTTTAATTTTAGGATCGTACTCGTACAGTTTGTTATTTTTAATACACAAATATATATTGGCTGTTTTCTTTAATAAAGAAAACGAGTTCGATAGCTTGTTTCGTGTCTATTCTGTGCAACGTCCAACGAAACTTCATCGCTTCATTTTCCGAACCTCAACCGCCGTTTGGAAGTATCCGAGATCTGATGTAAGCGTTTCTTACGGGATTAAAAATATAACACCCACTCAAATTATCACAAAGACAACTAGATATTTGATTCCTCCGGCGCATAGTTTTGATAAGCTACGTTTTATTTCTCATATCGCAGAAGCTCGAATCTGATTTCCAAAATGATGGATTTGATATGCAAACGGGTGAACGTCATCTGGAAAACGGTGAATTTCATTTGCAAAAGGTTCAATTTGATTTGCAAAAACTTACGCTATAAATGTATGAACATCCGCAGTTTGATTATCGAATATAAACCACGAATCGGTGAACGCGATGCGGTTGGAAAAAGAAACGCCGGATATACGAGCAGAGCAAAATTCCCCGGTGGATTTCTCGTCGCATCAGAGATCGTTCCCTGTGGATTGTGCATCGGACATGCATAGCGTTTCACGGGTGTACGTCGGTGGCTCCCTTAGCATAAATTTGAAATTGCAATCGACGTGTCCCCCCTCCTCCCTATTTGTCCCCCGTTGTCGCAACGAGAAACCATCCCCTCTCCCCTACTGCGCGAACACTACACGCGGCTATTTATGTGTAGTGTTGACACAGTGCGGTTAATTTAGCCTGATCGGAGCGTGCCCGGAAGCACCGGAGACGCCTATCGATCTTCTCTCCGTTCCACAGCCTCCAGATTGACCGAAGACGTCTGCAACGCAAGCGTGTCACCGTTCCACCGTCTGACACACTTAATCCTGTTGCCTGCCACTTGATCCCCTGACGCGAGACGCGTCAGATATGTACCTGTCATTCTCTTACAAGACACCGAAATTTCTCTGCCCACGGGTATAGGTAACCGTTGATTTATCAGAGTATCGATTACACCGTTGAAAAAAGTTTAACTTTCTTTTACCTATCTCCTATCCGTTGATAGGTGTTTGTGATAAATCTTGAATCTTTAAAGCGTTTTTTCCTAGCACGTCCAGTTTTTAAAAAAGCAATTTAATTGATACATTAAATTGGTAACCTGAATATTTTGAATAAGAGTTTTTAGTAATAATTTTGTTGAAATCTGAGTTAGAGAATCGGGCGTAACACTTTCAAAAAAATCTCGCGTTGGTTTATTCAAATATACGTTTTAGAGTGCTGTGAGAGTCTAATTGTAAAGTAAATATTTCGGAGTTCCCAAGTCTGTGTCTGAATTAGGTCTAACCTTTTACGAAATTGCGTAGGTCTTATACAGGGTGTAACAAAAGTGTTGTAGGTCCCCGGAATGGGTGACTCGTGAGGTGATTTGGAACAAGTTTTTTCTTAGCACAAATGTTTTCCGAGGCTTTTTTGACGAGATATTAACGAAAAACCCCGAGCAATCAGACCAGTCTGCCGGCCGAGCTCCCGCGGTAACGTAGAAAGTGTTAAGTATCATATTGGGCTCGGAATAAAATAGAAAGCTCGTTGGATCTAAGGAAAGTTTTGTCCTTTATTGTATTTTACAGGCATCCATAGGCTATAAATGCATAAAATCCGCATTTCAATAGTTACAAACGTATCGATGGTCCGTGGTCATAATCGAATAATAGCAATAAGTAGCTCACCTTCCACCCTTACCACGGTCGAACGATGAAAAAAAGTAAAGGGAAGTTGCAGTGACCTAGAGGTGCCAAAAAACACATTAACTTTCGCTCCCGATTGTGGTTCTCGCGTTTATTCCGTCAGTCGAACATCTCTCACCTTCCTCAGGTGGACCCAGGTAACCCTCGCGGGAGGTTATCATGCCCCCCTTCCCTTGCACATGTGTGTTCCACGAAGAAACACATCGAGGTTACCAGGGGAGAGAGAGTAAGCGATCCTGCGACCCTGCGCGTTAGGTCTTACTGGGCCATGGCCGTCTGGTTGGCTGTAAGGAGCAGGAGAGGCGATTGAAATATTTTATTAGTTCAAGATTAACAGCCTTCTCCCAATGGAGGACGGCTTCCGGTGGGCGGAGCGCGAGGCCAAGATGTAATCGCGCCTGTTACCCTCGAATCGTGGTTTCTGACGCCGATTCCCGTCTACCGAACACGAAATTGTTGGCGATTGTTCGAACGCTAGCAATTCAGTATATCGATATTGGGTGATTAAATTATTCGAAACACTTCCAAGTAGTACCACTCATTTGAATATAGATCAAGAACGAAATTGAAATTAAACTTATAATACAGACTCCTCTCGATTATCGTCTGGCTTGTTCTACACGATTATTGTCGGGACGATAATCGAGAGTAGTCTGTAGTACGTTTGATCGATTAAAAATTTCGGTAATACTTTTCTTCTGTCTCTTATGTTTATTCGAAACTCTTTATGTAGATAATAAAGTCGCCCATCTCTGGTTAAAAATCGCGGAATAAAGACCGCCATGTTGCTTCCAGCCCGAATGGACATCGTTAATCCGTGCGCTTCTTTCCCGCGACGACGTCCAGCAGGAAAGGGGGGGATTTATCCACGAGGATTTACAGTCCGGTGGTCTCGTTAGAGGGCGAAACTGCGAGAAATTTCGGGATTTACGCGACCGGCCATAGGCCTGGCGGCCATATTTACGCAACAATAACGCTGGATGTTTCGATCTCGAGGGTTTTACGCGGGATTTACGAGGGACGACGATGGTACCCGGGGCTTTGTTGTCGTTAAAGCTGCGAGCCTCCGGCCCGGTATACGCTCTCGCGCTTTACGACGACGTTCCTAAATCCACGACGATGGTCGAGAGTGCTTGCCCGCGTCCGTTACACGATTCAAATTTTTTCGTAATTAACGAGAAACCCTGACTACCCCAAGCGGAATTACTTCGGAGCACCCCGCGGAGTAACTAGAGAAAACGTCTTTGATGTGGCCCGAGTATGCCCGTTGATCCCATCCGATCCGTAACCGCCTGTCAATTAGTTCCACGATGAAAAGGACGGCGAGAGGAGGGGGGTGGGGTCGCAGCGTTAATCGCCTGGAATTTTACGAGACGCTTTTTACGACCTCGCTCGTGAAAGAACCAGGGGGAATTATGTCCCGCGTTTGCCTGCGCGATGACACAGGTTTCTGAGGTGAATTTATGTGCCCCTACCTTCACCCCCTCCTCGTCCTCCATCCGTTTAGAATTCCCCGACGGTATATGTAGAGCCACGGATCTTTATTGTACATCTGAACCCCAGAGCCAGAGTGTATTAACCCTCCGAGTACTGAACTCGCGGGATGCCCCAAGTCGGATCATTTTTGGACTCACATTCATAGGTTACTAACACAAAGTCACGGTGGTTCGAGCTCGAGGCCCTTAGCGGCACTGTAGAAGTTTTAGTGGTAAAGGAAATAGAGTGAGCCGAAAACGTAAGTCGATACTTCTGCAGCGTTTTAGCCCGGCCGTTTTCATACAATGTCACACGTCGATCAGTTCCCGAATTACACGGACAGCTCTATCACTGTGTGCGTATCGCTCTCGCGAGCGCATGACGTGTGACTCCGGCATCGTCCACGCAGGGTAAGTCACACTTTTTAAACTTTAGTAGAGGAGAGCAAATCAAAGGTGCGTAAAACTTGTTACTTTGGAACCATTCGGTAAGAATTGTGAATATAAAAATAACGGTGAAAACTCCGATAAAATTACCATTTTATTAATAGACAACCGCGTGTTGAACTTCTTCCGGCACTTAATTTAAACCGTCGGTGTCTTGCTCCAAGAATAGAGACGATTGTCGCTCGCGTAATTTCATTCCGTGATTCCTGGACCGTGAATCGTGTTCCACGTGCGAAGAACAACGTTCTCATCGTCCCGGATCTTTCGGCCAAACGACAATCTCACCATACGTGTGAACATCGTCCATGGGCTTCCCAGACGGAGGCGATTGTCGATTCGCGACGGGACAGGAGCCACGATGTACAGTGTTCGATTATTTGAAAAAGTGGGACAAAAATCAGTATTACTTGGAAACTTTGATAGAAATGATTTCAAGTATACATATCACACATCCAGAGGTGGGCACAATTTTATTCGAATAATACAAATTTTTTACTTTAATCATATTAATTGAAAGATATTCATTAATTATATTTATATAGTATCAGCAAAATATTAAATTTATTATTTTTATTATACAGTGAAAACATTCGTATCCTAAGATTGTTATCTTGACCTTTAAACGATCGATAAAAATAATTGTTCCCCAAGTGTCTACAAATTCACGAAGAAATATTATGTTATTATAAAAATTGAAACTTCCATATTTAAGCATTTATACTGCATATTAAGCATTTATATAGCATACAATTATTCTAAACTCTTTATCTACATAATAAATTTCTCCATCTCTGATCACAGCTCGCTCTAGGAACGTCTGTCGGGATAGGTTTGTCACGCGCCTCTGACAAACAACTCGTCAGCACAAGTGGGTTATAATTAAATACAGTTTTTCACGGTCAAACGGCTGTTCTACAAAAAAAAAGAACACTGCGCATCGCCGTTTCCGGTTGCAAGAAGAAGATTCACGTCGACGACGATCGTCACGCCGCGAAACAGAACAGTTCCTGTTGGTCTTCTTGTTTTTTTTTTGTTCTTCTTGCCTCGCGTCCCCAATTAAGCCGGGCCCACGCGACGCCACCGGAATTCCAGCAGGTCCGCAATTAAGACGACTTAATCAATTAATTCGTCCCTATTGTTGCGTTAATTCCCCGTTGCGCGGAAACCGCCGCCGCGACAACCGTGACCTACGCCCACCTTGTAACACGGTTCCCTCCTTTTACCTATTCTCTCACTCGTTTTTTTTCTCTCTCTCATTTCGCTTTTCTTTCGGTTTCATTGTTTCGACGACGCGACCGCAAGACTTGTCTTCTTCCTTTTTTTCCGCGAGCCACTCTCGATCCACCACGGATCTCTTTTTCTCGAGGGAAAGCGACCAGCGCGATCTAAACCGTGTCTGCGATATAGGATAGGGATGTGCGATGTTCATAAATAATCGATGTTGTCATTGCTAACTAAATACCGATAATTGATAGTCATCGAACTGAAATCATCGATAATTTTATAACGAAGCGTATAATTGAACAAACTAGGACAACGAATTAGACGATCTTAGGATACTGTTGTTTTCACTGTGTATTATTGCAAAAATTTGGAAAATTATGGGTGGCCCTAATTTTTTGGTCAGGGGCTATAATGGTGGTCATAGGACGAGGTTGGCGATAGGACGTGAAACAGTGCCCCTGGAACTCACTTCGGTACGTTGTGCCGATGATAAACACTACTTGAGAATAATTAATTGAGTCGTTATAGCGCGCAACGGACGATCAAAGGTATCACGTCCCGCTCATTAGCCGGACACTTTGCAAGAGCGTGTTCTTCGAGATCGCTCTATCGCGAACTGTGTGTGTGTGTGTGTGTGTCATGAGCTTACAAGCGAAAGAATCTGTCGGTTATTAGAGTCTATTCGAAGGAGAACCGTCTTGGCTACACTGTCCGAGATCATTTCCGATTTTGACAGATCTTTCGAAATGTTCGTAACATAATACCGAAACTCGTGTTTCGACAAACAATCGATTGAACTTTTTTCCGATCCGCAAACAAATCGGTAAACGATACTGTTTCGCAGAATTTACGCAAGTACAGTTATTCCTCGATGAACGCGACACGATCCACGGTTTTATTCCCACCACTGGGGTAGTTTCCCTGTGGAACCAATCAAAACGGAGTAAACAGTATAAGCAGAGGCTAGGTTCCGGGAAAAAAAAAACAAATTTATGAGGGCCTGAAAACCTTGCCATGGATGCTCCAAAGTGGACCTGAGTACGTCGCACTCATCGCGACATTACTGTATTTACTCTCATTAACTATTCAAAGCTGAGGATGGCGCCATTAGATACTGCTATTTTTTTGTAATAAATGATTTACCATAATTCAGCAATATATAGAATAAAATAGACCTTCTCAAAAGCTGGGTTAGGAGCGACATTCAAATCCACCGTAATACGGGGCACCGAAACTGGGGGTAACGAAGTACATCTGTAGCTACTGAAGAGGATCCGTAATTTTCAGCAACAGATATTGATTTTCAGAATATGAAATTCATGTAGCAGTATTTTTTAATTAATATATACACACACCTTAAGTGTGACGTAATATACTCTGGCTCTGGAGCCAAGATATAAAGAAGTGGATCGGATAGATCACACAAGGTATATTATACATAGTCAACGAAACACGTAAAACTGCGGTCCACGGTCTATTGACTTCTTTATAAGGAAGCATCTGAACGAATCACGCGGTTAAACGGGCCGGAGCAATCGCGGCGGCGTGATAGACGCCCGGACACGAGACAGAGGGAGAGAGTGAGAGCAGAGAGCAAACTTTGTATGTATGTGTGCGTGTATAAGAGAGAGAGAGAGAGAAGAAGCTGGAGTGAGAGGGAGAGATAGAGGAGGAGACAGAGATATCGACAAGCTTGAAATTTGCATCGTGCCATAAAACGACACGCACGCGGCCGTGCTTCTGGTTATGTCAGCATCCTCTGCCAGACAATGGACGACCCCGCGGTATTGTTCGGCACGCCTGTATGCGCCGGCTGAGCGTGTGTGTGTGGCTACTATTTCACGGTGATTCTTACTAATCGATGTAATCGCGTCTGTACGTGTACGCGCCATGAACGTGTCCACGTGCACCGCTCTCGTACAATACCGTTCGCGAGTTACGGATTGTTGCTTTATAAAATTCAGTTCGTTGCCGTTCGAAGTAATCGATTCGTCGCTGTTCGAAGAATCGGTTCGTCTCCATTTTTCTACAATTGGTTCGTTGCGATTTCAAACTCGGTTCGGTCGCCGTTTAAAAATCGGTTCGACGCCGTTTGAGAATTGGTTCGACACTGTCTGAAAATCGGTCGAAATATCTAGCGGTGTAATTAACAGAACCCTTCATAAATCACCCTAATGAAACACAAACTCGACTGAATCATTCGAACCGCCGCGTCGCGCACCTGCAAACGCAGAAACACCTGTGACAGATTAATCATTCTAAAACAAACTCCATTAACGGGGACCGACGAATTAAAGAAAAAAAAAACGCATGTTTTTAACCAAACGTTGCGTAAAATATATAAACCTATAATTCATAAAATCTGTCAAAAAAACGGCCAAGACCGATGGAGAAACATTTGCCGATAACAATGTGTCGATCACGTTTTATTCCACCACCGCCGCACTTTACACTATTCCGCAAACAACCATATTTTCAATACTTAAAACTTTCCATGCACATCTAAGGCAACAAAATGATTTCGTACCATATTCATCATCTAGGATTTATATACGGGTTTAAAATTAAACAAAATTTGTAAGAAACTGAAATAAAGTGTCTGGCCACATACGGCCTTTTTCACTGTGGCAGTCAAAGTGTTAACAGGTGATTTCACTCTAAGGAACCGAATATCATCTCATAACCGAAAAATTGTTCGATGCTCCAATAAGTCTAAGGCAACAAAATGATTTCGTACTATATTCATCATCTAGGATTTATATACGGGTTTAAAATTAAACAAAATTTGTAAGAAACTGAAATAAAGTGTCTGGCCACATACGGCCTTTTTCACTGTGGCAGTCAAAGTGTTAACAGGTGATTTCACTCTAAGGAACCGAATATCATCTCATAACCGAAAAATTGTTCGATGCTCCAATAAGTCCCCTAAGAACCTTCAGAATTTAAAAAAACCGAAATTTTCGCTGTACCGAAGTTTACTTTTTTTTTAAATTAAAATATAAGTCGCATCAACTGCTTTGGTTATTAGCGACAAGCTGATGAGGTTATTGATTCTGTCTTTGTTGAAGTTGTCTTTCAGCGGTGCGTTGATCTGAAATAGCTTTCCTTGACTAACAAGTTGACTAACAAGTCAACGATCTACAAGGGTAAATGTCCTAATTACTGTCAGTGTCCCTAATACTACCACTCTATTTATTTTACTTAATAAAAACATAACGTATAAAGAATTGCATGCAAAAACACTTTCTTATTAAGTTGGAACTAAGATTTACATAAAACCAAAGAAATACGTCTACTTGCATGTACCTAGTATTTGAAAGTTAATCTCGAGATATGAAAGTGCAATTTGAGCGTTGAAAACGCGACTAAGTGAGTAGGAAGTGATCGCTAGGAAGTGATAATTTTACTATTCAACCTACATTAAAGTATATCAGAGTTACTTTTGCTGGGATTGCTCGCAGATTTTAATTAATTATTAATTTATTCTGTATATTTAATGTTAGAAACTATTTTTTTTAATGATAGCGATGTTAAATGATATTATATTCCAAACTGAGATGATATTTAATTTAAACAACACGTAAAATGATTAAATGGAGATACGTTAGGATTTTAAGGTGACAGTAATTGGGTCATCTACCGTAGTATAACGATCACAAATGCTATTATCTTCCTGAACGACTGAACGAATCTCTCGATCTCCCCTCCTGGTTACGGATACTAAACCTTCTTCTATGCTCGGAAAATAAGAAGAGGATCCAAGTTCCTCTGGACGATACTGTCACGGGCAGAGAGGATCGGGGAATGTCGCGACAAGGCTTCATCGGTCAATTTCTTGGTTTCTATCGGCACAATAGGAGCCGAAGAAACGACCAATTAAACTGGCAAGAGGATTCCGTGCATACCAGTCACTGTCGAGAGGAGCAGATTATGGGTCTGAATAGATTGCCCGCCGGTCTCTAATGACTGTTCACGGTTCAATGGTTCTTGATGCGGTTCGAAAGTGCGGGTTTTCTTCGGTGGAGAGACTCGAACCGGATCACTGGGGGGGGGGGGGGGGGGGGGTAACGACGCCTTATTCTAATGTTTTGAGGAACGAGAATCGAACAACGAGGGCCTAAGAGGTTTGGATGTCTGACATATAATTGAATTACATGTGGATAGAGCTGGGTTAACCCCAGAATGACACTCTTCCATTTTTTGGCACCAGTAACACCGTGGGGTCGCAGGCGGCCTAAAATAAAATCTTAATATTTAAAATACTATTTAATATTTTCGAACTATTCTTCTTTAATTCTTCTTTAACCCCTTCGCATCGGAGGACGAGATATCTCGCCACGTAATTTCGTTCATGATATGCTTTGGACGTGATATCTTGCAACGCAATGTCTTTCATACGATGTTATGTACGAATATCTCGCGAAGCAACACCGTTCGCGAGCTGCTTTGGACGAGATATCTCGCGATGGCGTTCCCGTTTTTCAATGTTTACAACTGAATGTTGCTCATCGGTTGCTTTAGACGATGGTATTCCGCTTCTACATTGAGTTCATTACAACAGTTTTCACGGAGCATTCCGTAAGTGTAGTTATCATGTTGCGGTGATTTAATAAGAATCGCATTATGAAAAAATAAAATCATTAGTTTCTAGAAACAAAACATTTTCTTCATTTGACATTCGTAACCTTTTCTACATTCATATTCACAGTGACCTACGAATTTATTTTGATACAAATCGTTGAACGAGATATCTCGCGTTGTAATTAAAAGGCATGCGAGATATTCCGTACACAGGGTCGCATGAACGATATTGCGTTGCAAGATATCTCGTCCAAAGCATATCATAAACGAAATCAGGTGGTCTTACATATGTCAAGGTCAGGGTCATCGGGTGTGGGTGCTTTTCGGAAGTTTATCCCTAAAAATGTTCGTAGCCAAAAAC